>NC_058086.1:106180913-106488179 GCF_014858855.1 Bufo gargarizans | reverse complement strand
AAATAATTTAGTTCAGAGCTCTGTACTTGCTTTGTATTGGAATTGATGGGGATTTTTTAAATTGTCTACATTATTTCTAATAAACTATTAAGAGACTTTATTATGATTTTTTTACTTTATGTATTAAAAACCCATACAACTTAAAATAAAAAATAAAATTAATGTTTTTTTCTATGAAAAATTATCCAGCCGATCGCTTTTAGTCTGATCATAATGAAGCAACGGCCTTATCATCTGGGGTGTGGCAACATTGCCAACACACTCATAGAGGATATGATCGCTTCATTGTGATACGCAAGCCCCTTCACAACAACAAGGTACCGATCACGAAGGGGAATTGACACATGTATGTGCCTTTTTTTTTTTTTTTTTTTGTATTTGCAGCCACAGTGCAGCACCAGAGGCCAGAAAAATTAGACATGTACACATGCCTGAAAATTAGGTATTGTTGCAGCTGGAAAAATTGATGTTTTCCAGGCAGAAAGGTGACTAAAATATTGCGGCTTGAACCCTAGTTGGTGGCGGAGAATTCACGAAAGTCATCCGGTATGCAGACATTAAATACAGCAGCGTAGGGACCATTTTGAGGCCAAGGCATGTCATCAGGCCTTTTGTTAGTCAAACGTATCCCCTACTGTCAGTCCCTTCGGGATCCATGCCTCATTCATCTTAATGAAGGTGAGGTAATCAACACTTTTGACTGAGGCGACTTCTTTTGTCAGTGACAATGCCTCCTGCTGCACTGAAGGTCCTTTCTGACAGGACACTTGAAGCGGGGCAAGCCAGAAGTTCTATTGCAAACTGGGATAGCTCAGGCCACAAGTCAAGCCTGAACACCCAGTAGTCAAGGGATTAATCGCTCCTCAGAGTGTCGATATCTGCAGTTAAGGTGAGGTAGTCTGCTACCTGTTGGTCGAGTTGTTCTCTAAGGCTGGATCCCGAAGGGCTGTGGCGATGTGTAGGACTGAAAAAGCTCTGCATGTCCTCCATCAACAACACATCTGTAAAGTGTCCTGTCCTTTCTGCCGTGGTCGTGGTAGGAGGAGGATTACTTTCACCTCTTCCCAAGTTAGATTCCCGTTGTGCTGTGACATCCCCCTTATAAGCTGTGTAAAGCATATTTTTTAGTTTGGTTTTAAACCGCTGCATCCTTTCTGACTTTCGGTAATTTGGTAAGATTTCCGTGATTTTCTGCTTATACCGGGGGTCTAGTAGCGTGGCCACCCAGTATAGGTTGTTCTCCTTCATCCTTTTTATACGAGGGTACCTCAACAGACATGACAGCATGAAAGACCCCATTTGCACAAGGTTGGATGCTGAGCTACTCATTTCCCGTTCCTCCTCCTCACTGATGTAATTGACAGTCTGTTCTTCCCCCCAGCCATGTACAGCACCACGGGTCCCACATAGGTGACAACAACAAGCACCCTGGGATGCCTGCTGTGGTTGGTCTTCGTCCTCCTCAAAGCCACATTCCTCCTCTGACTCCTCTTCCTCATACTTCTCTTGCAGCGTTGCCGCAGGTCCGGCAAGCGATGATGACAAGGCTGTTTCTGGTGGTGATTGTGACCACAACTCTTCCTCTTCACGCTCATCTACAGCATGATCCAGCACTCTTCGCAGGGCACGCTTCAGGAAGAAAACAAATGGGATGAGGTTGCTGATGGTGCCTTCGGTGCAACTGACTAGGTTTGTCACCTCCTTAAAAGGACGCATGAGCCTACAGGCATTGCGCATGAGCGTCCAGTAACATGGCAAAAAAATTCCCAGCTCCGCAGAGGATGTCCTAGCACCCCAGTCATACAAATACTCGTTGATGGCTTTTTCTTGTTGGAGCAGGCGGTCGAACATTAGGAGTGTTGAATTCCAACTGCTTGAGGACGTCCTGTAAGCCTGGGTACTTAGACACAAAGCGTTGTACGATGAGATTCAACACATATGCCATGCACGGCACATGTGACGACAACTTGCCCAAATTCAATGCCGCCAATAAATTGCTTCCATTGTCACACACTACTTTGCCGATCTCCAGTTGGTGCGGGGTCAGCCACTGATCCACCTGTGCGTTCAGGGCAGTACAGGAGTGCTGGTCCGGTGTGGCTCTCTGCTTTCAGGAAAGTCAACCCCAAGACAGCGTGACACTGTCGCATCCGGGATGTGGAATAGCCTCTGGGGAGCTGGGGGGATTCAGTTGATGTGCAGCCAGACGCCGCTGCAGAAGAGGACTCAGCCAAGGAGGTTATGGAAGAGGATGGAGTAGTGTCACGAGGGTGTCAAGAACCACGCCTGACTCTGTTATACCCGGGGTCAGGAAGTCGCATCGGTTGGCTGCGCGCTCTATCTAAGATAGGGCTGTTTCCTTATGGTAGCTTTCTGGGTTTCCTTTGCAACCCTTTTTGGCTCACTCATGGATCTGTAGCTCCTTTTCCTCAGCTGTTCCTTGCCCAGCACTCCCAACATCCTTATATTCCCCTCTCACACTTCTCTGGGTGACAGAAATAGAGC
The DNA here is from genome assembly GCF_014858855.1 of Bufo gargarizans. Taxonomy (NCBI): domain Eukaryota; kingdom Metazoa; phylum Chordata; class Amphibia; order Anura; family Bufonidae; genus Bufo; species Bufo gargarizans. Next base: position 106,485,674 of record NC_058086.1, on the reverse strand, counting down.
TTCCTGCCTGGACTTCTATACTGACCCACTGGAGCTGTGTTGCTGCGTTCTCTGGTTGTTGGTCCAGAACGTTTCCCTCCGGATCCCTGTTGGACCTTTGTGGTCTGCTGTGGTCGCCCACCTGGGTTTATATGTTTGTCTGTATTGTCTGTCCTCTCCCTGGTGTTTCCCTCTTAGTGTCAGTGGTGCGGACTAGCGATCCCACCGGCCCGTTCACTATCTAGGGCTCAGTTTAGGGAAAGCCAGGGTTTAGGCACGTGATCGCCGCATGGGTGAGGAATCCGTCTAGGGACGTCAGGGCAGTCAGGTGCCAGCCGCAAGGTGAGTCAGGGGTCACCACCTTTCCCTCTCCCTTGGGCAGGGCTTTCCCTTTTCCCTCCCTGTGCGTGACGCCGGTCATTACAAGTAGGAGGAGGAGAGGAGGTGGCAGTAGGCCTGCCTGCAAGTCGTGGCGGTGTCACCAACTCCGCTGCAGAGCCACGCATTCCATGCTTGGCAGACGTCAGCAGGTTGACCCAATGCGCAGTGTTGGTGATATACCTGCCCTGACCATGCTTTGCAGACCAGGTATCAGTGGTCAGATGGACCCTTGCCCCAACACTGTATGCCAGGGATGCCATGACTTCCTTTTCAATCACTGAGTAGAGGTTTGGGACTGCCTTTTTTGAATTTTTTTTTATCCGGGTACCTTCCACTGTGGTGTCCCAATAGCGACAAATTTTTTGAAGGCCTCAGACTCTACCAGCTGGTATGATAAAAGCTGGCAGGCTAAGAGTTCCGTCAAGCCAGCTGTCAGACGCCGGGCAAGGGGGTGACTCTGTGACATTGGCTTCTTGCACTCAAACATTTCCTTTACAGACACCTGACTGTGGGGAGATGAGATGGAACTGCCGAAGGTGAGAGGCGGAGTGGTGGGTGGTTGAGAGGGGGCAAGGAGGACAGCAGTGGTTGACGTGGCTGAAGATGCTGGACCAGGAGGAGGATGGTGGCTTTGAGTTTGTGTGCTGCTTGTACTCATGTGTTGATCCCATAGTCGTTTGTGATGTGAGATCATGTGCCTTCGCAAAGCAGTTTTACCGAGGTGGGTGTTGGATTTCCCACAACTCAGTTTCTTTTGGCACAGGTTGCAAATGGCATTGCTGTTATCAGAGGCAGACACACCAAAAAAATGCCACACTGCTGACCTTTGCAATTATGGCAATCTGGTGGTGGCAACAGCATGCGTTGATTGGCGTGCAGTCTGGCTGACCCCGGGTGCCGATACATGCTGTCTGACTGTGCCACTAGCTCCTTGCGACGACCTCCCCCTGCTTCCAACTCGTCTCCTCCTTCTCTCTGTCTCCCCTTCTGAACTTTCCCCCTCTTCTTGTTCTCTTCGAGCAGGCACCCACGTGGCATCCACGGACACATCGTCTTCATCAACCGCTTTACTTGTATCTGACACCTCAGCAAAGGAAGCAGCAGCGGGTACAACATCATCATCATCATCATCATCACACTGTACGTCCATGTGTGTAATGCTGCCTGACTGAGACATATCCCTGTTATCTACATCCTCTGGCAATAATAGTTGCGCATCACTCATTTCATCCAACTGATGTGTAAATAACTCCTCTGAGGGATCAAGTGAAGCGGCTGTGGTGGTAGTGGTGGTGGTGGCGGTGGGTGGGAGAGTGATAACTTGAGAGCAGGTGGCCAAAGCTGAGCTGGAGGAGGATGGTGCGTCAAGGTTCTTAGCGGAAGCTGTTGAAGATTGGGTGTCCTGCGTAAGCCAGTCAACTATTTTACTGAATTCTTTGGGTTCAGGGTACGTGACCTCTGAACACTGGGCGTTATTCCAGGGCCAGTGGAAATCACAGCACCACGACCACGACGGCCCATGCGGGGTGGCCTGCCTCTGCCTGTCATTTTTTTTTAGATAAGTGGTACTATGTGTGCAAGGTACTGTGCCACCCTATATAAGTGGTGGTCAGTGGTCACAGTACAGTCTGTGTGGGCCTGACACACACTGGCTTGCAACTGGGATTATATCACAGAAAAATATTAAATTGATTTTTTTTTTATCTGCAAGGTATGTGTGAGTGAGTGACACCCTGTAACAATATGAGTGGAGGCCTAGCTAGTGGCCACAGTACAGTCTGTGTGGGCCTGACACACACTGGCTTGCAACTGGGATTATATCACAGAAAAATAATACATATAATTTTTTCATCTACAAGGTATTTGTGAGTGACACCCTATAACGGTATGAGTGGATGCCTAGCCAGTGGCCACAGTACAGTCTGGGTGGGCCTGACACACACTGGCTTGCAACTGGGATTATATCACAGAAAAATATTAAATAGATTTTTTTTTATCTGCAAGGTATTTGTGAGTGAGTGACACCCTGTAACGATATGAGTGGAGGCCTAGCCAGTGGCCACAGTACAGTCTGGGGCCAGACACACATTGGCTTGCAAACTGGGATTAGATCACAGAAAAATATTAAATATAATTTTTTTATCTGCAAAGTATTTGTGAATGAGTGACACCCTGTAACGGTATGAGTGGAGGCCTAGCCAGTGGCCACAGTACAGTCTGGGGCCAGACACACACTGGCTTGCAAACTGGGATTAGATCACAGAAAAATATTAAATATAATTTTTTTATCTGCAAGGTATTTGTGAATGAGTGACACCCTGTAACGGTATGAGTGGAGGCCTAGCCAGTGGCCACAGTACAGTCTGGGGCCAGACACACACTGGCTTGCAACTGAGATTATATCACAGAAAAATAATAAATAGATTTTTTTTTATCTGCAAGGTATTTTTTGTCACACCCTGTATGAATGGTGTGCACACAGTACGGTCTGTGACTGAGCCTGCAGCCTCTCACACACGGGCAGCCAGGCAACTGCTATATATATATATATATATATATATATATATATATATAAAAAAAGCACACTGATGTACCAGCCCTGAAAAGGGCTTTTTGGGGTGCTGTCAGGACACTGTCCTTAAGGCAGATGAGTCTGTGGACACAGAACAGTGCCCTAACTAACGCTTTCCCTATTAGATCAGCAGCAGCAGCACTGTCCCTCCTCTCACTAAGAATGCAGCTTCCGAATGAATCTAAAATGGATGCTGTCCAGGAGGTGGGAGGGTCTGGGAGGGAGGGTCTGCTGCTGATTGGCTCGAATGTGTCTGCTGACTGTGAGGTACAGGGTCAAAGTTTACTCAATGATGATGGATAAGGGCGGACCGAACATCCAACATCTTCGCCCGCCGCGGCGAACGCGAACAAACTATGTTCGCCGGGAACTGTTCGCCAGCGAATAGTTCGGGACATCATTAATAATCAACTGGTGTTACAAAAAATTGTTGGACACCAAGTTGGGTCATTTGTGAAATACATCTGATGCCTATCTAAATATTGCATCTATGTCCCCTGATGAGCACACTTTACACACTGGGGGAAACGAGTTGGGATAAAGGGACCTATAAATTAATTGCGATGACCTTTGAAAACTGAAGGTTTTTTGTGTTTAATCAGAATACAATTCGATATTGCAGAAATTGTACTGAGCATCTATTCATCGTTATGTATTGAGCAATGACTCACCTTGATGTATTCAGCACTTTTTTTACTCTGATGTACACAGCATCTATCTATTTTGATGTACTTAGTTTTTTTTTGCTTTGTTTACTCAGCGTTTATTATTTATCGTAGGGTACTAGACACATCTTAGGGCACCATATTTAGGTGCCTTGCATATCTGTCTTCAGGGCCATCCGAGGGCTTGTAGGAGGTTCCTGAAAACGGGATTGCCCCCATCGGGACGGCCATTACATTCTATAGGCAGGGAATCAATAGCAGAGGGTGAGAATCAGGGAAAGGTCTCTCATCAGACCATAACCATCCTGCCTAGAAATCTGTCCTATCCCGTATTGTGGAATACGAATGACTGCTGAGTTTGCACAGCCTCTCTTTTGATTTAATGTTTCTTTTTTGTTTTGCATATTTTGTGTAATTTTAGCGCTTTGAATAAAGGCTATGTTTTAATCAGGTCGGTACTCTGTGAATACTCCATACTTGATTTTATACTGTCTTGGCATACTGGCCCTCTGACGGGCTACTGTCTTAGCTGTGATTCCAGAAGAGATGTAAGAAAGAGAAAAAAAATGACCTAAGCTATCTGGCTAGTGAATTCTTCGAGGCCGCCTTATCCTTATTTTTGCCAAAAAGGAAACAAGCGCAGAGGACTTCTCTAATCCTTAGTCACCCCTGGGTAACATGTAAGGCACCAGAAAATCATGTGAACTGGGTATCATTTGAACACACCTTTTACTATGTATTTCTTAAAATAGGCTATAAGTAAACCACATTTCTGTGAGACAATACGCAGATTAGTGAAAACACCACCTACTCATTCCACAGGATAAATGGAAAAGAAAAAGTGTGGATCTTACCACATTCAGTAGAGGGATCTACACCAGATGGAGTGAACATCCTAATTTAAGATGGCAGAAGGACACTTGTGCCCGGCATTCTTGTAGTTTACGGCAAATGAGGAATGTCATGTTGTGCCCTGAAAGTAAAGCCCTACCTAAACAGGTCACCTACCTAACAAACACAGAGCACCCGCCCCGATAGGGGCGACGCCATACGGAACCTGTCCCTGTATTGGGGCCTAATCCCTATATGCACCCTAATTACAAAACCCTACATGCTATGTTTCTTTCCAAATTGCCGGAACTCATCAGGGGACTCAATGAACTTGAAGAGAATACTGAGGAAAAAAAGGGAAACACAAAATACACAAAACATTGGTCACTAACAAACCTATATGGCAGACTCCACATAGAAAGAACTGATAAATCATCAGTATAAGTATCTACTTACTAGTGTTGACTATAAGAAAGGTTCCTGTAGTGTTCACTGTATGGACTTTCAGTAGCGAACATCCGCACTAAGGTGTGGGGAAGTGTCCCCTATCCACCTTCGTCTCACCGCAATTTGTGGTAATTTGGGAGAGCGCTGAGTTGCGCTACATCTCCCATTTAAAGGGCTTCTGTCAGCCCACTAAACCGTTTTTTTTTTTTTTTATAATAATCCCTACACTGTGAGCTCCCTATACATAAGCTAAATATTCATTTTGGTTCTGTTTGTTAAAAAGCTATTTTTATAATATGTAAATTACCTTGCTACCAGCAAGTAGGGCGGCTACTTGCTGGTAGCAGCCGCATCCTCCTCTCATAATGACGCCCCCTCCGCTGTGTGATTGACAGGGCCAGGGAACGGGATCGTTCTCTGCTGGCCCTGTTTGAATTCAAAATATCGCGCCTGCGCCGTACCTGTCTTTAATCGGCGCAGGCCACTCCATCCTCAATGCGCCTGCGCCAATGACATCACATCTACACCCGGCGCAGGCGCATTGAGGATGGAGCAGCCGAGAGAGCACCCGCCTCTCAGTGCGCCTGCGCCGATTAAAGACAGGTACGGCGCAGGCGCGATATTTTGAATTCAAACAGGGCCAGCAGAGAACGATCCCGTTCCCTGGCCCTGTCAATCACACAGCGGAGGGGGCGTCATTATGAGAGGAGGATGCGGCTGCTACCAGCAAGTAGCCGCCCTACTTGCTGGTAGCAAGGTAATTTACATATTATAAAAATAGCTTTTTAACAAAATCTACAGAACCAAAATGAATATTTAGCTTATGTATAGGGAGCTCGCAGTGTAGGGATTATTATTAACCAAAAAGAAAAAAGACGGTTTAGTGGGCTGACAGAAGCCCTTTAAATATGCTAGATATCCGGCTAGTCCAACCACCAATTGCCTGACTCACTAGACTTTCATACACGGAACTTGTGGTCCGCAGGTGGAACGCACGCCATCAGCAGGTATCATGTGATCAACGGGTTGCCGGAAGTAGGGTGGAAACTAGTGTGTGAGCGTCACCTGCAGCTTAGCAACCGGGCGACACTCACACACATCGTCCACGTATGCCATCAAAGATATATGACAGCTAATACACAAAACAGAATCGCATTATAGTGGATTTAAAAGGCAAGAGCACTAAATACATTCTATGTTACTTATTATGCATATTATAATATAAAAGATGATTGTTGCATGTCCATCCCTGCATATGCACTCTTCTCATGTTTGACATTTTAGATAAAACTACTAAAGTTCAGCTGCTCATTCAGACCTAGGGGGTGAGTGGTCTTGAGATAGAAGATCCATTTGGCCTCACACTGGAGGATTCTCCTACCCAAGTCTCCACGTCTCGCCCCTGGCTTGATCTTTTCAATGCCCATAAAAGAAAGGCATTCTGTCCTCCCACCATGCTCCGTTCTTACATGGCGCGAATCAGAGGTGTCCCTGGCATTGTTCACATCCCCAATATGTTCGCCAATCCTCCTCCTTAATTCCCTTGTCGTTTTGCCAACATATTCTTTACCACAGTCACAGGTGATTTTATCTATCACCCCTGTGGATTTTCAATTGATCAGATCCCTGATTATATACAGACGTGGACAAAATTGTTGGTACCCTTTGGTCAATGAAAGAAAAAGTCACAATGGTCACAGAAATAACTTTAATCTGACAAAAGTAATAATAAATTAAAATTCTATAAATGTTAACCAATGAAAGTCAGACATTGTTTTTCAACCATGCTTCAACAGAATTATGTAAAAAAATAAACTCATGAAACAGGCATGGACAAAAATGATGGTACCCCTAACTTAATATTTTGTTGCGCAACCTTTTGAGGCAATCACTGCAATCAAACGCTTCCTGTAACTGTCAATGAGACATCTGCACCTCTCAGCAGGTATTTTGGCCCACTCCTCATGAGCAAACTGCTCCAGTTGTGTCCGGTTTGAAGGGTGCCTTTTCCAGACTGCATGTTTCAGCTCCTTCCAAAGATGCTCAATAGGATTGAGGTCAGGGCTCATAGAAGGCCACTTTAGAATAGTCCAATTTTTTCCTCTTAGCCATTCTTGGGTGTTTTTAGCGGTGTGTTTTGGGTCATTGTCCTGTTGCAAGACCCATGACCTGCGACTGAGACCAAGCTTTCTGACACTGGCTAGTACATTTCTCTCTAGAATTCCTTGATAGTCTTGAGATTTCATTGTACCCTGCACAGATTCAAGACACCCTGTGCCAGACGCAGCAAAGCAGCCCCAGAACATAACAGAGCCTCCTCCATGTTTCACAGTAGGGACAGTGTTCTTTTCTTGATATGCTTCATTTTTTCGTCTGTGAACATACAGCTGATGTGCCTTGGCAAAAACTTCGATTTTTGTCTCATCTGTCCACAGGACATTCTCCCAGAAGCTTTGTGGCTTGTCAACATGTAGTTTGGCATATTCCAGTCTTGCTTTTTTATGATTCGTTTTCAACAATGGTGTCCTCCTTGGTCGTCTCCCATGTAGTCCACTTTGGCTCAAACAACGACGGATGGTGCGATCTGACACTGATGTTCCTTGAGCATGAAGTTCACCTTGAATCTCTTTAGAAGTCTTTCTAGGCTCTTTTGTTACCATTCGGATTATCCGTCTCTTAGATTTGTCATCAATTTTCCTCCTGCGGCCACGTCCAGGGAGGTTGGCTACAGTCCCATGGATCTTAAACTTATGAATAATATGTGCAACTGTACTCACAGGAACATCTAGTTGCTTGGAGATGGTCTTATAGCCTTTACCTTTAACATGCTTGTCTATAATTTTCTTTCTGATCTCTTGAGACAGCTCTTTCCTTTGCTTCCTCTGGTCCATGTCGAGTGTGGTACACACCATATCACCAAACAACACAGTGATTACCTGGAGCCATATATATAGGCCCAATGGCTGATTACAAGGTTGTAGACACCTGTGATGCTAATTAGTGGACACACCTTGAATTAACATGTCCCTTTGGTCACATTATGTTCTGTGTTTTCTAGGGGTACCATCATTTTTGTCCATGCCTGTTTCATGAGTTTATTTTTTTACATAATTCTGTTGAAGCATGGTTGAAAAACAATGTCTGACTTTCATTGGTTAACATTTATAGAATTTTAATTTATTATTACTTTTGTCAGATTAAAGTTATTTCTGTGACCATTGTGACTTTTTCTTTCATTGACCAAAGGGTACCAACAATTTTGTCCACGTCTGTATGTCTTGTGGGTGTTGTTGCTCCTAAAGGTTTTTCCACACTGCATGTACCTACATGCTATGCACCCCCCACATTTGTAGTTGCCGTGAATACCTCTCTCTAACCACGTTCTTTTTGCTGGTGCTGGGGTGAAGTGACTATCCACCATCGATCACGGACACTCCTTCCTCTCCTATATGTAATACTGGGGTATTCTTTTATGACTCTACAAATGTCTGGGTCCATTCTGAGCACTGTATTATCTTGGGGACTGTCCTCAAATTTCTTGAGTTCTCCTTGAGGAGAAATGACTTCCTATTTAATGGCCGGTTCTACCACCAGCTCAGGGGCACGGTGATGGGGAGTCCCTGTGCCCCATCGTATGCAAACTTGTTCCTGGGCTGGTTAGAGAACACCCTGGTATTCAAGGATGAACTGACACCTGAACTTCAGCGGGTCCAAATGTGGGCACGCTTTATCGATGACATATTTGTCATTTGGAACGGCTGTCCTGGGTCGTTCTCCACATGGGCCAGTAGTCTCAACATCAATGATATTGGTCTGCGCTTCACATCTGAATGCAATCCGACACAACTTCCTTTTCTGGACATATGTGTCATTACGAACCACAAAGGCACCCTTGACACTTTGATCTTTCTAAGCCAAACTCGACTTCCCTCTTGAGGTGGAGAGCAGCCATCCCTTCCCCCTCAAAAAAGGGATCCCCCGAGGCCAATATTTGTGGCTAAGGAGGAATTGCTCTAGACGCTCTGATTTTTATGCGACAGACTGATGACCTGAAAACCAGGTTCACTGATCGAGGATACCCTGTGGGCATTTTGACACCAGCTTATCAGGCAGCCCTAAACTGTGACCATATGCTCAGAATGGACCCCGACATGTGTAGAGTCATAAATAAATACCCCAGTATCACATATAGGAGAGGGAGGAGTGGACGTGATCGGATGGTGAATAGTTCTTTCACCCCAGCACCAGCAAAAAAAACGTATTAGAGAGGTATTCACAGCAACTACAAATGTGGGGGGTGCGTTGCATGTAGGTACATGCAGTGTAGAAAAACTTTTAGGAGCAACAACACTCACATGACATATACAATCAGGGATCTGATCAATTGTAAATCCACAGGGCCGATAGATAAAATCACCTGTGACTGTGGTAAAGAATATGTTGGCAAAACGACAAGGGAATTAAGGAGGAGGATTGGCGAACATATTGGGGATGTGAACAATGCCAGGAAAACCTCTGTCTTTCTCCATGTAAGAACGGAGCATGGTGGGAGGACAGAATGCCTTTCTTTTATGGGCATTGGAAAAAAAAAATCAAGCCAGGGGTGAGACGTGGATACTTGGGTAGCAGAATCCTCCAGTGTGAGGCCAACTGGATCTTCTATCTCAAGACCACTCACCCCCTAGGTCTGAATGAGCAGCTGAACTTTAGTAGTTTTATCCAAAATGTCAAACATGAGAAGAGTTCACTTCATTGCATGTGCGCCTAGTCTCTGAGTGCATATGCATGGATGGACATGCAACAATCATCTTTTATATTATAATATGCATAATAAGTAACATAGAATGTATTTAGTGCTCTTGCCTTTTAAATCCACTATAATGCGATTCTGCTTTGTGTATTAGCTGTCATATATCTTTGATGGCATACATGGACGATGTGTGCGAGTGTCCAAAGGCGGCACTGCAGACAGGCAAAGGCTCAAAAGGCAGCCAGCCATACAGGCAAAGGCTCAAAAGGCAGCCAGCCAGACAGGCAAAGGCTCAAAAGGCAGCCAGCCAGACAGGCAAAGGCTCAAAAGGCAGTCAGACAGACAGGCAAAGGCTCAAAAGGCAGCCAGCCAGACAGGCAAAGGCTCAAAAGGAAGCCAGCCAGACAGGCAAAGGCTCAAAAGGCAGCCAGACAGACAGGCAAAGGTTCAAAAGGCAGCCAGCCAGACAGGCAAAGGTTCAAAAGGCAGCCAGCCAGACAGGCAAAGGCTCGAAAGGCAGCCAGACAGACAGGCAAAGGCTCAAAAGGCAGCCAGACAGACAGGCAAAGGCTCAAAAGGCAGCCAGTTAGACAGGCATTGGCTCAAAAGGCAGCCAGTTAGACAGGCATAGTCTCACAGGCATTCAGTCGACCAGGCATAGACTCTACAGGCGTTTAGGTGACCAGGAATAAAAGCTACAGATATTCAACCGACCACTCAGATGCTGTAGGTGCAAGCCAAACAAGTAAAGATGCAACAAGGGTTCATACCACTCAGCCTCGAAGGCAGCCAAACAAGACCTTCCACCAAGGCATATATGGAAAGACCTTTAACCATACAAGACATCAATAATCAGAAAAACCAACATAACAGAGACGTTTAGGCAAGAATGCCTGAAGACAGTCATTCAGTCCTCCCGAACCCAAGAGGCAGACAAATAGGTCCTAAAGCCAAGAGGCTGTCACGGATGATGTTGCAGAAAGCTGGAACTTATAAATAAACATTCGACTGGCTTGATCCCAAACTAAGGAGCATATGGGTGAGCCCTATAAAACCCATAGAGCTCTCCCTGACAGCTATGCCCATGCAAGGGTCTCTATGGTAGACGATTGCATGCCCACGTACCTAATACTGTGTGACACCTGAAAACCAGGTTAGGATCAAGCCAGCAAGGAAACACAAATAAAGGAAAAAGACTTATCTGAGGAAACAGCAGCAGCAGCCTCCAGCAGTGAACACCTCATCCAGGAAGTAGTATAAACCGCAAAGTGAGGCAGTATGGGAGGGAATATAAAGGGTGACAATTAGTCTAAATAGGTGACACCTGGGGGAAGGAAAGGAGATGACAAAGTGAAACCAAAAACAAAGAACGTTATGCAAGAGGTACAGAAGAACGTCTGCCAGACCTGCTCACAGAACTGGCAGTGACAGAGGCAGACAACCAGGCCCTAAAGCCATGAGGCAGACAACCAGGCCCTAAAGCCATGAGGCAGACAACCAGGCCCTAAAGCCATGAGGAAGACAACCCACATATTTGCTGTGTAACTTAAGTAGAGCCATTATAAGGAATACCTTCTTTCAAGCCATGGGAGCTGCATGATCTAGGCTCCTTCTTCCTCGTCTGAGCCACATGCCGGAGAATGCACCAAAATACATGTTCCCATGGATCAGTGCTGCATGCGGTGGAATGCAATACCACTCTGGGCTGCTTCCTTTTACCCATGGATCTGGGCTTTAAACGTTGCATGGCCTTACTCCACTGAGGGGCCCACGCACCTGCCACAAGAACCGGACAGAGGGCCCGAACCTCCCCCCGGTTCCTAGGGTCCTGTCAGCCCAAAACTATGGCGCGATAGCCCTCCTCCAGAACATTTCTGCGATCTCCTAGGCTAGAGGTACCTGAAAGGAAACTGCAGGTCTCCTGCTCCAGGGACAGGAACCCACTGAGGTTGGAGAGAGGCTCCACCTTTTTATTCTGCAGGTTTCCTGTCCCTGGGGACGGATCCTCTCTCTCTGTGGTGCTGTCATGGGGGAAGGGAAAAAATGTGATTCGTTACCACGAAGAGCGAGGAAATTTGGATTCGGTCCAAATCGAATTTTTCATGAAATTCAGATCAAATTCGATTCGTTTATCTCTACACACAGCAATATATTACACCTGTAGCCACAGTAATTAAAGCTCCAGCAGGTAGATTCATGAAATTAAGAAGCACGTAGTACTGACACTATGTAACACAATAGCTAACAGAAATTAGAATGCATTTGTTATGATCAATTTACCTCCGCTGCTCATTTTAACAGGGTAAAATTTTTAACTTTGGCTTAATTATGATACTTTGTATTGCAACAGCTAACAGAATGCATTTGCTATGTTAAATTTGGCTCCATTGCACAGTTGAAGAGGGCAAAATATTACATTGACCTGGATTACGTATGCAATTTAACAGTTTTGCTTACATAATGGATTAAATCGGAATGTGGTGTAGGGATTTGCTCTGGTAGGCAGGGTAAGCGGATGCAGTACAGAGGCAAGAACACGGTAGTAAAGCAAAAGTGTTTATTCACACAAAAAGCAATAAAGCAAAAACACTTTGCAGAGTCCTGGTGTTAATTCACACTACATAAAGTCCACAGCACAAACGTGTCACCTGGCTGACTGTTTTGTCCATGGCAATCCAGAGCCTTCCACAGCAGGCTTTAGGGCGCCTGATTTTCAGCGTGCGGCTCTCCAGCACGCTGCCAACTGGTTAAAACCCAAGACAACAGTGCTTCACTAGTGATGAAAGAACATCTGCCAGGACGGTTCGCAAACGCGCAAACACGATCAAATGTTTGCAACCTTCAGCTCATATTTGCCGCCAAGAAATAATTACTAGAAGTGCACAAATAGTCCCACAACATAGACAGTAACATACCAGCTGTATTATTCGAATTTGCGATCTCCATTCATTATTTTTTTTCAATGCTAATATAATTTTCGCGTATGCGCAAATGCACTATACAGTACCCAAATGCACTATAAAGAAATTATATTGGTATATAACACCCCACTTTAATCATTTTTTGGGGAAATCATTTGTTCCAATAAGGCTTGTCCCTCTATATACCTGCAGTATCGCAGCAGAACCGCACACAACTGCCGCACAATACAAATGCACTATAATATACTTTCTAACATAGAAAATTTATTATAACATTGTACAAGGAAGGCAATCCATTAGAATATACATAAAGATAAAACGTAACCTTTAATAATGTTACTATGAGGGTCCATTCACACGTCCATAAGTTTTGCGGATACTCAAAACATGGACACCGGCAATGTGTATTCCGCAATTTGCGGACCGCACATCGGCAGCACTATAATAGAAAATGCCTAATCTTATCTGCAATTGCATACAAGAATAGGACACATTCTATTTTTTGCCGGAAATGGAAGCAGGGTTTCGGAAGTACAGATCTGCAAATACGGTTGCGGACAGCACATTCCGGCCCCATTGAAAATGAATGAGGCTGCACCCATTTAGCAAATTGCGGAATGGATGCGGACCCATTTTGCGGACGCGTGAATGGAAAAGATATCCCTCAAAATGAAAATAAATTAAATTATTAAAGTTAAGCAAAAAGCATAGATGTGATAGGCAATAACAAGTGCTCAGCGGCACTAAATCAGGTGCTCAGCGGCACTAACTCAGAAATCAAATGTACTACCACAATCCGGGTGGTTCCAGTGCACATCCATGAATCCTGGAGGGAAAGCAAAAAAACATCTATCCCTGGGCTAGATAAAGATGTGGTATTGAAGGACAGGATGGGCAAAGAACGGTCCCTGATATTGCCCTACAGGGGGGTGCTATTCTGGCCCTGATAGCCTAACCACAGACAACCCGCCCTGATAAGTGCAACCCTGTCCGGAACCTTACCCTATATAAAAATGGCCCTAGTAAGCCCCTAGCCCCTAGGCCCCTGACTTCAAAGGTGATCACTATAGAGATCTATGTGTTTTTGACTCATTATTAAAGTATATTATAAGTATATTGCACCCCTCTCTGTATCAGACCTATCGATAGCACACCTATACCAGTCCTTAAAATTACTTTTGTGGCCCTATTAGCTAGCGTTTGGTGTCCCTAACAGCCTGTCCCTGCTCCACACAGCAATCTCTCCCTACACTGGCAAAACACTGAATGTAAAATGGCGGCCTGATCAGGTTTATTTAGAAGGTAGGAGGCATGTCCATGTGCTGAAACGTCTCAATTAGCTGTCCTGTACCACCTGATGGATGTGTCATGCGTCAAAGTTCTTCACAATGTAAAAGAATATGGCGGGCGTGAATATCTCCATATGTTCGGCGAATAGCGAACACGCAAAGTTCACCGCGAAACGACCGCCGTGCGAACCGCAAGGCTATCTCTATGCTTCTCAGCTCCACTATGAAAATGCAGTGTAATCCACACACAGCTGTGACTGCTGGTTGGGTTTTTATTCCCAACCCTAAACCTGACCTGGAACGTGGGGAACAGCCACCCACCCTGCTCTTTGGCTGCTCCCATGGGCGTAGGGATCGCCATAGCAATGGCTATGGGGCCCTAGGCAACTGGGGCCTGGGCCGCCGGCTGAGGATTATTTTTATTTTTTTTATTCATGTGACGTAGCTACAGGGGTCGCATGCCCCTCCCGGACCGACAAAGAAAGCACCTGCAGGCTGCGGGCTTTGGGTGGTGCGATAGGGGGCGGCCGGAGGCAGAGAGACCTACCTACAGTGAGGAGAGGGAGTGGTATTTTTGCTATGAGCCCAGTAATTTCTAGCTACGCCCCCGGCTGCTCCCAATAAGAACTGGCCCGGATCGGCTTTACAGCCACACTAAGTAAAAAACACAGTGTCAGCCAGCCTAGCTGCTGCTAACACACTAAACTACCGGTTCCTATCTCACCGAGGCCAGGAACCTCGGTGACACGTATCTTCTGTCAATGACGGACCCCTGTGCCTTCCTACAGTGGGTACAGTAGAACAGTCTCAAAACAGTCTTACTGTACTGTCCGTGCACTCGCCCTCTGAAATATTCTTTTTTTAAACCAGTTTTCAGCAACACTGTCCCTAGCGCAAGAGTGCTTGCCATGTCCTACCCTATGTTGAGTTCACAGTGAAATGGCGGAAACCATGCAGGATGAGGCTTTTATAGTGCTGTGACATCACAATAGGGTGGCTAACAATGGATTGGCTGGCTACACGGCATTATAGGTCGTATCGCTTTCTAGGGCTTCTTATGTTCGCTTTGTAACACATGCAGCCGCCATTTTAGGAAAAACTGATTCGTTACCAAAAGCATAAGAAAAATCAAATATTTCCTAAACTTCAGATCGAATTCAACTTCGTATGCTTCCATTCCCTCAACACTAGTGTTAACTCAGGTTAACATTAACACCCTGGCCACGCCTAACCTTCTGCCCACACATCCTGAATACCACCACGCTAACATCCCTCAGCAACTTGCTCAAAAATTCCCACACTAACTAGTATGCCATTTTCCCTCCACCACTACTTGATACCTGCCTGCCAATGCTTTTATGAACCCATGCACTGCTAGTGGGTTCCTCACAGGTAGTCTCCTGAGTAGCAGATGGTGTACCCCTCCCATGTTTAGCTGCAGATCTCCCAGTGCTTCCACCCTACTGTCTCGGGGGCAAGCTTTCATCCTGCTTTCTCACAGGCACGCTGCCACCTTGCTATCTCACGGGCATGCTGCCACCTTGCTGTCTCACGGGCATGCTTTCACCCTGCTGTCTCATGGGCATGCGGTCACCCTCACCCCTGATGATCACGATGCCCCCTCTTCACTCAGCTCCCACGTGCGATCAGTTACATTGTAATCTACTGTACATCTGTTTGTTCCTCACTAATGTCACCCTCACCTTTCTCTTGTGCAAGTCCCAAACCTCTCACAACATGTGCTCCCACCCAACAGCCATCATTGGTAGTTGCACGCCTAGAGGAGTTTGCAGCAGACCTCCTACAAGTCTGTGTCCTGGCCTGTAAAATTTCTGATTGTCCTCAAAAAGCTCATTCTCGTTGAAAAGTGGAGAAGAGCTGGCAGCATACATACATTGGCTAGCAGAAGGAGCAGAAAAATAAAAAGGCTCAGGATAGATGAGGGCACAGAGGCAGTTCCTAGGCTATGGCAATTAAGTGTGGTGTCAGAGGAACCGACCGATTCCTGGCTATGTGTATCTGTTGTCACCTGAGATGATGTTGAAGAGCGAGTCAACCATTCCAGTACAGCTGGATTGTTGATCAAAACACAACCACTGGATGACAATGGTAGCTCTGGCCTTTTGCTGCAACTGCTGCTACCACTAACCCTTCTTCTGCTGCTACTTGTGTTGGCTACATCAACATTTTTGCCACTGCCTGTTACTTTGGCTGAGGCAACTGTCTGTTGGCCATAGTCTACAGTAACTGAATCAGAAATGTAACAATTTAAGTACTAATAACACTGCAGGTGAACAAGATAAATGTGACAATATATTAGACCGCCTGTTGAGAGTAAGTCTGATGCACAGTAAGTCTATGTATAACAGAACAGATTAAGTATAAACGGAGCAGCAGGTGAACAAGATAAACCTTCCTATATATTAGACCTTCTGTTAAGACTGAGTCTGACGCACAGAATATATACACTCACCTAAAGAATTATTAGGAACACCATACTAATACGGTGTTGGACCCCCTTTTGCCTTCAGAACTGCCTTAATTCTACGTGGCATTGATACAACAAGGTGCTGATAGCTGGCCCATATTGATAGGATAGCATCTTGCAGTTGATGGAGATTTGAGGGATGCACATCCAGGGCACGAAGCTCCCATTCCATCAGATCCCAAAGATCCTCTATTGGGTTGAGATCTGGTGACTGTGGGGGCCATTTTAGTACAGTGAACTCATTGTCATGTTCAAGAAACCAATTTGAAATGATTCGAGCTTTGTAACATGGTGCATTATCCTGCTGGAAGTAGCCATCAGAGGATGGGTACATGGTGGTCATGAAGGGATGGACATGGTCAGAAACAATGCTCAGGTAGCCCGTGGCATTTAAACGATGGCCAATTGGCACTAAGGGGCCTAAAATGTGCCCAGAAAACATCCCCCACACCATTACACCACCACCAGCCTGCACAGTGGTAACAAGGCATGATGGATACATGTTCTCATTCTGTTTACATCAAATTCGGACTCTACCATTTTAATGTCTCAACAGAAATCGAGACTCATCAAACCAGGCAACATTTTTCCAGTCTTCAACAGTCCAATTTTGGTGAGCTCGTGCAAATTGTAGCCTCTTTTTCCTATTTGTAGTGGAGATGAGTGGTACCCGGTGGGGTCTTCTGCTGCTGTAGCCCATCCGCCTCAAGGTTATACATGTTTTGGCTTCACAAATGCTTTGCTGCATACCTCGGTTGTAACGAGTGGTTATTTCAGTCAACGTTGCTCTTCTATCAGCTTGAATCAGTCGGCCCATTCTCCTCTGACCTCTAGCATCAGCAAGGACTGCTGCATACTGGATGTTTTTCCCTTTTCACACCATTCTTTGTAATCCTTAGAAATGGTTGTGCATGAAAATCCCAGTAACTGAACAGATTGTGAAATACTCAATCCGGCCCGTCTGGCAACAACAACCATGCCACGCTCAAAATTGCTTAAATCACCTTTCTTTCCCATTCTGACATTCAGTTTGGAGTTCGGGAGATTGTCTTGACCAGGACCAGAACCCTTCATGCATTGAAGCCACTGCCATGTGATTGGTTGACTAGATAATCGCATTAATGAGAAATAGAACAGGTGTTCCTAATAATTCTTTAGGTGAGTATACAGTCATGTGAAAAAATTAGGACACCCTTTGAAAGCATGTGGTTTTTTGTAACATTTTTAATAAAAGGTTATTTCATCTCCGTTTCAACAATACAGAGAGATTAAAGTAATCCAACTAAACAAAGAAAACTGAAGAAAAGTCTTTTCAAGATCTTCTGTAAATGTCATTCTACAAAAATGCCTATTCTAACTGAGGAAAAAGATAGGACACCCTCACATGTATTCCCTCTTAAATTGGCTCAGATCTCACACAGGTATATCACACCAGGTGCACATAATTAGTAGATCGTTACTCTGCATGTTGAATGAAGCTTGCCCTATTTAAACCTCAGACATTTAGTTTGGTGTGCTCCTGACTGTTGAAGTGAGAGTGAGCACCATGGTGAGAGCAAAAGAGCTGTCAGAGGACTTCAGAAAAAAGATTGTAGCAGCCTATGAGTCTGGGAAGGGATTTAAAAAGATCTCAAAAGATTTTGAAATCAGCCATTCCACTGTCCGGAAGATAGTCTACAAGTGGAGGGCTTTCAAAACAACTGCCAACATGCCCAGGACTGGTCGCCCCAGCAAGTTCACCCCAAGAGCAGACCGCAAGATGCTAAAAGAGGTCTCCAAAAACCCTAAAGTGTCATCTCGAGAACTACAGCAGGCTCTGGCTACTGTTGATGTAGAAGTACATGCCTCTACAATCAGAAAGAGACTGTACAAGTTTAACTTGCATGGGAGGTGTGCAAGGAGGAAACCTTTGCTTTCCAAGAGAAACATCGAGGCCAGACTGACATTTGCCAGAGATAAAGTTGACAAAGACCAGGACTTCTGGAATAATGTTCTTTGGACAGATGAGTCCAAAATTGAATTATTTGGACACAACAGCAGAGGACATGTTTGGCGTAAACCAAACACAGCATTCCAAGAAAAGAACCTCATACCAACTGTGAAGCATGGAGGTGGAAGTGTCATGGTTTGGGGCTGCTTTGCTGCAGCAGGACCTGGTCAGCTCACCATCATAGAATCCACGATGAATTCTACTGTGTATCAGAAGGTGCTTGAAGAACATGTGAGACCATCAGTTAGAAAATTAAAGCTGAAGCGGAACTGGACCATGCAACATGACAATGACCCAAAACATACTAGTAAATCAACCAAAGATTGGCTGAAAAAGAAGAAATGGAGAGTCCTGGAATGGCCAAGTCAAAGTCCAGATTTGAATCCCATTGAGATGCTGTGGGGTGACTTGAAAAGGGCTGTACGTGCAAGAAACCCCTCAAACATCTCACAGCTGAAAAAGTTCTGCATTGAGGAGTGGGGTAAAATTTCCTCAGACCGATGTCGAAGACTGGTAGATGGCTACAAGAACCGTCTCACTGCAGTTATTTCAGCCAAAGGAGGTAACACTCGCTATTAGGGGCAAGGGTGTCCTATCTTTTTCCTCAGTTAGAATAGGCATTTTTGTAGAATGACATTTACAGAAGATCTTGAAAAGACTTTTCTTCAGTTTTCTTTGTTTAGTTGGATTACTTTAATCTCTCTGTATTGTTGAAACGGAGATGAAATAACCTTTTATTAAAAATGTTACAAAAAACCACATGCTTTCAAAGGGTGTCCTAATTTTTTCACATGACTGTATATATATCTATATCTATATCTATATATATATTTATTGTAGGGGTGTGCTCGTGGTAGGCTACGGTAGTGGCGGCAGTATTGAGGCAATCACAGACAGTCTTTGTGATACACCGTGACTTTATTTCACACCAAAGGCATAACAGACAATGTGCAGACCACACAGAGGTGAATTCACATAGAGCATAGAACAAAAAGACCTTCCACAGCAAACAAAAAGCAGGTTTGAGTCACCTTCTTTCCGTACGGACTACACCGGTCCTGCAGGCTTCTAGGCAACCTGCCTTCGTCTCCCTCAGGCCGGAGGCCATTCGGCTAGTGGCACCACAGGTTCCAGGGCTATCCTTCAGTTTGAGCTGCGCCCAGTCTCTCCTTGACCAGCACTGACTCAAAATCTCCAGCACAGCAAGACACACCCCACCCCCTCATCTTCAGCAGGATGGGTTCTTCAAAGGCCCAGCTCCACCAAAATCCTGGGCTGGCCGTGGGGAACAGGCACCCACCCTGCTCTTTACCTGTTCCCAGTAAGAAGCGTCCCGGACGCGCTGCACCAGCAGCATTCGCCACTGTAACCGCAATGATCCGGTTTTTACTCCGCTTAGGCCAGGACCTCTGGTGGCACTTATCGTCCGTCCATCATTATCTCGGGGATATATATATATATATATATATATATATATATACACACATACACACTCATTTTTTAAGTATGAATGCTGCATCGGGTGAACAAGATAAACACTATATAAGCAATATATTAGGCAGTCTGTTAAGACTAATTCTGACACAGTAAGTGTATGTTGTGGGGTTTTGCTCTGGTAGACAGGCTAGCGGACGCAGTATAGAGGCAATCACAAAATCTTTCATTTAAACAGTTCGGTGTTTATTCACACATAAGGGTCCATTCACACGTCCGTAAGTGTTCTGCGGATCCGCAAAACACAGACACTGGCAATGTGCATTCCGCAATTTGCGGACCGCACATCGCCGGCACTATAATAGAAAAAGCCTAATCTTGTCCACAATTGCGGACAAGAATAGGACATGTTCTATGTTTTTTTTGCAGAAATGTGGATGCGGGGAAATGCGGATCCGCAAATGCGGATGTGGACAGCACATTCCGGCCGCATTGAAAATGAATAGGTCTGCACCCGTTGTGGACCCATTTTGTGGACATGTGAATGGACCCTAAGGAAAAACAAAAATGTCCGATCACAGTAGTGTTTGTTCACACCATGCAATGTCCATAGAACAAAATCGTCACCTGGTAAGCAGTTTTCCACCCGCATGCGGGTTTTCTATATATGCCAAAAAGACCCGGCCTGGAGCGTGGGGAGGAGCCACCCACCCAGCACTTTGGCTACTCCTAGTAAGAGCCGGCCCCTGACAGTTTTAAGTGTCAGCTTCCACTGACACTTAAAACTACCGGCCCTTACCTCACCAAGGCCAGGAATCTTGGTGACACATACCTTCCATTAATGACGGCCCCTTGTGCCTTCCTACATACCTCCCCCCTTTGTTCAACCCTGGGGTGACCCGAGCATTCCTTTCTTTGGCTTGGCTCATCCACTTAAGAGGGGAGTGGTCGGTCACCAGACAGGATGTTCCTTCCCATTGATGTCCTAAGAGAGTACAGCTCCGAGGCCTTCAGAGGCATGGGTCTGTACCACAAACTCCCTCTTGAAGTCAGGCATCACCAATTACCATGGACCCACACAGGGCAGACTTCAAAGCGGAGAAAGAGTTTTCCGCCTGCCCATTCCACTAAACCGTCACCGACTTGCTTCCCTTCAAAAGGCCTGTCAATGGTGCAGCGACTGTAGTAAAATTGGAGACAAACCTCATAGAGTACCCCACCATACCCAGGAACGACTTTACTTTCCCGAGTAGTGACAGGTCGGGATCAATTCCTAATTGGTTGAATTTGGCACTTTTTTGGGTTAACGGGTAAGCCAGCCTTCCTAAGGGAGTCTACTACAGCCTGTACTTTAGGTAGGTGACTTACCCAGTCGGTGCTGTGGATAACAATATCGTCCAGGTACAGCGAAGCGCATCAACGATGTGGACGGAGTACAATGTCCATTGGCTTTTGAAACGTCGCCAGAGCGCCATGTAGACCAAAGGGTAATACCTTGTACTGATACAGCCCTTCTGGCATGATGAAAGCTGCTTTTTCCTTGGCAGCCTCCATAAAGGGTAACTGCAAGTACCCTTTGGTGAGGTCCAACACAGAAAAATACTGGGCTTGGCCAAACTTCTCAATAAGCTCATCTACTCTGGGCATGGCATATGCATCAAACTTGGACACCTTATTCAGTTTGCGGAAGTCGTTATAGAAGCGCAATGTCCCATCCGGCTTGGGTATTAAGACTATCGGACTTGCCCATTTACTTTTTGACTCCTCGATGACACCTAGCTGGAGCATTAACTGCACTTCCTCCGCTATGGCTTGCCGCTGAGCCTGGGGTACCCGGTGTGGTTTTAACCAGATTTTTGCCTGAGGCTCAATGATAATGTCATGTCGGATTATGGAAGTGCATCCAGGAAAGTCTGAGAACACATCCGTGTTCCGACTAATGAATTCCCTGGCTTTCTGAGCCTGTTTAGAGGAGAAGCTGTTAGCAATTTTCACTGTAGCAGCCGCTTCCCTTGCTTCAGACAGAGGGACCAAATCCACTTCCCCTAGAAACCTCGGATGTGGGCTGTCTTCTGTACAGGTTTCCCTATCTTTTCAGGGTTTGAGCGGATTCACATGGTACACCTGCTCCGGCTTTTGCCTCCCCGGCTGATGTACATTGAAATCTACCAATTTTTTTAAGTACCTCATAGGGCCCCTGCCACCTTGCTAGGGGAACTTACTGTCTACGGTTAGTACCAGCACCAATACCCGATCACCCGAGTTAAAGTTCCGGACCCGAGCCTGCTCATTATAGACCCTACTCTGGACTTGCTGCGCTGCCTCTATATGCTCCCTAACCAGAGGTAACACTGTTTCCATCCGTCCTTGCATCTGGGTGACATACTCAGCAACACTTTTGTGCGGTGTGGGTTGTTGTTCCCACGCCTCTTTGGCCAAGTCCAACAGACCGCGATGGTGTCTGCCGTATAGAAGTTCGAAGGGCAAGAACCCAGTAGAGGCCTGGAGCACCTCTCACACTGCGAACATGATAGGGCAGAAGATCCCAGTCCCTCCCATCCTTAGACACCACTCTTTTTAATATATTTTTTAATGTTTGATTAAACCTCTCCACCAGGCCATCTGTTTGTGGGTGTGGCAACTGTTTTATGTGGAGCAACTCTGGTTCACTCTAATGGGGACAGTCAGCTCTTATGTGTCCAGGCTTGTGACACCGCCAGCAGACTACCGGGGCTGGTTCTGCAGTGGGTATGTCCTGGGCGGGTTTGGCTGGCACCAGCTGCCGGGTTTGGAGTAGAGATTTCCCGGGTTTGAAGGCCCCCTCCCAAAAGAACCCCCTGCAGATTTCTGAAGGCCTCGTAGAGCTCCACCAGGTCAACCATCTCCAAGGCATTATCCGGAGACACCTGGCCGATCCAGTGCTGGAGAGGGTATGGCAAAGCCCTCCAAAACACATCCGCCAAAAGCCGATCCAACATAGCAGTGGGAGTCAATATGTCAAGCTGCAGCCATTTTTGCAATCGGTGCAGCAGATCATAATATTGTGGTCTGGCGGGTTCAGCCAGGTTAAATTCCCACTGATGCACCCACTGGGCCCGGACCAATACATTCACCCCGAGTCTCATCAGGATCTCACCTTTTACTGTCGGGTATTCTGCTGCTTGATCATCAGGGGGATCAAAAAAAACTTGCTGGGAACCAGACGCCAGGAACGGAGCGAAGACCTTAGCCCACTGGTCTTGGGGTAACTTTTCCCTCACGGCCACCTTTTTGAAGACCTCCAGATAGGTCTCGACATCATCCGAGTAGGTCATCTTAGGAATCGCCGTGCGGACAGCTTTCTGGGCATTGTGGACGTTCTGGGACGTTCCTGCCATTTGCAATGCCATTACATGTTGTAATAGCAGCTGGTTAGTTTCTTGTTGCTGCTCGTTAGCCTCCTGCTTCTGCATGTTAGCCTCCACAAGGGCTTTCAGGGGACACGGGTCGTAACCTTGCCCGCTTAATGTAGGACATGCACTTGTGTCGGGGAAAAACAAAAAAAATTCGGCCTTCAGGCCTGCCTCACCGTGTTTGCCCGCATCCCTCACCAATTGTGGGGATTTGTTCTGGTAGACAGGCTTGGGGATGCAGTGTAGAGGCAACGAGAATGTCTTTAACTTAAAGGGAACCTGTCATATGGATATTTGATTATAATCTAACTAATTATATACAATCATTAACTACTAAAAAGTACCTTAGATGTATTCACTTACTGGTGTGACAGATGGTTACCTCCTAATATACACACAAATATGCCACATGCTAATGTCAGTGAGTCCAGCTTTTTTATTTTTTATTCAGAGATATAGCCACTCCCCTGCCTACCTGCTGCTGATTCATATGTAAAAAACTGTCAATCCGCAGCAGGTAGGCGGGGAGAGTCAGGAGCTCATAAATATTCATGACTCATCCTTATCAGCTGGAGCTTTTCAATACAAGATGTTGGCAGATTGACTGGGTCAATTAAAGAAACTGACCCAGCATTTTGCTAAGAGAATCAGTCACTTATTTATGTTGCCCTTAGTTAGGACACCATAAAACTAGTGACAGGTTCCCTTTAAACAGTTCAGTGTTTTA
Source organism: Bufo gargarizans (assembly GCF_014858855.1). NCBI lineage: Eukaryota > Metazoa > Chordata > Amphibia > Anura > Bufonidae > Bufo > Bufo gargarizans. The sequence goes on along the minus strand of NC_058086.1, from coordinate 106,461,808 downwards.
TTCACACATAAGGAAAGTGACAACAAAAAGTTAGTTTCAAGGAAAAAAATGTCACCTTGAGTCTGGTGTTTGTTCACATCAGGCAGCAACACATAAGTCATTAGGTGAAACAGAAGTCCAAGTGCTTTCATCCGAACAAGATAGCAGACCTTAATCCCGGCCCAAACTCTCAGGCCCCAACACAGAGACTAGCAAAGCTCCACTGTCAGCTGGAGGATAATCCACACCCAGCTGAGACTGCTGGCTGGGTTTTATATCCCTTACCAAAACCCATGGGGAACGTGGGGAACAGCCACCCACCCTGCACTTTGGCTGCTCCCAGTAGGAGCCGGCCCGAATCTGCTTTACAGCCACACTAAATAACCAATAGTGGCCGTCAGCACTAGCTGCCACTTAAAATTAGGACATATGTTCTGTAGATGACGGCCCATTGTGCTTTCCTACACCTTTCGCACACACAGATCAGGAATGCATGTGCCTCATGGATTTATGTCTTTCTACATCTCTCAAGGAATGTGGCCCTCAGACCGCTTGGGTTCATTGCATTCATGGACTGGACATCAATTAGAGGACAATAACACTTTCACACTTATCTGTAATCCTCATGCATAATTGCTCCAACAATTTACTGTTACAACTATTTGTTTAGTCCTCCACTCATATTGATCTGCTTTGCATCACTTGTCTCATCTACCTCATTATTCCTACGGTATGTACTTTGGTGTATAAATACGTGTCTCCTCAGATACTGTCTTAGGAGATGCCTGGCATAGAGACCCAAGTAGCCTGGAAAGCTTGCAATTTTGCCATCATTCCTCACATTTGGCAGCCAAATGTACATAGCCACACAAATTATAGTTTGCAAGTCCGTTTTTTGAACTTAAAGACAGAGAGGCACAATAAAATGTCCTTCCCTTTACACAAACACACTGAAGACACAGCTACTGACAATTTACTTTGAGACTAATACAGTATTAGCGCCACTAACAGATTAGGGATGAATGTTTTATGTGCGTTGAATTATGCAGATTCTGACAAACCTCTCTCTAGTGTAAAACAGAAGCTGACAATCTACTATAAGACTATTTTCCCCATTACACCAACACATAAACTTTCTGGAAATGCCCTGTCACAGATTATTGCCAGTGCTTTCACCCAGAAATTTTAAATGCTATGCTCTGTATTGTAAAACGCACGTTGTACACTTATATTGCTATTTAAAAAAAAATATAATGGAACTGTGTGGAGATGCTCTCTCCCAGATATCAGACTACTATTTCAGATATTTTCCCTGAGATTTAAAATGTTACCCTCTGTATTGTAAAACATGAGTTGCACGTATATTGCAATTTTTTTGCAAAATAAAAAAGTACTTGAAAAGTCTGGAGATGCCCCGTCCTAGATTTTGCACAATTTTTTCAGGTGTTTTCACTGAGATTTAAAACACTAACTTCTGGATTGCAAAACGTGTTGTACAGTTGTACTGAACTTATTCCCTCCACACCAACATTTGAAAAAAAAAAAAAAAGCTGTATTTATGTTCTAATGAGAAATATAAGAAATGTTCTTGCAGGTAGCTGCTTTTGAGGTTCTGCAGCAGCTGCAGCTATATTATAAGGCATTAACTGCAGCTAGAAAGCACAGCCAGCCTAGAAGCTTTACCTGCCCTTCCCTATTATACACAATTCTTCTTCTTTCTAGTCTTTGGAATAGACACTAAAATAGAAGCTTGATTGTGATTGTACACGATCTCTAAGATCGTTTTCTGTCGGACAGTGCATGGTTCCTTCCACCCTCATTAACTACCCAACACAGAATGACATTCTGCTCATTCTGCAGCGGCATCTTCTTGCCTGCTGCAGGACTCATCCACTGTATGTCAAATTGTCAGTCAATCAGGGCAAGCTCTCCCTTCCCCATTTCCTCTCAGAGTTATGTGAGCATTCTTCTTCTCCCTCATGCTTTTTCCTGCTGACATGTGCAGTCAAATAAGCACTATGCACCGTTTTACTGGATTTGTCTGAAACTAAACTGAAAATCTTCAGATTCATCTGTTTGGGAAGTTAGTAATGAACCCCATTATGAACTGATTCACTCAAGTCTAAACTGCTTGAATCCAGGGGTTGTGACCATCCTGCAATCCAGCAGTGGTGGTCGTATTTGCACACTATAGGAAAATGTGATTGCCTCTCTGGTGGCCAAGATTATGGGAATGCACATAGGCCGGTGCTTTTTGCTATAGTGTAAACACGACCACCACTGCTGGATTGCAGTATGGTAGTAACCCCTAGATACAAGTAGAGTTGAGCGAACACCTGGATGTTCGGGTTCAAGAAGTTCGTACGAACTTCCCGGAAATGTTCGGGTTCGGGTTCCGAACCCGACCCGAACTTCGTCCCGAACCCGAACCCGAACCCCATTGAAGTCAATGGGGACCCAAACTTTTCGGCACTAAAAAGGCTGTAAAACAGCCCAGGAAAGAGCTAGAGGGCTGCAAAAGGCAGCAACATGTAGGTAAATCCCCTGCAAACAAATGTGGATAGGGAAATGAATAAAAATAAAAATAAAATAAATAAAAATTAACCAATATCAATTGGAGAGAGGTCCCATAGCAGAGAATCTGGCTTCACGTCACCCACCACTGTAACAGTCCATTGTCAGATATTTAGTCCCAGGCACCCAGGCAGAGGAGAGAGGTGCATTAACAGAGAATCTGGCTTCATGTCAGCAGAGAATCAGTCTGCATGTCATAGCAGAGAATCAGGCTTCACGTCAGTCACCACTGTAACAGTCCATTGTCATATATTTAGGCCCAGGCACCAAGGCAGAGGAGAGAGGTCCCGTAACAGAGAATCTGGCTTCATGTCAGCAGAGAATCAGTCTGCATGTCATAGCAGAGAATCATGCTTCACGTCACCCAACATTGGAACAGTCCATTGTCATATATTTAGGCCCCGGCACCCAGACAGAGGAGAGGTTCATTCAACTTTGAAAAAATAGGATTAAATGAGGAAGTGCCCTGGAGTACAATGATATATGGTTAAGGGGAGGTAGTTAATGTCTAATCTGCACAAGGGATGGACAGGTCCTGTGGGATCCATGCCTGGTTCATTTTTATGAATGTCAGCTTGTCCACATTGGCTGTAGACAGGCGGCTGCGTTTGTCTGTAATGACGCCCCCTGCCGTGCTGAATACACGTTCAGACAAAACGCTGGCCGCCGGGGAGGCCAGCACCACCAAGGCATAAAAGGCTAGCTCTGGCCACGTGAACAATTTAGAGACCCAGAAGTTGAATGGGGCCGAACCATCAGTCAGTATGTGGAGGGGTGTGCACAGGTACTGTTCCACCATGTTAGTGAAATGTTGCCTCCAGCTAACACGTTGCGTATCAGGTGGTGGTGCAGTTAGCTGTGGCGTGTTGACAAAACTTTTCCACAACTCTGCCATGCTAACCCTGCCCTCAGAGGAGCTGGCCGTGATACAGCTTCCTTGGCGACCTCTTGCTCCTCCTCTGCCTTGGCCTTGGGCTTCCACTTGTTCCCCTGTGACATTTGGGAATGCTCTCAGTAGCGCGTCTACCAACGTGCGCTTGTACTCGCGCATCTTCCTATCACGCTCCAGTGCAGGAAGTAAGGTGGGCACATTGTCTTTGTACCGTGGATCCAGCAGGGTGGCAACCCAGTAGTCTGCACACGTTAAAATGTGGGCAACTCTGCTGTCGTTGCGCAGGCACTGCAGCATGTAGTCGCTCATGTGCCAGGCTGCCCAGGGGTAAGGACAAGCTGTCCTCTGTGGGAGGCGTATCGTCATCGTCCTGCGTTTCCCCCCAGCCACGCACCAGTGATGGGCCCGAGCTGCGTTGGGTGCCACCCCGCTGTGATCATGCTTCATCCTCATCCTCCTCCACCTCCTCCTCATTCTCGTCCTCCTCGTCCTCCAGTAGTGGGCCCTGGCTGGCCACATTTGTACCTGGCCTCTGCTGTTGCCAAAAACCTCCCTCTGAGTCACTTCGAAGAGACTGGCCTGAAAGTGCTAAAAATGACCCCTCTTCCTCCTCCTCCTCCTCCTCCTCCTCCTCCTGGGCCACCTCCTCTTCCATCATCGCCCTAAGTGTTTTCTCAAGGAGACATAGAAGTGGAATTGTAACGCTGATAACGGCGTCATCGCCACTAGCCATGTTGGTGGAGTACTCGAAACAGCGCAACAGGGCACACAGGTCTCGCATGGAGGCCCAGTCATTGGTGGTGAAGTGGTGCTGTTCCGCAGTGCGACTGACCCGTGCGTGCTGCAGCTGAAACTCCTCTATGGCCTGCTGCTGCTCGCACAGTCTGTCCAGCATGTGCAAGATGGAGTTCCACCTGGTGGGCACGTCGCATATGAGGCGGTGAGCAGGAAGGCCGAAGTTACGCTTTAGCGCAGACAGGCGAGCAGCGGCAGGATGTGAACACCAGAAGCGCGAACAGACGGCCCGCACTTTATGCAGCAGCTCTGACATGTCGGGGTAGTTGTGAATGAACTTCTGCACCACCAAATTCAGCACATGCGCCAGGCAAGGGATGTGCGTCAAACCGGCTAGTCCCAGAGCTGCAACGAGATTTCGCCCATTATCGCACACCACCAGGCCGGGCTTGAGGCTCACCGGCAGCAACCACTCGTCGGTCTGTTGTACTATACCCCGCCACAACTCCTGTGCGGTGTGGGGCCTGTCCCCCAAACATATGAGTTTCAGAATGGCCTGCTGACGTTTACCCCGGGCTGTGCTGAAGTTGGTGGTGAAGGTGTGTGGCTGACTGGATGAGCAGGTGGAAGAAGAGGAGGAGGAAGCCGAGAAGGAGGAGGTGGCAACAGGAGGCAAAGAATGTTGCCCTGCGATCCTTGGCGGCGGAAGGACGTGTGCCAAACAGCTCTCCGCCTGGGGCCCAGCTGCCACTACATTTACCCAGTGTGCAGTTAGGGAGTTATAGCGTCCCTGGCCGTGCTTACTGGTCCACGTATCTTTGGTTAGGTGGACCTTGCTACAGATGGCGTTGCGCAGTGCACACTTGATTTTATCGGATACTTGGTTGTGCAGGGAAGGCACGGCTCTCTTGGAGAAGTAGTGGTGGCTGGAAACAACATACTGTGGGACAGCTAGCGACATGAGCTGTTTGAAGCTGTCTGTGTCCACCAGCCTAAATGACAGCATTTCATAGGCCAGTAGTTTAGAAATGCTGGCATTCAGGGCCTGGGATCGAGGGTGGCTAGGTGGGAATTTACGCTTTCTCTCAAATGTTTGTGAGATGGAGAGCTGAACGCTGCCGTGTGACATGGTTGAGACGCTTGGTGACGGAGGTGGTGGTGGTGTTGGTGGTACATCCCCTGTTTGCTGGGCGGCAGGTGCCAACGTTCCTCCAGAGGCGGAGGAAGAGGCCGAGGCGGCAGCAGCAGAAGAGGCCGAGGCGGCAGCAGCAGAAGAGGCAGCAGGGGGAGCCTGAGCGACTTCCTTGTTTTTAAGGTGTTTACTCCACTGCAGTTCATGCTTTGCATGCAGGTGCCAGGTCATGCAGGTTGTGCTAAGGTTCAGAACGTTAATGCCTCGCTTCAGGCTCTGATGGCACAGCGTGCAAACCACTCGGGTCTTGTCGTCAGCATATTGTTTGAAGAAGTGCCATGCCAGGGAACTCCTAGAAGCTGCCTTTCGGGTTCTCGGTCCAAGATGTCGGCGGTCAGTAGCAGGAGGAGTCTCTTGGCGGCGGGTGTTCTGCTTTTGCCCACTGCTCCCTCTTTTGCTACGCTGTTGGCTCGGTCTCACCACTGCCTCTTCCTCCGAACTGTGAAAGTCAGTGGCACGACCTTCATTCCATGTGGGGTCTAGGACCTCATCGTCCCCTGCATCGTCTTCCACCCAGTCTTGATCCCTGACCTCCTGTTCAGTCTGCACACTGCAGAAAGACGCAGCAGTTGGCACCTGTGTTTCGTCATCATCAGAGACTTGCTGAGGTGGTATTCCCATGTCCTCATCATCAGGAAACATAAGTGGTTGTGCGTCAGTGCATTCTATGTCTTCCACCGCTGGGGAAGGGCTAGGTGAATGCCCTTGGGAAACCCTGCCAGCAGAGTCTTCAAACAGCATAAGATACTACTGCATAACTTGAGGCTCAGACAGTTTCCCTGATATGCATGGGGGTGATGTGACAGACTGATGGGGTTGGTTTTCAGGCGCCATCTGTGCGCTTTCTGCAGAAGACTGGGTGGGAGATAATGTGAACGTGCTGGATCCACTGTTGGCCACACAATTGACTAATGCCTGTACCTGCTCAGGCCTTACCATCCTTAGAACGGCATTGGGCCCCACCATATATCGCTGTAAATTCTGGCGGCTACTGGGACCTGAGGTAGTTGGTACACTAGGACGTGTGGATGTGACAGAACGGCCACGTCCTCTCCCAGCACCAGAGGGTCCACTAACACCACCACGACCATGTCCACGTCCGCGTCCCTTACTAGATGTTTTCCTCATTGTTATGGTTCACCACAACAACAAAAATATTATTTGGCCCAATGTATTGTATTCAAATTCAGCTGAATATAAATTTGAGGCCTAGTATTTAGGCGCTGGGTGACAGGTATAGATTTACTGACAGAATTAGACTTGGAAATGCACAGTAGCGTGTGTGTGAAGTTATTCAGAATGACCCTATCAGCACCTTGATTCTGATATACACTTTTAGGGATGTATTTAAAGTAGGCCTGATACAGAAGAAACCACTAAATTAGGAAATTGCTAAATTGGGAATTGTATTTTAACCCAGAACAAAAAATGTGCTTTGACGGACACTAAATAACTTGCCCAGCCACAACAGTACAGCAGTAACGACAGATTTAGCGGGATATAAATTTGAGGCCTAGTATTTAGGCGCTGGGTGACTGATATAGATTTACTGACAGAATTAGACTTGGAAATGCACAGTAGCGTTTGTGTGAAGTTATTCAGAATGATCCTATCAGCACCTTGATTCTGATATACCCTTTTAGGGATGTATTTAAAGTAGGCCTGATACAGCAGAAACCACTAAATTAGGAAATTGCTAAATTGGGAATTGTATTTCAACCCAGAACAAAAAATGTGCTTTGACGGACACTAAATAACTTGCCCAGCCACAACAGTACAGCAGTAACGACAGATTTAGCGGGATATAAATTTGAGGCCTAGTATTTATGCGCTGGGTGACAGGTATAGATTTACTGACAGAATTAGACTTGGAAATGCACAGTAGTGTGTGTGTGAAGTTATTCTGAATGACCCTATGTGCACCTTGAATATTATATACCCTTTTAGGGATAGATTTCAAATAGCTCTGATACAGCAGAAAGCACTAAATTAGGAAATTGCTAAATTGGGAATTGTATTTCAACCCAGAACAAAAAAAGTGCTTTGACGGACACTAAATAACTTGCCCAGCCACAACAGTACAGCAGTAATGACAGATTTAGCGGGATATAAATTTGAGGCCTAGTATTTAGGCGCTGGGTGACAGGTATAGATTTACTGACAGAATTAGACTTGGAAATGCACAGTAGCGTGTGTGTGAAGTTATTCAGAATGATCCTATCAGCACCTTGATTCTGATATACCCTTTTAGGGATGTATTTAAAGTAAGCCTGATACAGCAGAAACCACTAAATTAGGAAATTGCTAAATTGGGAATTGTATTTCAACCCAGAACAAAAACTGTGCTTTGACGGACACTAAATAACTTGCCCAGCCACAACAGTACAGCAGTAACGACAGATTTAGCTGGATATAAATTTGAGGCCTAGTATTTAGGCGCTGGGTGACAGGTATAGATTTACTGACAGAATTAGACTTGGAAATGCACAGTAGCGTGTGTGTGAAGTTATTCAGAATGACCCTATCAGCACCTTGATTCTGATATACACTTTTAGGGATGTATTTAAAGTAGGCCTGATACAGCAGTAACGACAGATTTAGCGGGATATAAATTTGAGGCCTAGTATTTATGCGCTGGGTGACAGGTATAGATTTACTGACAGAATTAGACTTGGAAATGCACAGTAGTGTGTGTGTGAAGTTATTCTGAATGACCCTATGTGCACCTTGAATATTATATACCCTTTTAGGGATAGATTTCAAATAGCTCTGATACAGCAGAAACCACTAAATTAGGAAATTGCTAAATTGGGAATTGTATTTCAACCCAGAACAAAAAATGTGCTTTGACGGATACTAAATAACTTGCCCAGCCACAACAGTACAGCAGTAACGACAGATTTAGCGGGATATAAATTTGAGGCCTAGTATTTAGGCGCTGGGTGACAGGTATAGATTTACTGACAGAATTAGACTTGGAAATGCACAGTAGCGTGTGTGTGAAGTTATTCAGAATGACCCTATCAGCACCTTGATTCTGATATACACTTTTAGGGATGTATTTAAAGTAGGCCTGATACAGCAGAAACCACTAAATTAGGAAATTGCTAAATTGGGAATTGTATTTCAACCCAGAACAAAAACTGTGCTTTGACGGACACAAAATAACTTGCCCAGCCACAACAGTACAGCAGCAATGACAGATTTAGCTGGATATAAACTTGAAGCCTAGTATTTAGGCGCTGGGTGATAGGTATACGTTTACTGACAGAGTTATACAAGTTAAATCCACGGCACTCCAAAAGTTTTTTTTGCAAAATTAAGTTTCACATTTTAATTCTTAGTATACAGAATATCATTCATGTACATCCAGTGCAATTCATTTACATATTGTAAGTATGTGTCATATCAGATAATTCCCGAACGTTTCGGTCTGTGCGTCCTTCTTCAGCGGGCTCTGTAGACAGGGTCAGGAGGCAGGCGCTGGATGTACATAACTTATATTGTCTAAACCACTCTCACAGGCACCCACACTGGATCCAAGGTGTGCAGAGTACAAAATTATCTAATTACTGACAGAATTAGACTGGGATATGGCCAAAAAATAACCACACTATTGCTGGTTAAATGCACTTGGTGTGACAGCTTGACCAACCACACTACTGAGGGTTAAATGCACTTGGTGACAGGCGCAGCTTGCCCCTGATGTAGTATATGGCCAAAAAATAAACAGACTATTGCTGGTTAAATGCACTTGGTGTGACAGCTTCACCCTGATGTAGGCTTTAGCCAAAAAACAGCCACACCATTGAGGGTTAAATGCACTTGGTCGCAGTAAGGGCTGGCGCACCACAAGACACAAAATGGCCGCCGATCACCCCAGAAAAAAGTGACTGACAAACGCTCTGGGCAGCCTAAAAACAGTGAGCAATTGAGTATCAGCAGCTCAATGATCCACAGCTGCAGATCGATCACTGGATGGAGTCTTTTGGAGGAGTTAATCAGCCTAATCTCGCCCTACTGTCGCAGCTGCAACCTCTCCCTACGCTAATCAGAGCAGAGTGACGGGCGGCGCTATGTGACTCCAGCTTAAATAGAGGCTGGGTCACATGGTGCTCTGGCCAATCACAGCCATGCCAATAGTAGGCATGGCTGTGACGGCCTCTTGGGGCAAGTAGTATGACGCCTGTTGATTGGCTGCTTTGCAGCCTTTCAAAAAGCGCCAAGAAAGCGACGAACATGTACGAAAATGTCCGGGTTCGGGTCTGTGTCACGGACACCCCAAAATTCGGTACGAACCCGAACTATACAGTTCGGGTTCGCTCATCCCTAGTCACAGGTATGGTGCGGTATTCTACTGTAATAATAATGTCCATGCACATATCTGTTTCACGGTAGGGTTGGGGGAGGAGATTGAGAATATGGCCCACCCTGCCGCATCCTGGCCCCAGACTTCAGGTCACATTGTGCGTGTTCTGAATTATGGGGCCTCGCACTTATCTACTACATTATCTGTACTCAGAGAGTTATCTCTGTGTTATCTGTGGTGTTACATAGGACTGCTAGTGATCTACTAAAGTATCTGTTAAAAGGGGCGTGCCCAGGGTAGGGTGGGGCGCAATTTTTGGCTTGCCCCGGGTGCTGGCAATCCACGCTACACCACTGGAATCTAACGCTTGTATTGGACAGCAAAAAATGCAGCAAAGGTTGCAAATTTATTATCTTGCCCAAAATAGGTGTTTTTTTTTAACCCAGTATATAATTGTAGTATTTAAAGCTTGTATTTCACTAATTTCACAAATGCAACAAAGGCCGCAAATGTATTATCTTCCACAAAATGGGTGTTTTAAAAAAAAAAAACAGAATAAAACAGCAGTATCTAACGCTTGTACTGGACTGTCAGAAATGTACCAAAGGCCGCAAATGTATTATCTTAACCAAAATAGGTGTTTTGTTAATGCCAGAATATAACAGCAGTATCTAACACTTGTATTGGACTGCCAGAAATGCAGTAGGGGCCACAAATGTATTATCTTGCCCAAAATGGGTGTTTTTTTAACTCAGGGATCTGTGGATGACGGACACTGTTATGGGGGATCTATGGAAGACAGACACTGTTTTGGGGGGATCTGTGGATGACGGACACTGTTACAGGGGGGATCTGTGGCTTGCACTGTTACGGGGGGATCTGTGGCTTGCACTGTTACAGGGGGATCTGTGGCTGGCACTGTTACAGGGGGATCTGTGGCTGGCACTGTTAGAGGGGGATCTGTGGCTGGCACTGTTACAGGGGGGATCTGTGGCTGGCACTGTTACAGGGGGGATCTGTGGATGGCACTGTTAGAGGGGGATCTGTGGATGGCACTGTTACAGGGGGGATCTGTGGCTGGCACTGTTACAGGGGGGATCTGTGGATGGCACTGTTAGAGGGGGGATCTGTAGGTGGCACTGTAATGGGGGATCTGTGGGTGGCACTGTTATGTATGTGCCATCCATAGACCCCCCACCCCATAACAGTGCCATCCACAGACCCCCCACCCCTTAACTGTGCCATCCACGGATGTTCCCCATAAAACTGTCATCCACAGACACCCCCCCCCCCCCCCGCCGCTCCAGTATACAAATATAAAATGTCTTATTCAATTAAAAGTGATTAAACATGCCCCCTCACTCCTAATATTACCGTACATCCTAACAGCTTCTGTACAATGCAGTTACATTGTACTACACACTTTTTCACACATTGTACTACACACTTCTGTGCAATGCAGGCAGTCACTGACATCAGTTGCCTGCGCCGCCTGCTTCATTCATAAAGTAGGAGGCGCAGGCACGGTGACATCAGGGAGTTACGCTGCCGCCCGCCCGACTTGCCTGCCTGTATTCTACAGAAGCTGTTAGGATGTACGGTAATATTAGGAGTGGGGGGGCATGTTTAATCACTTTTAATTGAATAAGACATTTTATATTTCTATAGTGCAGCACTGGAGCAGCAGGGCTATAGTACAGTGACTGCACCACCCCGCCGCTATTGCCAGCCCCTCCTCCCAGTCCCTCCCCGCTCGCTCGTATATCGCAGCCTGTGATGTAAAGCTGTCATGATTCGCCACATATATTGCAGCCTGTGATGTAAAGCTGTCATGATTCGCCCCATAATTTTTAAATAAAATATCTTTTAAATTATATATGGTATATTTTCCTTATGACTACCAGATACTTGAGTGCTCTACATCATTCCTCTTTTTGTCATTTAGAAGTGTAAAATAAAAGTACGTCTTATTTGCTGTGCCATGCTCCACTTTTTTTGGAGTGTTTTAATAGTCTAAGTACGTATTATTTGATGGTATGCGGTGCAGTTACTTTGTACTACAGCCTTTTTTGGGGTGTATAAGTGTAAAAAAAAAGTACATTTTATTTTCCGTTCTGCGTTGCAGTTACTTTGCACTACAGCCTTTTTTGGGGTGTATAAGTGTAAAAAAAAAAACCTTATTTGCTGTTCTGTGGTGCAGTTACATTGTTCTACAGCTTTTTTGGGGTGTATAAGTGTAAAGAAAAGTATGTATTAGCTGTTCTCTGGTGCAGTAACTTTGTACTACAGTCTTTTTTGGGGTGTATAAGTGTAAAAAAAATGTATCTTATTTGCCGTTCTGCTGGTGCAGTTACATTGTACTACACACTTTTTCGGGGTGTATTAGTGGAAAAAGCAAGTATGTTTTATTTGCCACTCTGCGGTCAAGTTACATTGTTCTACAGCTTTTTTAGGGTGTATTTCCTTTTAATTTAATTATTTTATCTAGCAATATGTCAGACAAGTGACAGGCCCTTCAAAGGGAATGGGCAGTGGCCAAAATGTTTCTGTCGCAGGCAGCAGAAGGGGGGCAGCAGGAGTCGCAGTGAGAGGCCTGAGCTCCAGGTGTCATCTAGTGGTCGTGTTTTGACCAGCAACCCAGCGGTGCTTGAATGGTTGACTTGGTCATCTACTTCGTCGCAAGTGACATCAGACACCCCCAGCCAAGAGTTGGTGGGTTCTTTAGACACAACGCTTAGTTGGCATGGCCTGGAAGCAAGCCCTGTGCCCTCACCTGTCCTCAACCTGCCTTTGTCCTTTTCTGTTCCCTCTGTTAGAGAAGTATTATATGCCATGGGGTCCGCTCTACTTTTCAGCGAGGACGAGCTACTAGAGGACAGTCAGCAGCTACTGCCCAGCCAAGATCTGTAGGAGAGATCTGCCGCTTCCTCCGGTAGGCAGGAAAGTAGTGATGATGAGAGTCTTGTGGGAGCTGATGTTGCAAGCAGTCAGGCTCCTGGCCCTGAGACAATTGAGGGGAGCACCAGTGACATGCAGACTAAATTAGATTATCTAATCTAAAAAATATCTAATTTAAAATTAGATTAGTGGTATATGAGTCCCTATCAGATTGGAACAGTTTCAATAGAGTCCAGGAGAAATGGGACTACTTAAAAGTGCCACTATTGAAGGTACAGATAACAACAGATAATTGCATTAGGCTTGTCAGTAAAAGCAAAACAAAAATGAAGAGACCACTGTGGTACTCAGCAGAAGTGGCCAAAATCATAAAAAACTAAACAGATTAAAAAAACTGGATGATAGGGAAATTTATAAGATTAGACAGAGAGAGGCCAAGCAAGTTATAAGAGCTTCTAAAGCATAGGCAGAAGAAAAATTTGCTCAGTCAGTGAAAGAAGGTGATGAAACATTCTTCAGATACATAAATAAAAAAAAAGTAAACTAAAACAAGGAATTGCCAAATAAAAAAACTAAAGAAGGAAGATATATGGAAGAAGATAAAGAACTAACTTTAGGAGGAAGGCAACATTGCTCACACCCAGCTTAGGGAGAAATCATTTTTTTCCAAAAATAAAGAAAATGAGAGTCCTTTAAAAGGGGATTCCTTAAGGAGATTGAGGAAATTGGCACTAAACCCAGGAGACAGAATTTAACACCAGAACAAAGAATTGCTTTAAAACAGCTTGAAAACAATAAGAGGATAGTGATTAAACCAGCAGATAGGTGGGGGGGGTTGTTATTATGGATATTGACATGTATGACATGGAGATGTCTAGATTGCTGGCAGATGTGGGAACTTATCAAATACTTAAGAAAAATCCCTCTTTGGAGTTTAAAGCAAAGTTAGAACAATTGCTGACAAAGGGTTTCAAGGATGGGATTATTAATAAAGGAATTTGATTATTTGAATAATAAATTTCCAGTAACCCCTGTCATATATTTTCTGCCAAAGATCCACAAAAGTCAGACCAATCCGCCAGGTAGGCCGATTGTGTCTGGAATTAATTCACTTACTAGTCGTTTGGGAGAATATGTTGATTTTTTTCTCCAAAAGTATGTCCCTTTAATGCCGTCCTTTCTAAAGGACACTGGTAGTGTCCTGGATTTTGTCAGAGAATTTGACAGTAGTCCTGCAAATTTATGGTAGGCTTCATTATATACTGTGATTCCTAAATAATTGGGGCTCAAAGCTATTGAGCAAGCATTGAATAATGATCCCCTAATGACAGGACAGCAGGAGAGTTTTATTCTTGATTGTGTGGATTTTTGTTTGAGTTATAATTATTTTTGGTATAAGGAGAAATACTATCTGCAACGGACTGGCACAGCAATGGGGCGAAATTCGCCCCCAGGTTCGCTAATATATTCTTGGGGTTCTGGGAAAGTGTGACCATCAAGCCTGTTTTGAATAAAATCATGGAAGTTGGAGAACTAATAGTTTGGAAGAGATTCATCAACGATTGTCTGGTTCTATGGAAGGGGGAGAAGCAGGGCCTGCTAGATTTTATCAAAGGGTTAAGAGACAACCAGTGGAATTTATCCTTTACCAGCACAGTTAGTGACACCTCTATAATTTTTTGGGATCTGACACTGTTGAAAATAATCAGCTTAAAACAAAAACTTTCTTTAAAGAAACAGATGTGAATGGTTATATAGATACCTCCAGCTGTCACCACACACTGTGGTTGAAGAATATCCCTAAAGGGCAAATAAAGAGGGTGTTTCGGAATTGTACTAAGGTGGGGGATTTTAGGACACAAAGTGAGATCATTAAGGAACGAAATTATGAAAAAAGGATATGGTAAAGATCGAGAGAGATTTTCGCTTCTCCTTTTTAACCCAATTTAATACGCAAGCAGGCTTAATCAAGAATGCGATTTAGGAAGAACTGGTCAACTTTGAAAAATGATCCTGTGCTTGGTATAGATATTCCACAGCAACCTGTTGTGATTTAAAAAAAAGCTCCCTGTCTACGTACTAAATTAGTGCATGGCTCCAATCACCAAGAGAAAAAAATAAAAAAAGGGAATAAGTTCAGCTGGTGTGGGTTTAGTTTGCCATGCAGAAATCTGAAAAGGGAAAATAGGAAAATTAATACTCAATCTGTTCACTCAAATGAAAAAAATATAGAAATAAAGTTTAAAGGACAGATCACCTGTGAGAGTGTAGGAGTTGTTTACCTGTTGGAGTGCCCGTGTGGCCTCCAATATGTGGGACGTACCTAAGGAAGCTCAAAGTAAGAATTGAGGAGCATGTGAGGAACATTAGGAAGGGACTTGAAACACACACTGTTTCGATGCACTTTAAAACAGCGCATCAAAAAAATCCTAGTTGCCTATTTTTTGTGGGGTTAGAACAGGTTAAACCTTATTGGCGGGGAGGGGATGGGGTCAAACAGATAAACGGGAGGTTGAATGGATATACAGAATGAGGGTGGTCCAAGGAATGTGTAACCTGTGATTGGTTAGGATGGATATCAGAGAAAGAAGGTGGATAGGAGGAATGTGATCATGTGTTAAGTGACGTATAAGTAGTATAATGAATGAAGCCGGCCGTAGTGTGATGCGTGTGGTCTAGGATTGGTTTAGAAGTATTTGTATTTATATGTGGGAGATATGGAGATTAATGTGAAATGTCTTTGTTTTTATGTATTTGTAACTTTTATGTATTTGACATATTACTGAGGAATATGTATTTATATTGCTGGAGAGAAACCCGGGTCGGGTGATTGATCCTTTGTATACTGCTCAAAACTCAGGAGAAGTTGGGGAATGTGTTTTGGGGTGTCATTTTACATATACCCATGCTGGGTGAGAGAAATATCTTGGCAAAAGACACATTTACCATTTTGTTATACAAAGTTGGCATTTGACCAAGATATTTATCACACCCAGCATGGGTATATGTAAAATGACACCCCAAAACACATTGCCCAACTTCTCCTGAGTACGGTGATACCAGATGTGTGACAATTTTATGCAGCCTAGGTGGGCAAATGAGCACACATTCCAAAGAGCACCTTTCGGATTTCACCGGTCATTTTTTACAGATTTTGATTTCAAACTACTTCTCACGCATCTGGGCCCCTAAAATGCCAGGGCAGTATAACTACCCCACAAGTGACCCCATTTTGGAAAGAAGACACCCCAAGGTATTTTGTGATGGGCATAGTGAGTTCATGGAAGTTTTTATTTTTTGTCACAAGTTAGTGGAATATGAGACTTTGTAAGAAAAAAAAAATCATCATTTTCCGCTAACTTGTGACAAAAAAAAAAAAATTCTAGGAACTCGCCACGCCCCTCACGGAATACCTTGGGGTGTCTTCTTTCCAAAATGGGGTCACTTGTGGGGTAGTTATACTGCCCTGGCATTTTAGGGGCCCTAAAGCGTGAGAAGAAGTCTGGAATATAAATGTCTAAAAAATGTTATGCATTTGGATTCCGTGAGGGGTATATGGTGAGTTCATGTGAGATTTAATTTTTTGACACAAGTTAGTGGAATATGAGTCTTTGTAAGAAATATTAAATAAAAATAAAATATCTATTTCCGCTTACTTGTGCCCAAATTTTTTTCTAAATGGAGCCTTACAGGGGGTGATCAATGACAGGGGGGTGATCAGGGAGTCTGTATGGGGTGATCACCCCCCTGTCATTGATCCCCTCTGTAAGGCTCCATTCAGATGTCCGTATGTGTTTTGCGGATCCGATCCATGTATCCGTGGATCCGTAAAAAACATACGGACGTCTGAATGGAGCCTTACAGGGTTGTGATCAATGACAGGGGGGTGATCAATGACAGGGGGGTGATCAGGGAGTCTATATGGGTGAACACCCCCCTGTCATTGATCACCCCCCTGTAAGGCTCCATTCAGACGTCCGTATGTGTTTTGCGGATCCAATCCATGTATCCGTGGATCCGTAAAAATCATACGTACGTCTGAATGGAGCCTTACAGGGGGGTGATCAATGACAGGGGGGTGATCAATGACAGGGGGGTGATCAGGGAATCTATATGGGTGATCACCCCCCTGTCATTGATCACCCCCCTGTAAGGCTCCATTCAGACGTCCGTATGTGTTTTGCGGATCCGATCCATGTATCCGTGGATCCGTAAAAATCATACGGACGTCTGAATGGAGCCTTACATGGGGGTGATCAATGACAGGGGGTGATCAATGACAGGGGGGTGATCAATGACAGGGGTGTGATCAGGGAGTCTATATGGGGTGATCATTGGTGATCAGGGGTTCATAAGGGGTTAATAAGTGACAGGGGGGGTGTAGTGTAGTGGTGTTTTGTGGTACTTTACTGAGCTACCTGTGTCCTCTGGTGGTCGATCCAAACAAAAGGGACCACCAGAGGACCAGGTAGCAGGTATATTAGATGCTGTTATCAAAACAGCGTCTAATATACCTGTTAGGGGTTGCCGATTGCCGCTGGCAGGCTGGAGATCCTGTCTCTTACCTTCCGTTCCTGTGAACGAGCGCACCTGTGTGCGCGCGTTCACAGGAAATCACGGCTCTCGCGAGATGACGCGTATATGCGTCACTCTGCGCAGAGCTGCCGCCTCCGGACCGTGGATCTGCATTAGGCGGTCCGGAGGCGGTTAAAGAACTAGCTGACTGCCTCAATGAATACTTCTGTTCATTTTTTACAAAGGAAAATAAAGGAAAAGGACCTCAGTTAGGGAGGAAGACTAATGAATATTTTGATGCATGTGTCTTTACAGAGGAAGAGGTTTTTAGTCAGCTGTCTAAAATTAATACAAATGAGTCACAGGGTCCTTATGGGATACACCCAAAGCTATTAAAAGAGCTTAGCTGTGTACTAGCAAAACCATTAACAGATGTATTTAACCAGTCACTGGTAACAGAAGTAGGGTTGAGCGAACCTGAACTGTAAAGTTCGTGTTCATACAGATTTTTGGACCCCTGACCCAAACCCGAACTTTTCAGTAAAAGTTCGGGTTTGGGTTCGGTGTTCAGCAAGTTAATGGTGCTTTTTGAAAGGCTGCAGAGCAGACAATCAACAATCTTTTTCTTTCCGTGTGCCCTTAGAAGCCATCACAGCCATGCCTACTAATGGCATGGCTGTGATTGGCCTGTGCAGCATATGACCCAGTCTCTATATAAGCTGGAGTCACGTAGCGCTGCACGTCACTCTGCTCTGATTAGTGTAGGGATAGGATGCTGCTGCTGTGAGGGAGAGAATAGGAAAGAATCTTTAATCAGAAGTGCTTGTTAACTCAGCGATCTTATCACAGCCTTTGGTTTGCACTGTGACACTGTTGCCACACTTGCGGTTGCCCGCAGCAACGTGTTGCTGTGTGAGCATGCGGTGGCAGTGTCTCAGCCTTCTGGGTGATTGCCGTGACATGGTTGCCTTGCATGCTGTTGCCGGTGGTAACGTGTGGTTTGGCATGCTTGTGTGTAGACGTCCCCTTTAAGTGGCTTCCTTCCTCTGTCTGGTGTTGGAAGGGTTAACTCCCTTTCTAGTGTTTTGTGAACACTGGGTTTATGTGTGTGTGGGTGTGGCTGCTTGGGCTATTTAGCCTCTGCTGGATGCCTGAAGATCAGTGTTCCTCCAGCCTTGGTGTATGCTGGTGGTTCACTGTTCCTTGCTTTTACCATCTGTCCAGTGAGGGCCACCCTTGTGGTCATTGATGTTATTATGTTGTCTCTTTCCCTTCTTATCTTTTGGTTTGTGTGGGTCATGTTCACGGTGTTGTATGTCTTGTCTTGTGTTACATGTTTGGTGTCCAGAATGTTTGCTAGAAATTCCCCTGTCTCACGTTTATTGCAGCTATGGGTGTCCTGGGTTCCTGTGTGGTTGTGGTTTGTACTGTGTCCTTAATGTTGGTGTGGACAGCAGCACTTGTGCACAGGTTCCAGTCAGTGTGTCTGTGGCAGGTAAGTGTGTTATGGGTTTCACTTACCTGCCAACTCCATATGCTGTATGTGTTCCCCTCTCCTTGCAGCCTGGCCTCAGATAGAGACTCCTGTTCCTCCATGACTGGGATGAACAGGTCGTCTCTTCCTGGCTCCTTGGTGAGGGATTACCAGGGCAACTCAGGGTCTCTAGAAATCCAGAGTATGAGCCGTCCTACCATCGGAGTCCGCTCATATGGGGATGAGTTAGGGAGAGGATTAGGGGCGCTGAAGGAGGTGAACTGTTCCCTTATTACTCCTTTTGGCCAGGCTGATCCCCTTTACCCTTTGACACCCCACTGCCCACCATGACAGATCTACATATATTTTGACCGTGCCCTGAGCCCAGTGACACAGAAAAACAAATTGTATCCGTCTATTAGTTAGGTGGGCGTTGGCAGACATTTTATGTAAGTTCAGTGCACCAGCACAGCATATGTGCATTTGTGACAGTCAAATACAAGCTTGAAATGCTGCAATTATATTCTGAGTTTTAAAAAAAAAATCACCCATTTTTTGCAAGACCCTACATCTGGGGTCTTTGCAGCATTTGTCAGTGTGACATACAAGCTTGAAATACTGCTATAATTTTCTGGGTTTAAAAAAAAACCTTATTTTTGGCAATACCCTACATCTGGGGCCTTTGCAGCATATGTTAGTGGGAAATACAAGCTTGAAATGCTGCAATAATATTATGGGTTTAAAAAAAAAAACCTTTTTTGGCAATACCCTACATCAGGGGTCTTTTCAGCATTTGTCTGTGTGAAATGCAAGCTTGAAATACTGCAATAATATCCTGGGTTTTAAAAAACACCCATTTTTGGCAATACCATACATCTGGGGTCTATGCTGCATTTGTTAACATGAAATGCAAGCTTGAAATACTGCAATAATATTTTGGGTTTAAAACACACCCATTTTTAGCAATATTGTAGATCTGTTGCCGTTGCAGCATTTGTTAGTGTGAAATACAAGCTTGAAATACTGAAATTATTTTTCTGGGTTGAAAAAAACACCAATTTTTTGCAACGCCCTACATCTGGGTCCTATGCTGCATTTTTCAGCGTGAAATACAAGCTTGAAATACTGCAATAATCTGGGTTTTTAAAAACACCCAAATTTTGCAATACCCTACATCTGGGGCCTTTGCTGCATTTTTCTGTGTTAAATACAAGTTTGAAATACTGCCTAATATTCTGAGTTTAAAAACCACCCATTTTGGGCAATACATCTGGGGCCTATGCTGCATTTGTTAGTGTGAAATACAGTCCTGATCAAAAGTTTAAGACCACTTGAAAAATGGCAAAAAAAATCTTATTTTACATTGTTGGATCTTAACAAGGTTCCAAGTAAAGCTTCAACATGCAACAAGAAATGAGAGTGAGACAAAACATTTTTTGAGCATTCAATTAGTTGAAAATAACAATTAAACTGAAACAGGCTGTTTTTCAGCTGATCCAAATTTTAGGACCACATTCCTTTAAAAGGCAAAATCTGTGCAAAGATGTGGATTCATTGTCATTTTCTGTCAGGTAGTCACACGTTGTGATGGCAAAGGCAAAAAAACTCACCCTTTTTGAACGTGGTCGGGAGCAGGGTCCTTCACAGCGCGCCATCGCTGCTGAGGTGGGACGCAGTAAGACAGTCATTTGGAATTTCTTAAATGATCCTGAGGGTTACGGAACAAAAAAGTCAAGTGGAAGACCCCAAAAAATTTCATCAGCACTGAGCCAGAGGATCCAATTGGCTGTCCATCAAGATTGGCTGTCCCAAATTAAGCCCTTACTGGTGCCGACTGCAGCCCCATAACCATCAGACAGTATCTGAGACTGAAGGGCTTAAAAAACAAAAAACGTCTTTAAATACCTTGTCTCCTTGAACGCCACAGAACTGTTCGTTTGGACTTTGCAAGAGAGCACCAAACATGGTGGAAGAAAGTTTTATTCTCTGATGAGAATTTTTTTTACCTTGATAGTCCTGATGGTTTCCAACGTTACTGGCATGACAAGCAGATGCAGTACGCCGCCCTGCAGGGTATTGCGATTGTGAGGTCACAGTTAACAGGCAAACGAGGGTTGCTCTTGGTTACTCACAGTTTATGGGGGACCCTGGGCAGGCGTTCAACAGTGATGGAGAGGCTGGCACAGGAGACCTCTGGGGCACTCTCGGTGTATAGGGACCAGGCCTGATGTTGGGTGAGGTGCCCTGGATGTTGCAGATGTTTAATGTGCCTGGGGCAAGGTCCCTTTAAGATTCATGACGCCAGTGCCTGTAACGGTGGCACATCGATTTATAGTAGTAATAAGCGAGGAACACGATGTTGTGGTGAACCAAACTTCCTTTACTGAAAACAGTCAACATTATACAGTCTGAGTTCAGTTCCACATGGCAGAAGCAATCAATAGCAGGCTTTTACAACAATGGCAGGTACAATGTTCCTTTGCAAGATACTCAGAGGGTAAAACACTTACAGATCAGGCTGCGCCTTTTCCTCAGAAATCCTGTGCACTATTCCTCAGGACTCCTGGCTGTCTCGATCCCAAGGCCTGTATGCCCTAATGCTGGCTTTATCCTTGGTAGAAAACTTCCTCAGGTATATATCCCTTGCTTTAGGTAAATAATCCTTCTGCCCTTCAGCTCCTCTCAGGTTGGCTGGAAAACTCTTCTGCTCTGCTCTGTTCTCTGGTTATGGAAACTGCAGGTTTCTCTCAGGAAGCAAACTCTTCCCCTGGTAACAATCTTCTGAGCTAACTCTGGCTCAATGTCCACAGGCAGGCTGGACTGCACTCACTAGCCTCCTGGACTACACTGCTCTTTCCTGTCTGGGCCTAACTATACAGGTCCTTCTAAAAAAAATAGCATATTGTGATAAAGTTCATTATTTTCTGTAATGTACTGATAAACATTAGACTTTCATATATTTTAGATTCATTACACACCAACTGAAGTAGTTCAAGCCTTTTATTGTTTTAATATTGATGATTTTGGCATACAGCTCATGAAAACCCAAATTTCCTATCTAAAAAAATTAGCATATTTCATCCGACCAATAAAAGAAAAGTGTTTTTAATACAAAAAAAGTCAACCTTCAAATAATTATGTTCAGTTATGCACTCAATACTTGGTCGGGAATCCTTTTGCAGAAATGACTGCTTCAATGCGGCGTGGCATGGAGGCAATCAGCCTGTGGCACTGCTGAGGTGTTATGGAGGCCCAGGATGCTTCGATAGCGGCCTTAAGCTCATCCAGAGTGTTGGGTCTTGCGTCTCTCAACTTTCTCTTCCCAATATCCCACAGATTCTCTATGGGCTTCAGGTCAGGAGAGTTGGCAGGCCAATTGAGCACAGTAATACCATGGTCAGTAAACCATTTACCAGTGGGTTTGGCACTGTGAGCAGGTGCCAGGTCGTGCTGAAAAATGAAATCTTCATCTCCATAAAGCTTTTCAGCAGATGGAAGCATGAAGTGCTCCAAAATCTTCTGATAGCTAGCTGCAGTGACCCTGCCCTTGATAAAACACAGTGGACCAACACCAGCAGCTGACATGGCACCCCAGACCATCACTGACTGTGGGTACTTGACACTGTACTTCAGGCATTTTGGCATTCCCCTCTCCCCAGTCTTCCTCCAGACTCTGGCACCTTGATTTCCGAATGACATGCAACAGTCCAGTGCTGCTTCTCTGTAGCCCAGGTCAGGCGCTTCTGCCGCTGTTTCTGGTTCAAAAGTGGCTTGACCTGGGGAATGCGGCACCTGTAGCCCATTTCCTGCACACGCCTGTACACGGTGGCTCTGGATGTTTCTACTCCAGACTCAGTCCACTGCTTCCGCAGGTCCCCCAAGGTCTGGAATCGGTCCTTCTCCACAATCTTCCTCAGGGTCCGGTCACCTCTTCTCGTTGTGCAGCGTTTTCTGCCACACTTTTTCCTTCCCACAGACTTCCCACTGAGGTGCCTTGCTACAGCACTCTGGGAACAGCCTATTCGTTCAGAAATTTCTTTCTGTGTCTTACCCTCTTGCTTGAGGGTGTCAATGATGGCCTTCTGGACAGCAGTCAGGTCGGCAGTCTTACCCATGATTGCAGTTTTGAGTAATGAACCAGGCTGGGAGTTTTTAAAAGCCTCGGGAATCTTTTGCAGGTGTTTAAAGTTAATTAGTTGATCCAGATGATTAGGTTAATAGCTTGTTTAGAGAACCTTTTCATGACATGCTAATTTTTTGAGATAGGAATTTGGGGTTTTCATGAGCTGTATGCCAAAATCATCAATATTAAAACAATAAAAGGCTTGAACTACTTCAGTTGGTGTGTAATGAATCTAAAATATATGAAAGTCTAATGTTTATCAGTACATTACAGAAAATAATGAACTTTATCGCAATATGCTAATTTTTTTAGAAGGACCTGTATATATTAGGGGTTCCCTAGCTCCCTCTACTGTCTAGGAGGAGGAACTACACCCTAACAGGCCTGTCACACAGAAACACATAAAACATCATATCAGGTACAATGGTCATATTAACCCTTGTGTAGTGCCCACATTTACCCAGTGGGACACTACATACCCCGTTGCTTTAATGTTGACTGTCCTCGGCGCAACACAAGGGGTCCGCCCAGCTGGAGACTGCAACCTGAAAGACAAAAACAGAGAGCAGGTATATACAACAAATACTACTTTCGCAATATAAAACATATTAGGCAGCTCCGCTGGCAAGTGCAGTGAAAAGGGGCATCGTTCTCCTTATACAGGATATAACAGGGAACAGGGGCGCTGACCTGGTACAGCGCATCAAGGATAACCAGGATAGTCCATAATGATAGAAAATGCAAATATCACATAAGTTCCTGGAGGCTCAAAGAACAAAATGAGTCCGTACCTGGGTCTTGTAAATAGTTAAACAGGGGTTTCCCTGGAGGGGCTACCTGGGCCCACAATGTAGTCTCCAAATCTCACAGGTGGGTGCCCCTTGGTAGACAGCATGGACCTTCTTACTGGCAGAGGTTCTTCCTGCCTTGGTTCCGGAGGGTCAGAGGAGTCCACAGGCTCTGGAGCTCTTTCAGGTACATTCTGGGACAGGTCATCCTGGGGTTGAGGACTAGCAGGAACTGGAGCTGGTACCACCAAGTTCAACCAGGGTGTGAGGAACCAATGAAGTGGCTTTTTGTCATGTATCAGGTTCTCAACAGCCTGCATAGGATCAGCAGGTTGGGCTGGCAACTCGGGCTCAGGAGACTCTGGCTCAATATCCTCTGCTGCAATATCTCCTTCTACGCAGGGTTTTAAACGTTTCCTGTGTACAATTTGGGAGCCTTTATCTTCCCTAGAGATTTGATAAATGTGAGCCTCAGCATTAGGAATAGCAGAAATGACGTAGGGAGTCCTTTCCCACTTACTGTCCAGTTTGCTGATTTGGTGGTTATTTTTCAACCACACCATGTCTCCTACAGCTAGAGACTCTGCATGAGCAGCCAGGTCATAGACTCTCTGCTGTCGCTCTTGGGCACTTTCCATGCGCTCCTGAACAATCTCCTTAGCATTAAGGAGACGCCTTTGATGCTCCACCACCCTATCAGTCCTTGGTAGTGGATTGATGACATCAGGCACTTGTACATCCAGGGAGTGGTCAGCAGGCAACTTCCCCTGACGGCCAACATCAAATAGAAGGGTGTGTACCCAGTGGAGCAGTGAATTGTATTGTTATAGGTATGCATGAGTTGTGGCAGAAGAGTAGGCCAATCACCCCTTGTCTCAGGGGGTACTGCTCTTAACATTTCAATGAGAGTTTGATTCATCTTTTCGCAGAGTCCGTTACCTTGTGGATGATAGGCTGTGGTCCGGACTTTCTGGCAGTTATGTAGCAGGCACATCTCCTGGAACAACTGTGATTCAAACGCAGATCCCTGGTCGGTGAGGATCCTCTCTGGGCAGCCGTAGGGCAGGAGGAAATGCTTTCAGAATGCCTCCGCCGCAGTTTTGGCTGTCAGGTCTTTCACAGGCACTGCTACGAAAAACTTAGTGAAGTGATCAATAATGGTCATGGCATAAGTATACCCTGAGCGACTTGGCTCCAACTTCATATGATCAATGGCAACAAGTTCTAAGGTGTTTTACTCACGATAGGATGGAGAGGTGCTCTCTGGTCATGTTCACTTCTCCCGACGGCACAGGCAGTACATTCCCGGCACCATCTTTCAATGTCTTCTCTCATCCCGATCCAATAGAACCTCCTGCGAATGGTGGCCTCAGTTTTCTGCACGCCGAAGTGTCCGGACTGGTCATGATACATCTCTAACACCAGACTGGCATCTCGACGTGGAATGAGGATCTGGTACACTCTATAGCAGGACACTGGATCCAGGCTCCTCCTAAGCAAAAGGCCTTTTTGGAGGAAGAGTTGGTGGCGATGTCTCCACAGTCTCATTAGTTCTGCAGCTGAGTGATTTTCAGTGCGAACATTATCTTGCTGAGCAAATTTTCTGTAAAACGCCGGCATCTCCACTTTTTCCCAGGCATCCTTAGGTTCATCTGGTGCTTCGACAGTGGGAAGCCGTGACAGGGCATCAGCATTATCATTGGAGCGGCCTGCCCGGTATTTCACAGTGAAGTCATAGTTTGCAAGGCGGGAGGCCCATCTTTGCTCCAGCGCCCCTAACTTGGTCGGTATTCAGATGTGCCAGGGGATTGTTGTCTGTGAAGGCGACGAACGGAGTGGCCGCAAGATAGTCTTTGAACTTTTCAGTCACAGCCCACACTAAAGCAAGGAACTCCAGCTTGAAGGAACTATAGTTCTGATAGTTTTTCTCAGCTCCCCTCAGGGATCTGCTGGCATAGGCAATCACTCTCTCTTTGTTGTCTTGCACCTGAGCCAGCACGGCTCCCAGGCCTCTTTTACTGGCATCCGTATAGAGGTGAAACGGCTTCTGATAATCCGGGTAAGGCTACTTTCACACTAGCGTTTGATCGGATCCGTTCTGAATGGATCCGCTCATATTAATGCAGACGGTGGCTCCGTTCAGAACGGATCCGTCTGCATTATATTGGCAAAAAATTGCTAAGTGTGAAATTAGCCTGAGCTGATCCGTCCAGACTTTTACATTGAAAGTCAATGGGGGACGGATCCGTTTGAAGATTGAGCCATATTGTGGCATCTTCAAACGGATCCGTCCCCATTGACTTACATTGTAAGTCTGGACGGATCCGCACGCCGCCGCACGGCCAGGCGGACACCCGAACGCTGCAAGCAGCGTTCAGGTGTCCGCCTGCGGAGCGAAGGGTGAACGCCGCCAGACTGATGCAGTCTGAGCGGATCCGCATCCATTCAGACTGCATCAGGGCTGAACGGAAGCGTTCGGGTCCGCTCGTGAGCCCCTTCAAACGGAGCTCACGAGCGGACAGCCGAACGCTAGTGTGAAACTAGCCTAACCCAGGACAGGGGGTTCGGTCAGCTTCTTCTTTAGGAGCTGGAAGGCAATCTCCCGTTCTTCATTCCATTCAACAGAGATAGGAGTATTTGGACTCTTTTTGGGATGCCCCCTTAGGAGTTCCTGGATCGGATCCGCAATTTGTGCAAAATGCGGGATGAAGCGCCTATAATATCCTGCAAAGCTAAGGAAACTTCTCACCTCTTTCACAGTGGTGGGCGTAGGCCAATTACGTACAGCGGCAAGTTTATCAGAATTAGGTTGGACTCCTTCGGCACTAACAACGTGCCCTAAATACTTTACTGCTGGTTTTAGCAGATGACACTTGGACTGCTTGATTTAAGGCCGTATTTAACAAGGACTTGAAACACTTCGGCCAGGTGTTTTAAGTGGTCCTCATACGTCTTGGAATAAGTAATGATATCATCTAGGTATAGTAATACAGTCTCAAAGTTCCTATGGCCTAAACAACGCTCCATCAACCGCTGGAATGTCCCTGGAGCGTTAAACAGTCCAAACGGCATGTAATTAAACTCGAACAGGCCCATAGGCGTAGTGAAAGCGGTCTTCTCACGGTCTTCCGGGGCCATGGGTACCTGCCAGTATCCGCTGGTTAAAGCCAGAGTGGAGAAGTAGGCTGATGACCCCAGGGCAGTTAAGGACTCTTCGATGCGTGGCAATGGATAAGCATCCTTATGAGTGATTTGATTTATTTTTCTATAATCCACGCAGAACCTAATGCTGCCATCTTTTTTTCAGACAAAAACTAGGGGCGCAGCCCAGGGACTATGACTGTCCCGGATTATATTAGAGTCCTTCATCTCCTGTATCATTTCTTTTATGGACTGATAGGTAGTAGGTGGTATGGGTCTGTATCTCTCCTTGATGGGAGGATGAGAGCCAGTTGGTATGGTGTGTTTGATTACACTGACCTCTCCGTAGTCCGTGGAGTGCTTGCTAAAGGCCTTGTGGTGTTCTTTCACCAGCTTCAGGACTCCCTCTATTTGCTCCTTCGGGTGGATTCGTTCCCCACATGAAGTTCTTCCCACCAGGTTACTGAAGAGGCGCTGGCAGGTGCGCTGCTTCTCTGTGCGGTCTGGAACATCTCCGTGGCAGGCAGACAGATCACATCCTGGAAGGATACCTGGAAAATCTGAGCAACGGGGCAATGCTTAAAAAGAGTAACGGGGTGATCACCAAAATTAATCAAATGGACAGGCACTTTACCTTGAGATACAGTCACTAGACACTTGGCTGTTCGCACGAAGGGGTGATTCTCAATTTGGATAGGTTCTACTAGGGCTTGATAGTCCTGGCCCTGGATCCCTAGCACAGCACGGCACCACAGGATGATTTGAGAATTCGGAGGCAGAATTACCGGCCGGTTATCCAGGATCCGGACAGTACAGATTTCTCCTCTTCCATTTGAGAACCTTTGCTGAGCACACAGCACACTGATAGTCTTTTGAATTACCTTTTTAAAAGCAGGTGAAGCTGAGGGTATGGATTTATTCAATGCCTCAAGTACCTCGGAGTAACAATTTTTAAAGACATTAGTCCCTAAGATCACGGGGTGTCCCCCTTTATCTCCTGCTTGTACCACAATCACACCTTGCTTCGGTAAGGTGGCTTCTCCCACCTGAAGGGTAGGTTCCCAGTAACCATGAACTTTCACTGGCTTGCCGTTGCTGGCAATGATATCTAGCCAGGACTCTAGCGGCTGGGTGAGAAGACTGGAATCCCAGAATTTGTCAAAGGCAGGTCGTTGGATGGTGGTGACCTGAGACCCAGTATCCAGCAGGGCTTCAAAAGGTATCCCGTTGATGCATATGTTAATTTTTGGGCGAGATCCCACGTATCTGGGTATCCAGCTTGGATCCTTTGGACCTATTGTTCTACCTCTTGAGGGGTGGTCCTCGGCCTCGGGGGTGGCCCGTTTAACTGCCAACACGTTGATTCAGTATGTCCATACTTTTTACAATAATGGCAGACAGGCTGCTTGCAACTCTTAGACCAGTAACTCGGTTGCCCATCAGGTTCTTTGCGATATACCTCTTTATATGCAGACGGGAGCCTTGGAGGAAGGGGGCTTTCATCTTCCAGTAACAATGGTCTTTCCCATTCCTCTATTTTCCTCTAACACCTTCTCCAGGCTCTTAGTGAGATGGTTTACCTGCTCCATTAGTGCCGCCACCACATCTGTTACTGGAGTCTGCGTGGCTTGACTGGATCCAGCCGGCCTTACATTGACAGTTTTTGACTGGCAGGCCTGAGGGTCATAGGAGGCCGCTGGCCCCGTGGGTGGGTGTTGGCCTAAAATACAGATGGCCAGCTCCTTAAAGTCCAAAAAATGCACAATTGGGGTGCTGGGCTTACAGCATCGTTAGCTGGCCCCTTAAATGCTCAGTGTTTACACTCGCAAGGAACTGCTCTCTTAGAGTCCGGTCCTGGTCCTCAGCCTCCCAGGGGTCCACTTGGACCACAGCCCTCAAGGTCTCTTGCAGGGACAAAGCAAAATCACGGAGTGACTCATCCGGCTGTTATTTCCTGCTGAAGAATAGCATCTTAACTTCGGACACTGTTCTGGCCTCAAACGTGGTGCCGAGGCGATCAAATATTTGTTCTAGGCTACTTTTTTTCAGAATGGGGCCATGACATGACTTCCCTGTGGGCAGCCCCTTCTAACTGGGCTAAGAGGATCTCCATTTGTTGCTCAGCAGAGATGGGGTACAGCCGGAATAGGGCAAGGATCTGGTCCTTAAAGTCTTTCAATTCATGGGCTCCCCCGGAATATATGGGAACCAGGGGCCCCCAAAATAATATGGCATGGTCAGTGGCATCAGGCTTGAGGCTGCCGTAGTGGCGGCGGCCTATTTTCAGCTGCGTGCACTTCAGAAGGCACATCGGGGGCCACCTGCCCCGCTTTTTCAGGTGTGGACATAGCGTTGCTAAGGGGGCTATGGAGTGAGTATGGCATTTTAAGGAGCAACAGATCAGGTCGGATCTAAGTTGGACGTATCCCCCCCCCGGTTCAGTTATTACTAGTGGGGGACCTTCCCCAGTCTCTTTGCAAGAATTGGAACCTCCCGGTTGCGAAGATATAAAGGGACCGGTGAATACGAAAATTTTTACTTACTCCGGCGGTGCTCAGTCTAAATCTCGTGAGGTTACACTGTGCGAGAGTCTCACGCGCAGCGTCAGAAGATAGGCGCGGCCTCTTGGAGCTCCATGATTCAAGGTAGGCGGTATCTTCTTTTACAGACAGGGCGGTGTCTTTCCTTCTTGCAGGCTGGGCGGTACCTTCTCTTTGTCTTTTCGCGCCAAACGGACACAACGAGGCGCACAAGTAATTCCGTCCACTTAGGCAGCCATCTTTGAGGAGAACGCTGTCTATTCACTGACAGCAAGCGGTGACTTAGAAGTGGTAAAACAGTCCATGCAATACAGTTTTTCACACCGCGATTATTACAGTTCTTTTGGCCCAATAACTTCAAATAAACAGATGAGGCCTTTTCACTTTATGGGCAATAACGGCACACAGTTTATATTCCACAATGGCGCAGGAATGATCGCATCCTGTTTGTGACGCCAAAATATGCAGTACACCGCCCTGCAGTGTATTGCAATTGTGAGGCCACGGTTAATAGGCAAACAAGGGTTGCTCTTGGTTACTCACAGGTTACTGGGCAGGTGTACAGCAGTAATGGAGAGGCTGGCACAGGAGACCTCTGGGGCACTCTCGGTGTATAGGGACCAGGCCTGATGTTGGGTGAGGTGCCCTGGATGTTGCAGAAGTTTAATGTGCCGGGGGCAAGGTCCCTTTAAGATTTGTGATGCCAGTAAGCCTGTAATGGTGGCACACCGATTTATAGTAGTAATAAGTGAGGAACACGATGTTGTGGTAAACCAAACTTCCTTTACTGAAAACAGTCAACTTTATACAGTCTGAGTTCAGTTCCACATGGCAGCAGCAATCAATAGCAGGCTTTTACAACAATGGCAGGTACAATGTTCCTTTGCAAGATACTCAGAGGGTAAAACACTTACAGACCAGGCTGCACCTTTTCCTCAGAAATCCTGTGCACTATTCCTCAGGACTCCTGGCTGTCTCGATCCCAAGGCCCGTATGCCCTAATGCTGGCTTTATCCTTGGTAGAAAACGTCCTCAAGTATATATCCCTTGCTTTAGGTAAATAATCCTTCTGCCCTTCAGCTCCTCTCAGGTTGGCTGGAATACTCTTCTGCTCTGCTCTGCTCTGCTCTCTGGTTATGGAAACTGCAGGTTTCTCTCAGGAAGCAAACTCTTCCCCTGGTAACAATCTTCTGAGCTAACTCTGGCTCAATGTCCTCAGGCAGGCTGGACTGCACTCACTAGCCTCCTGGACTACACTACTCTTTCCTGTCTGGGCCTAACTATATATATTAGGCTAGTTACCTAGCTCCCTCTACTGTCTAGGAGGAGGAACTACACCCTAACAGGCCTGTCACACAGAAACACATAAAACATCATATCAGGTACAATGGTCATATTAACCCTTGTGTAGTGCCCACATTTACCCAGTGGGACACTACACAGATCCCACCTGAGATGTTTTCTGCACGTCACAGTGGAGGGGGCGCGCAGTAGAACAATGGAGCTTCAGGAAGTGCAGGGGCGTCAAACGGCCGCTGGCTATGTCCATATGTTGCAGAGAGCATTCCTCATGACTGAGGGCCCTCGTCTGTGTGGTAACGACTTGGTTTTTCAACAGGACAACGCTACAGTACACAATGCCCGCAGGACAATGGACTTCTTCCAGGAAAATAACATCACTCTTTTGGCCCATCCTGCGTGTTCCCCTGATCTAAATCCAATTGAGAACCTTTGGGGATGGATGGCAAGGGAAGTTTACAAAATTGGACAACAGTCCAGACAGTAGATGGCCTTCGTGCAGCCGTCTTCACCACTTGGAGAAATGTTCCCACCCACCTCAAGGAAACGTTTGCATCAAGCATGCCAAAACAAATTTTTGAAGTGATAAACAATAATGGTGGAGCTACTCATTACTGGGTTCATGTTTGGAAGTTGGATTTCTTTGGATTGTTTTGAGGGGGGGTTTAGTTGTTTTTTTTGGAGGTGTGGTCCTAAACTTTTGATCATCTGAAAAACAGCCTGTTTCAGTTTATTCGTTGTTTTTGTTAAATTGAATGCTCAAAAAATGTTTTGTTTCACTCCCATTTCTATGTGTTGCATGTTGAAGATCTACCTGGGATCTTTTTAAGATCCAGTCATGCTAAATATGATTTTTTGCAATTTTTCAAGTGGTCTTAAACTTTTGATCAGGATTGTACAAGCTCGAAATACTACAATAATATTCTGTTATTTAAAAAACACCCATAATACTAAATTTGCGGCATTTGCTGCATCTGTCAGTGTGAAATACAACCTTGAAATACTGTAATGATATTCTTATTAAAATATATATATATATTCTGTGTGTTAAAAAAAACACCCATTTTTTGCAATACCCTACATCTGGGGCCTTTGCAGCATATGTTAGTGTGAAATAGAAGCTTGAATACTGCAATAATATTCTGTGTTTTAAAAAACACCCTTTTTTGGCAATACCCTACATCTGGGCACTTTGCTGTATCTATCAGTGTGAAATACAAGCTTGAAATACTGCAATAATATTATGTTATTAAAAAAATACCCATTTTTAACAATACCATACATCAGCAATTGCAGGTGCGTTTTTTTGGATGCCTTTTTTTGCCCTTTTTATTTCTTCCATCCCTAGAGATTTTATTCAGCACACATATATGGATATGAATATAAATGTAGTATGCAATATAGATTTATGTATCTAGTCATCATATGGATTTAATTATATGCGTTTTTTAACTGAATAATGGGTTCTTTTTAGAAGTCTTGTCACAATTAATTATATGTATAACAACAAGAGTGGAATATCGAAAGAAAATGAGAAAACGCATTATAAACGCAAAGAAACTACAGAAGTTTTTTGCCTCTTTTTGCTATTTTCCTTTTTAAAGATGGTCTTCATGACTGACATATATATAATATAAGACGTAAGAGACTTAGGCATCTTGTTGCCTTGTAGAATTAACTACATGGGTCTTGAATCTATATATACCTTTTTTTTTGTTTAAAAAAAGATTGAAAGCCCTTCTTCATAAGAGTAAAAACTTCACCATAACAGGTGAGAAATAAAATACTGAGATTGGATGAAAATCCCTAAAATCCAGACCATGTCTTAGGTGGGTTTTCAAGGTCATTGACTATATAAGAAGGGGGTAGTTGAATTAGGAATTGAGGCCACTGAGGAAGAGGTTGTCACCTTGAAACGCGTCTGGCCATTTTGGACTTATAACTACCCACCTAAGACCACCTTAAAGAGATTCATTCCATACCTTAATTTGAATTTTATTTGGGGCACTGGACTCTTTAAAGATACCTCACATTCGAACAGAGTAAAAATATCACCTGATCCGGCTGACGTCACGTCACGTGATACAATCAAGCTGCTACTCTACAGCAAAGACTGAAAACTCTTTCACGTGAGACGCTGAGGTCCGCACTCTACATATCTGGAAAGTTCATACTACGGTAACAATAATCGATATACCGAACAAACCAGAAGGACCGCAGGACTGCGCGGCACTTGTGCGCTACACAGAGCCAAGGAGACACAGCCTGGAGATCAGTGAACGGAGGTAACAGGTAAGAGGCTGTGCGAGGGGGACGCCCCAGACACCAGCCTTATTATTGATACCTGGCCTCCCAAGAGACCGACTTCATCTGTTTTTATACATCTTATATTTTTGCAAGTAACTCTTTACAGTGTTACATATCAATCGTGACAACCATCCCTGGGAGGATAATATTTTATTCACATTTATATCACAACATATGGTTTTACTATTGTAATATTATTATTGATACACCATGATTTATATTAGGGTATTAAGAATTGATATATTGTAAGAAGTATTTTGTACAAACTGTCACTTAATCATTTTAGATACATTGTTTAAGCACTAATGCACATTGAGTTCACATGATTGCAATATCTGAAGTGTGAGGTCTAGTAACTGGTGTCCAACAATCTCAGCATATCAAGACTGTAAGGGCAATACAATATTTTTCTCAATTTATTTTAATAAAATTAATTGATTTTTAATATTTGTCAGATGGTACCTGTTGTTAAATTTAAAATTTGCTATTTATTTGGGATGATTAGGTGAATCATCTAAAAATAAAGCACCTTAACCATAGATCGGGTTTCGGTGAGCCACGGTATACCTGTTATATATCCTTTTCAGCATTTGTCAGTGTGAAATACAAGCTTGAAATACTGCAAAAATAGTTATTCTGTTAAAATAATAATAACAATATTTTAGCAATAACCTACATCTGGGGCCTATGCAGTATTTGTTAGTGCAAAATATAAGCTTGAAATAGCGCAATCATATTTTGGGTTTTAAAAAAACACCCATTTTTGGCAATTCCCTACATCAGGGGCCTTTTTAGCATTTGTCAGTGTGAAATACATGCTTGAAATGCTGAAATAATGTTCTGGGTTTAAAAAATAAAAACACCCATTTTTGGCAATACCCTACATCAGGGGCCTTTTCAGCATTTGTCAGTGTGAAATACAAGCTTGAAATACGGCAATAATAATGGGTTATAAAAAATACACCTATTTTGGGCAAAATACTAAATTTGCAACCTTTGCTGCATCTGTCAGTGTGAAATACAAGCTTCAAATACTGCAATAATATTCAGTGTTTTAAATAACACCCATTTTTGGCAATACCCTACATCTGGGGCCTATGCAGCATTTGTTAGTGTGAAATACAAGCTTGAAATACTGCAATAATATTCTGGGTTTTAAAAAAACACCTATTTTTGGCAATACCCTACATCAGGGGCATTTCAGCATTTGTCACTGTGAAATACAAGCTTCAAATACTGCAATAAGTTTCTGGGTTTTAAAAAAACACCATTTTTTGGCACTACCCTACATCAGGGGCCTTTTCAGCTGTGAAATACAAGCTTGGAATACTGCAAAAATATTCTGTTATTAAAAAAACACCCATTTTTGGCAATACCCTACATCTGGGGTCTATGCTTCATTTGTTAGTGTGAAATACAAGCTTCAAATACTGCAATAATATTCTGGGTTTAAAAAAACACACTTTTTTGGCAATACCCTACATCAGGGGCCTTTTCAGCATTTGTTACTGTGAAATACAAGCTTCAAATACTGCAATAATATTCTGGGTTTAAAAAAACACACTTATTTGGGATGATTAGGTGAATCATCTAAAAACAAAGCACCTTAACCATAGATCGGGTTTCGGTGAGCCACGGTATACCTGTTATATATCCTTTTCAGCATTTGTCAGTGTGAAATACAAGCTTGAAATACTGCAAAAATAGTTATTCTGTTAAAATAATAATAACAATATTTTAGCAATAACCTACATCTGGGGCCTATGCAGTATTTGTTAGTGCAAAATACAAGCTTGAAATAGCGCAATCATATTTTGGGTTTTAAAAAAACACCCATTTTTGGCAATTCCCTACATCAGGGGCCATTTTAGCATTTGTCAGTGTGAAATACATGCTTGAAATGCTGCAATAATGTTCTGGGTTTAAAAAATAAAAACACCTATTTTTGGCAATACCCTACATCAGGGGCCTTTTCAGCATTTGTCAGTGTGAAATACAAGCTTGAAATACGGCAATAATAATGGGTTATAAAAAATACACCTATTTTGGGCAAAATACTAAATTTGCAACCTTTGCTGCATCTGTCAGTGTGAAATACAAGCTTCAAATACTGCAATAATATTCTGTGTTTTAAAAAACACCCATTTTTGGCAATACCCTACATCTGGGGCCTATGCAGCATTTGTTAGTGTGAAATACAAGCTTGAAATACTGCAATAATATTCTGGGTTTTAAAAAAACACCTATTTTTGGCAATACCCTACATCAGGGGCATTTCAGCATTTGTCACTGTGAAATACAAGCTTCAAATACTGCAATAAGTTTCTGGGTTTTAAAAAAACACCATTTTTTGGCACTACCCTACATCAGGGGCCTTTTCAGCTGTGAAATACAAGCTTGGAATACTGCAAAAATATTCTGTTATTAAAAAAACACCCATTTTTGGCAATACCCTACATCTGGGGTCTATGCTTCATTTGTTAGTGTGAAATACAAGCTTGAAATACTGCAATAATATTCTGGGTTTAAAAAAACACACTTTTTTGGCAATACCCTACATCAGGGGCCTTTTCAGCATTTGTCACTGTGAAATACAAGCTTCAAATACTGCAATAATATTCTGGGTTTAAAAAAACACACTTTTTTGGCAATACCCTACATCAGGGGCCTTTTCAGCTGTGAAATACAAGCTTGACATACTGCAAAAATATTCTGTTATTTAAAAAAAACACCAATTTTTGGCAATACCCTACATCTGGGGCCTATGCTGCATTTGTTAGTGTGAAATGCAAGCTTGAAATACTGCAATAATATTCTGAGTTTAAAACAAAACACCCATTTTTAGCAATACCCTACATCTGGGGCATTTGCAGCATTTGTCAGTGTGAAATACAAGCTTCAAATACTGCAATAATATTCTGTGTTTTAAAAAACACCCATTTTTGGCAATACCCTACATCTGGGGCCTATGCAGCATTTGTTAGTGTGAAATACAAGCTTGAAATACTGCAATAATATTCTGGGTTTTAAAAAAACACCTATTTTTGGCAATACCCTACATCAGGGGCATTTCAGCATTTGTCACTGTGAAATACAAGCTTCAAATACTGCAATAAGTTTCTGGGTTTTAAAAAAACACCATTTTTTGGCACTACCCTACATCAGGGGCCTTTTCAGCTGTGAAATACAAGCTTGGAATACTGCAAAAATATTCTGTTATTAAAAAAACACCCATTTTTGGCAATACCCTACATCTGGGGTCTATGCTTCATTTGTTAGTGTGAAATACAAGCTTGAAATACTGCAATAATATTCTGGGTTTAAAAAAACACACTTTTTTGGCAATACCCTACATCAGGGGCCTTTTCAGCATTTGTCACTGTGAAATACAAGCTTCAAATACTGCAATAATATTCTGGGTTTAAAAAAACACACTTTTTTGGCAATACCCTACATCAGGGGCCTTTTCAGCTGTGAAATACAAGCTTGACATACTGCAAAAATATTCTGTTATTTAAAAAAAACACCAATTTTTGGCAATACCCTACATCTGGGGCCTATGCTGCATTTGTTAGTGTGAAATGCAAGCTTGAAATACTGCAATAATATTCTGAGTTTAAAACAAAACACCCATTTTTAGCAATACCCTACATCTGGGGCATTTGCAGCATTTGTCAGTGTGAAATACAAGCTTGGAATACTGCAAAAATATTCTGTTATTAAAAAAAACACCCATTTTTGGCAATACCCTACATCTGGGGTCTATGCTTCATTTGTTAGTGTGAAATACAAGCTTGAAATACTGCAATAATATTCTGGGTTTAAAAAAAAAAACCTATTTTGGCAATACACTACATCAGGGGCCTTTTCAGCATTTGTCACTGTGAAATACAAGCTTCAAATACTGCAATAATATTCTGGGTTTAAAAAAACACACTTTTTTGGCAATACCCTACATCAGGGGCCTTTTCAGCTGTGAAATACAAGCTTGACATACTGCAAAAATATTCTGTTATTTAAAAAAAACACCCATTTTTGGCAATACCCTACATCTGGGGCCTATGCTGCATTTGTTAGTGTGAAATGTAAGCTTGAAATACTGCAATAATATTCTGAGTTTAAAACAAAACACCCATTTTTAGAAATACCCTACATCTGGGGCATTTGCAGCATTTGTCAGTGTGAAATACAAGCTTGGAATACTGCAAAAATATTCTGTTATTAAAAAAAACACCCATTTTTGGCAATACCCTACATCTGGGGTCTATGCTTCATTTGTTAGTGTTAAATACAAGCTTGAAATACTGGAATTATTTTTCCAGGTTGAAAAAGGCACCCATTTTTGGCAACATCCTACATCTTGGGTCTATGCTGCCTTTCTTAGTGTGAAATGCAAGCTTAAAATACTGCAATAATATTCTGGGTTTTAAAAAAACACAAATTTTTGGCAATACTCTACATCTGGGGCCTTTGCTGCATCTGTCAGTGTGAAATACAAGCTTGAAATACTGCAATAATATTCTGTTATTAAAAAAAAACACCCATTTTGGGCAAAATACTACATTTGTGGCGTTTTCTGCATCTATCAGTTTGAAATACAAGCGTTAGATACTGCTGTTATATTCTATTATTTAAAAAAAAAAACATTTTGGACCAAATACTAACTTTGCGGTCCTTGCTGCATCTGTCAGTGTAAAATACAAGCTTGAAATACTGCAATATTATTCTGTGTTTTAAAAAACACCCATTTTTGGAAATACCCTACATTAGGGGCCTTTACAGTATTTGTCAGTTTGAAATACAAGCTTGAAATACTGCAAAAATATTCTGTTATTTAAAAAAAAAAAACATTTTTGGCAATATTCTACATCTGGGGCCTTTGCTGCATCTGTCAGTTTGAAATACAATCTTGAAATACTGCAATAATATTTTGGCAATACCCTACATCAGGGGCCTTTTCAGCATTTGTCTGTGTGAAATACAAGCTTGAAATATTGCAGTAATATTCTTTATTTATTTTTTTCAAACACCCATTTTTGGCAATACCCTACATCAGGGGCCCTTTCAGCATTTGTCACTGTGAAATACAAGCTTCAAATACTGCAATAATATTCTGGGTTTAAAAAAACACACTTTTTTGGCAATACCCTACATCAGGGGCCTTTTCAGCTGTGAAATACAAGCTTGACATACTGCAAAAATATTCTGTTATTTAAAAAAAACACCCATTTTTGGCAATACCCTACATCTGGGGCCTATGCTGCATTTGTTAGTGTGAAATGCAAGCTTGAAATACTGCAATAATATTCTGAGTTTAAAACAAAACACCCATTTTTAGCAATACCCTACATCTGGGGCATTTGCAGCATTTGTCAGTGTTAAATACAAGCTTGAAATACTGGAATTATTTTTCCAGGTTGAAAAAGGCACCCATTTTTGGCAACATCCTACATCTTGGGTCTATGCTGCCTTTCTTAGTGTGAAATGCAAGCTTAAAATACTGCAATAATATTCTGGGTTTTAAAAAAACACCAATTTTTGGCAATACTCTACATCTGGGGCCTTTGCTGCATCTGTCAGTGTGAAATACAAGCTTGAAATACTGCAATAATATTCTGTTATTAAAAAAAACACCCATTTTGGGCAAAATACTACATTTGTGGCGTTTTCTGCATCTATCAG
This sequence comes from Bufo gargarizans, assembly GCF_014858855.1. Taxonomy (NCBI): domain Eukaryota; kingdom Metazoa; phylum Chordata; class Amphibia; order Anura; family Bufonidae; genus Bufo; species Bufo gargarizans. Next base: position 106,423,360 of record NC_058086.1, on the reverse strand, counting down.
TTTGAAATACAAGCGTTAGATACTGCTGTTATATTCTATTATTTAAAAAAACAAACATTTTGGACCAAATACTAAATTTGCGGTCCTTGCTGCATCTGTCTGTAAAATACAAGCTTGAAATACTGCAATATTATTCTGTGTTTTAAAAAACACCCATTTTTGGAAATACCCTACATTAGGGGCCTTTACAGTATTTGTCAGTTTGAAATACAAGCTTGAAATACTGCAAAAATATTCTGTTATTTAAAAAAAAAAAAAACATTTTTGGCAATATTCTACATCTGGGGCCTTTGCTGCATCTGTCAGTTTGAAATACAATCTTGAAATACTGCAATAATATTTTGGCAATACCCTACATCAGGGGCCTTTTCAGCATTTGTCTGTGTGAAATACAAGCTTGAAATATTGCAGTAATATTCTTTATTTTTTTTTTTCAAACACCCATTTTTGGCAATACCCTACATCAGGGGCCTTTTCAGCATTTGTCAGTTTGAAATATAAGCTTTAAATACTTCAAAAATATTCTGTATTATAAAACACCCATTTTTGGCAATACCCCACATCTGAGGCCTACCCTGTTTTTCGCCCTATAAGACGTATTCCCCCCCCCCCCCCCAAAAGTGGGAGGAAAATGGCAGTGCATCTTATGGGGTGAATGCTGCTGTTTTTACAATGATACACCGCCGACAGCATGCTGCACAGCGGCGCGGCCGGCATGTGTTTCAGCGAGGAGGGGCTGGGGGCCGGCCTCTAGTTTTGTAATGGCAGCGGGGCCCAGTGCAGTCACTGTTTTCTATTGCACCGCACCCGCTCACTGTACTAATCATATCTACTATAACTGCAGGCAGTCAATGTTTAACTATAGATATGTTCGATCCAGCAGCCTGTAGTTACGATCATAGCAGGCTGGAGGTTGGGCGGTAGGCTGGGCGGGCACTGACAGCGTAACTTCCTACGTCACTTGCCTGCTCCGCACACTTTATGAATGAAGCAGGCGGTGCAGGCACGTGACGTAGTGAGTTACACTGCCAGTGCCCGCCCACCCGCCCAGCCTCCTGCCTGCTATGATCCTAAGTGTAGGCTGCTGGATCGAACAGATCTATAGTTAGATATTGCTTGCCTGCAGTTACAGTAGATACGATTAGTACAGTGAGTGGGACCCGGTGCAATAAAATACAGTAACTGCACGGGGCCTCGCTGCCATTTAAAAACTAGTGTAGATGCCAGCCCCCGCCCCCTGTATTGGGGGTCATTCACAGTGGCTGACACTGTTATGGGGGGGATCTGTGGATATCAAATAGCATAAAATGCTATTTATCTGTCATCCACAGATCCCCCCATAGCAGTGTCATGCCATCTACAGATGCCCCCATAACAGTGCCATCATCCACAGACTCCCCCATAACAGTGTCAGCCACAGACCCCAATAACAGTGTCAGCCACAGACCCCTATAACAGTGCCATGTACAGACGCTTATAACAGTGCCATCTACAGACGCTTATAACAGTGCCATCCACAGACCCCTATAACAGTACATTCTTATTTTCCTCCTCAAAAACCTAGGTGCATTTTATGGGCCGTGTTTTAAAAAACACCCATTTTTTGAGTCAGGGACAGGACTCATCTCGGGTTAATTTGCATATGTATCAAATCGTTTTTTTTTCCACAATAAAAGCACAGAGAGCTATGGGGACTGGGTATTGCGGATGTGCTAGCGGCCATCTAGCAGCCCATGTCCTCAGCACTATGCACAAAATCCCAGTGACAGGTTCCCTTTAATGACTCTGCTAGCAGGGTTTCCCAGGACCAATGCCCTACCACTTATGTTTCAGGATGAGTATATGGGAGGACCACTGCAGCACTTCTCGGATGATGACAAAACACAGGTGCTAACTGCTGTGGCTTTCTGCAGTGTGCAGACCGACAAGTAGGGCAGGGGTGAAGACTGGGTGGAAGATGATGTGGAGGACGATGAGGTCCTCGAGCCCACATGGAATCAAGATCATGCAAGTGACCTGTGTAGTTCAGAGGAAGAGGAGGTGGTCGAACAGAGCCACCAGCACAACAGAAGAGGGAGCAGGGTGCAAAAGCGCAGCTGCCGTTCCCGAGACAGTACGCCTGCTATTGCCCTCCGCAGCAAGGGACCAAGCATACCAAAGCCCGCTCCAAGGAGTTCCCTGGCGTGGCAGTTCTTCAGACAATGTGCTGACGACAAGACATGAGTGGTTTGCATGCTGTGCAATCAGAGGCATAAACATTATCAACCTGAGCACAATCTGCATGACCAGGCATTTTAGTGCAAAGCACGAGCTGCGGTGGATTAGACACCTCAAAAACCAAGAAAGCTCTCTGGCTCCTCCTGCTTCCTCTTCTGCTGCAGTCTCGACCTCTTCATCCACCTGTGGAGAGACAGTGGCACCTGCCACCCCACAAACAGAGGATCTGCCAGCAACACACCCACCTGGGTCACCAAGCATCTCCACAATGTTCCATGGAAGCGTTCAGCTCTCTATCTCCCAAACACTGGAGCGAAAGAGGAAGTACCCCCCTACCCACCCGCAATCCCTGGCCCTGAATGCCAGCATTTAAAAAATACTGGCCTTTGAAATGCTGTGATTCCATCTGATGGAGACCGAGAGTTTTAAAAGCCTTATGGCAGTGGCTGTCCCAAAGTACTTTGTGCCCAGCCGCCACTACTTTTCCAGGCGAGCCATCCTTTCCCTGCACAACCAAGTGGGGGACAAAATCAGGTGTGCACTGCGCAACGCCATCTGTGGCAGGGTCCACCTAATTACGGATACGTGGAACAGTAAGCACGGTCAGGGACGTTATATCTCCCTAACAGCACACTGGGTAAATGCAGTGGCTGCTGGGACTGAGGCAGATAGCAGTTTGGCGCAAGTCCTTCCACCACTAAGGATTGCAGGGCGCTTCTCTTTGCCTCCTGTTGCTTCCTCCTTCTACTCTGCTTCCTCATCCTCTACCGTCTTTAATTTTGAAGTATTTTTTTTTCTATTTTAAGTCATTTCACTCATTTGTCTGATATATTGTTGGGCCACATATCCCAATTTTTTGGCTTTGATATACCCCTGCTCTACCTAGTAGACAGGTTAATACATTTCACAAATTTTTCTGTTACATTGTCAGGTGAAATTCACCAATTTTTGGCTTTGATATACCCCTGCTCTAACTAGTGGACAAGGAAATACATTTTACTAATTCGTCTGTTACATTCTTGGGTGACATTTTACCATTTTTGACATATACAAACCCCTGCTCTGCATAGGTGACTGGGACCTTATTTTATGTAAAATCGTCTGTTGAATTGGTGGTGACATGAACACAGTATTGCAGTGAATAAACCCCTGCTCTACATAGTTGACAGGGCCCGAAATGTTTAAAAATAGTCTGTTCCATTGGTGGGTGACATTAACCCATTTTTGCTGATGAAAAACCCCTGCTCTGCATGGGTGACAGGGACTTAATTTGTAAAATTTGTCTTTAATTGGCCCTTTCATTCGATCCATCCACTTTAAAAACTTTTCCCACATTTCAGCTCAATCACATTGCAGCCATGGACCTCCCTTGGATGTGGTATCCCTTTCTCATGGTCCCACTCCACCGTGGAACCCTGATTCGCCGCTAACCGTGATCAACATGGTAGGCGCGCGCAGAAAAGAACATAGAAAGCTGATAGAGAAGATATCCAATTGGATCATGGACGTCACGGTGACATGCGATCAGGCAGAAGTTATCTAGAGTCAACAAAGCAGCAGCAGAGCCTCTCCTGTCTAATGTTTCCAAATCCAAAATACCCCAGTTACATTTTATTAATCATTCCAATAACAGGGCATCTTAAAAGTCCTGTATTGTTATTTATCTTCACTACCTCCCCAAGTCGGGAGTGGGTAATTGCTGCGCGCCCCCTCCTTTACTTAGACTCTTCGGCTTCAATAATTTGTTCCACATTTCCACTCGATCACATTTAATTTCATGCATTGACCTCACTTGGATGTGGTATTCCTTTCTCATGCTCCCTCTCCGGCGTGGAACCCTGATTCCCCGCCACCCGTGATCAACATGGTAGGTGTAGAAAAGAACATCGAAAGTTGATAGAGCAAATATCCAATTGGATCATGGACATCACGGGGACGTGCAACATGGTGGATCAGTATGTGTGCACATGCCTACACGTACTGACTGATGGGTCTGCCACCTTCAACTTCTGGGTCTCCATATTGAGCACATGGCCTGAGCTTGCCCTTTACAGCTTGGAGGTGCTGGCTGGCCCTGCAGCCAGTGTATTGTTTAGTACGGCTGGAGGGGGTTATCACATGTTATATTTTGGTTTAGTTTTGGGGTGTACCCTTAAAAAAAATAAAGAATTCAAACCCAAAATCAGTTTCGGCCAAACTTGTCAAACCCGAACCTCCAGTTCTCCGCTCAACTCTAAACAGGAGTCGTCCCAAAAGATTGGAAATTAGCAGATGTCAAGCCCATTCACAAGAAAGGTAGTAGGGAGGAATAGGGCAACTATAAGCCAGTAAGCCTGACATCAATAGTGGGGATATTAATGGAAACCATACTTAAGGAGAGGATTGAGGAACATCTAAAATCCCATGGATTGAAAAACAGCATGGGTTTACTTCAGGGTGATCATGTCAAACTAAACTTATTGATTTTTTTTTATTGGGTGACTAAAATAATAGATGGTGGAGGTGCAGTAGACATCGCATATCTAGACTTTAGTAAGGCTTTTGATACTGTCCCACATAGAAGGCTTATCAATAAATTGCAGTCTTTGTGCTTGGACTGCCATATTGTTGAATGGATTAGGCAGTTGCTGAGGGACAGACAACAGAGGGTTGAAGTCAATGGAGTATATTCAGACCATGGTTACCAGTGGGGTACCTCAGGGATCTGTTCTGGGACCCATATTGCTTAATATCTTTATCAGCAAAATTGCAGAAGGCCTCGATGGTAAGGTGTGTCTTTTTGCTGATGACACAAAGATTTGTAACAGGGTTGATGTTCCTGGAGGGATACACCAAATGGAAAAGGATTTAGGAAAACTAGAGGAATGGTCAAACTAAACTAAAATTTTATGTTGATAAGTGCAAGATAATGCACCTGGGCCCTAAAAACCCAAGAGCAGAATATAAAATCTATGATACAGTCCTAACCTCAGTATCTGAGGAAAGGGATTTAGGGGTCATTATTTCAGAAGACTTAAAGGTAGGCAATGTTATAGAGCAGCAGGAAATGGTAGCAAAATGCTTGGGTGTATAGGGAGAGGCATTAACAGTAGACAGAGGGAGGTGCTCATGCTGCTCTACAGAGCACTAATGAGACCTAATTTGGAGTATTGTGCACAGTACTGGAGACCATATCTCCAGAAGGATATTGATACTTTGGAGAGAGCTACTAAACTAGTACATGGATTGCAGGATAAAACTTACCGGGAAGGGTTAAAGGACCTTAACATGTATAGCTTGGAAGAAAGATAAGACAGAGGGGATATGATAGAAACTTTTAAATACATAAAGGGAATCAACAAGGTAAAAGAGGAGAGAATACTTAAAAGAAAAACTGCATAGTTTTAAATTAGAGGGGCAAAGGTTAAAAGTAATATCAGGAAGTATTACTTTACTGAGAGAGTAGTGGATACATGGAATAGCCTTCAATAGCCTGCAGAAGTGGTATCTGCAAATGCAGTGAAGGAGTTTAAGCATGCATGGGATAGGCATAAGACCATCCGTCATATAAGATAGGGCCAGGGGCTATTCATAGTTTTCAGTATATTGGTCAGACTAGATGGGCCAAAAGGTTCTTATCTGCCGACACATTCTATGTTTCTATGCAGACAGTAGCGGATGATGATAAAGCTGATTGCACTTGTGAGCCGGAGAAGAAGGGGCTTCCTCATCATCAGGGGAATATGGTGGCAGCTTGTGCGTGAGGCAGCGGAGGAGCCAGCAAGGTGGTAGCGTGGCCGGGAGCCAGCAGGATGGCAGCAGTGGTAGGTCGGGAGCCAAACGTGCCAGGAATAGACCACCCGCTTTGCAGTAGACTACCTGCCCGGGAAGTAGCGGTGCAGGGGTTCACGGAGGCAGTGGTAGCAGGAAGTCAGTACAAAGTGTTGAGGGGGAAAATGCCATACTCAGTGGTGTGACAATTTTTTGTTAGGCCGCCAGAGGAGGTGAACATGGTCATTTGCCAAATTTGTGGGCAGAGGGTGGAGCGTGGGCAGGGTGCCATTGTTGGTACCACTGCCCTGCGTCAACACATGCACATCACCATAAAGTGGCCTGGGAGAACCTTGGCTCCGATGTGGTGGTCCAGCCTGCTGCAGCAACCGCTGTTTCATCCAGTGGCACGCATCATGCAGTCAAGGGTCCACCACCTCAGTCGAAGGGAGCTGTCCTTCCCATCATCTGCTGTTCCTGATGCTCCAGCTCATCCTCCTCATCAGTAATTCTGTCAACAATCAATCACTGAACATTCTCCTGGCCAAGTTGCTGGTGCTGCAGTCCCTTTCTTTACAAGTGGTGGACTCTGCACCGTTCAGAGAAATGATAGCTTGTGCCGAGCCAAGGTGGAGAGTCCCAAGCCATCATTTCTTTGCCAAAAAGGCAGTACAAGCCCTGCACACATATGTAGAACAGAAGGTGGGCCAGTCCTTGAGTCTGTCGGTCTGCCAAAGTGCTAGGCAGCGCCAAAGTTTGGAACTGTAACTACAGTCAAGGACAATATATGTCCTTTACAGCCCACTGGGTAAATGTGGTTCCTGCCCAGCCACACCAGCAACTTGGCCAGGTGACGCCACTTCAGCCTCCACGTTGTCACGACGTTGGTCCTGGGACAATGTCCGCCTCTGCCTCCTTATCCTCCACCATGTCCTCAGCCTCCACTGCAGGGACAATTCACAGTGCCCCACCAGCATACCACATGTGCAGGGCACGGCAGTGTCACGCTGTTCTACACCTCGTTTGCCTGGGCGAACGGAGTCTCACAGGGGAAGAACTGCTCTGAGTCCTTTCTCAAGAAAATGAATCATGGTTTTCTCCTCGACAACTCAAAATCGCAACCATGGTGACTGACAACAGGAAGAACATGGCATCAGCGCTGCGTCAAGGAGGGCTGAGCCCTCCGCCCTGCATGGCGCACGTGTTCAATCTGGTTGTAAAGCGGTTCCTGAAGTCTTCCGCCCATCTGCAAGACATCCTGAAAATGGCTAGGAAACTTTGCATGCACTTAAGCAACTCATACACCGCAAAGCACACCTTCCTAGAGCTGCACCATCATAACGGCATCCCTTAATGTAGGCAGATATGCGACATTTGCAACCATTGAAATTCCATCCTCCATATGTTGGACCGATTATATGAACAGAGAAAGGCCATAAACGATTTTTTGATGATACAGGCGGACAGAGGTATTCCCCTGTGTACCCACCCGCCTAATACCACACCTGATGCGAGATGTCCTACTGCCAGCCACCATCTTTAGCTGTTACTGGTATTGCCCCCACCTCCCCACTCTGTCACTATGCCACTCCTCATGCTGCTGCTACCTCAACACTATGTCACTGGGCCACTCTGTGGTCTCCTCATGCTGCTTCCACCTCACCACTATGTCACTGGGTCACTATGTGGTCTCCCTTTGCTGCTGCTACATCAACACTATGTATCTGGGCCACTCTATGGTCTCCTTGTGCTGCTTACACCTTACCACTGTGTGGTCTCCTCATGCTGCTGCCACCTCCACACTATGTCAATGGGCCACTCTGTGGTCTCCTCATGCTGCTGCCACCTCAACACTATGTCACTGGGCCACTCTGTGATCTCCTCATGCTGCTGCCACTTCACCACTCTGTAGTCTCCTCATGCTGCTGCCACATCACTGCTCTGTGGTCTCCTCATGCTGCTGCCACCTCAACACTATGTCACTGGGTCACTCTGTGGTCTCTCTATGCTGCTGCTACATCAACACTATGTCTCTGGGCCACTCTATGGTCTCCTCGTGCTGCTACCACCTCTCTACTCTGTGGTCTCCTCATGCTGCTGCCACCTCCACACTATGTCTCTGGGCCACTCTGTGGTCTCCTCACGCTGCTACATCACTACTCTGTGGTCTCCTTGTGCTGCTGCCACCTCAACACTATGTCACTGGGCCACTCTGTGATCTCCTCATGCTGCTGCCACTTCACCACTCTGTGGTATCCTCATACTGCTGCCACATCACTGCTCTGTGGTCTCCTCATGCTGCTGCCACCTCAACACTATGTCACTGGGCCACGCGGTGGTCTCCTCATGCTGCTGCCACCTCCACACTATGTCAATGGACCACTTTGTGGTCTCCTCATGCTGCTTCCACATCACTACTCTGGTCTCCTCGTGCTGCTGCCACCTCAACACTATGTCACTGGGCCACTCTGTGGTCTCCTCATGCTGCTGCCACTTCACCACTCTGTGGTATCCTCATACTGCTGCCACACCACTGTTCTGTGGTCTCCTCATGCTGCTGCCACCTCAACACTATGTCACTGGGCCACTCTGTGGTCCCCTCATGCTGCTGCCACATCACTACTCTGTGGTCTCCTCATGCTGCTGCCACCTCAACACTGTGTCACTGGGCCACTCAATGGTCTCCTCATGCTGCTGCCACATCACTACTCTGTTGTCTCCTCTTGCTGCTGCCATCTCCTTACTCTGTCACTGGGCCACTCTGTGGTCTCCTCATGCTGCTGCCACATCACTACTCCGTGGTCTCCTCATGCTGCTGCCATCTCACCACTATGTCTCTGGGCCACTCTGGTCTCCTTATGCTGCTTCCACTTCACCACTATGTTATTGCTCCACTCTGTGGACTTGTCATGCTATTCCCACCCTCCCCATTTCATGACTTGGACACTATTTTGCCTTTTTGGCCTGATTGACATCATCATTTATTTGACCCTTCTGATCTGTCAGAAGGAAGGAAAAATGAGATACACAATTGATCCTGTCTATCTAGCAGCTGTAAGGTGTGTATGACATGGTCCTATCAGAATTGGCTTATGATTTGGTAACCAAAAGCAGGAGTGGGTACAAAACACAGAACACATCCAAATATTCCATTCACCTGTCATTTCTGTTTTGGATCCACTCCTGTTTTGTTTTGGCTTTAGCAATACTGATGGATTACTGACTAAATGCTGACACAGTGAAGGCGGATGCTCAGCAGACAGGATCAGTTTTTTGGGGGGTTATTGTTCTGATGGATCAGATTAAGGGCAAAATAACCAGTGACGTCAACACAAACTTACTGCTGACACCCTCTCCCCTCTGTCAGGGGGGCTCCACTTATAAGTGTTTAATAGAACAGGTTCTGTAGACATCTATGTGGAATCAGCTGACGACTGTGTAAAAGGAGTGCGCTTCTTCTTAACGTTAACATCCTGTAAAGCTGAGTTGACACTTGAGTTAGTTGGTCAGTTTTGGCCCGTGACTGCCCAAATAAGTGAATTATGCAGTGATTCTAAGAGCGACGCCTGTCATCTGTGTGTCATACTGACTCACAGTATTGTTTCACTACCACAGCAGACTTTCTATGCGTGTTACTGCAAGGAACATTGTTCTACACCACTATACAGGCTCTCTGCAGCCAGGAAATAGCAGTTTTTTTAACGCAATTCGCCACAAATAAATTCGGATCAAATATTTTTGGAAAATTTGGCTCATCTCTAATTATTATCCATGACTACTTTGTGAGGGCACTAAGCCCTGCCATAGCAAACTGCCTGAAAATCCTGTTAAAGTAACATAGACTGGAATAGTAGTCCATTGCAGTCTAAGGTGCACGTTATCAGAAGATCACAATATTTGTCACCTAAGGGACCTGAAAATTATATCAAAAAAAGTTTTTAAAAATAAAAAATACCGGGAAAAATAAAATTCAAAATTCAAATCACATCCCTTTCCCAATTGTACAGATAATATAAAAATTATAAACTGTAAGATAACTGGTATTATGTAAAAAAGAGAGTTTGTTCAGCTCGTCTTGCTGGTAATCCAAAAGCACTTTATTCAGTATTCAATGTAAAAAAATCCAGGTATAGAATACAAAGTCTACGCGTTTCGGGCAGAAAACAGTTTTAGCTCTTACTCATGACTGTTTCAAATACACTGAAAGTGTGTCGGTCACGTACACTACACACAGGGGGGAGGATAGTGACCACTGCTCTCCACCCCTGGCCCTGCCTACTTGGCTCGCAAGTCCTAATGACAGGGGACAACTAGACAGCAGTCCCTAACTTAGGATACGTGCTTGGAAGACAGACAAGGCAAATAACGGAACGTGAACAGACCGGGTCAATACCTAGAGAGCTACGCAGTACTAAGGAATGAGCAGCGAATAGTCAGGAAAAGTCAAGGTCAAATGCCAGGATAGAAATGAAGTACAACAGGAGTCCGCAAAGAATCATCAGGTGGAAGCCGGGGTCCGGATACCAGGAGAGACGCGCAGTACAGGAGGAGCAGGCAAAGAATCGTCAGGGAACAGGACCAAGAAAGTGCCAGGAACCTAGAATTAACAGGCAACCTGTGGCCAGCAGGCTGCCTGTATTTATAGTGGGGAGTGACGTGGCCAGCATCACATGACCGACAGACCGACCAGTCGAGCACTGAGTGATCAGCTCGGCGCTTAAGGCAGACCTAGGAGCAGGGAGCCTCCCAGTTAACAAAGCCTCCCTGGGAATGAGGTCAAACACAGATCCTTGCTCCCAAAGCTAAGCAGCAGGTCTGCGGCTGATGGGAGACCGAGTGTGCCTTCGGCACTCTGTTACAGAAAGGTTTACCTTTATAGGGGGAAGGGGGAATCACACCTGAGGTAATCAGGCATGAGAGAACCCCTCCCTCCTATATCGGTGCACAACGGTAAAAACACACTAAAATTTACATGTATAGATCATTTAAGTAACTCCAAGAAGTAGGGAAAATAGATGTTAGTATTGCAAAATTAGGTCCAATCTTTTATTCAGACCTTGGGGCTGGCGACTTTCCAACTGGAAAATCCAGTAGGATTCTCTATTCAAAAGTTTCCTTTTTCTGTCACCACCTCTCACTGGTCTGTTGACCTTTTCAATACCTGCACAGACATGTCAGAAGTATCGTAGGATGTACAACCAATGCAATAAAATCACATATCAGAAAACACATATCAGACGTGCCGCAGCATGAAAACCACAACATATGTGCGGCAAGTCTTCATTTTGCGATAGTTCATGGTGCGATACCTCTGACATGTCTGTGCAAGGTATTGAAAAGGTTAACAGACCAGTGAGAGGTGGTAACAGAAAAAGGAAACTTCTGAATAGAGACCCCATTTTGGAAAGAAGACATCCCAAGGTATTCCGTGAGGGGCATGGCGAGTTCCTAGAATATTTTTTTTCTTGGCACAAGTTAGCGGAAATTTTTTTTTTTCTTTTCTTACAAAGTCTCATATTCCACTAACTTGTGACAAAAAATAAAATTTTACATGAACTCACCATACCCCTCACTGAATATTTTGGGATGTCTTATTTCCAAAATGGGGTCACTTATGGGGTATTTATACTGCCCTGGCATTTTAGGGGCCCTTAAGCGTGAGAAGTAGTATGGAATCCAAATGCGTAAAAAATGCCCTGTGCCTCTAAAAGACAACTTTTCCCATTTTTTTATACAAAGTTGTTATTTGACAGAGATATTTCTCTCACCCAGCTTGGGTATATGTAAAAATACACCCCAAAACACATTGCCCTACTTCTTCTGAGTACAGCGATACCACATGTGTGACACTTTTTTTGCAGCCAAGATGTGCAAAGGGGCCCGAATTCCAATGAGTACTTTCAGGAATTCACAGGGCATTTTTTACGCATTTGGATTCCAAACTACTTCTCACGCTTAAGGGACCCTAAAATGCCAGGGCAGTATAAATACCCCACAAGTGACCCCAGTTTGGAAAGAAGACACCCCAAGGTAGGGGCATGGCAAGTTCCTAGAATATTTTTAATTTTTTTGGCACAAGTTAGTGGAAAATGATTATTTTAATTTTTTTTTCTTACAAATTCTCATATTCCACTAACTTGTGACAATTTTTTTTTTTTTTACATGAATGATTTCTTCATTCGCATAGATCAATGTGGATGAAAAAAATCTCTGCAAAAACTGTGCAAAAAAAAAAAGGAGGGGAAAGGCGTCTGCAAGGACATAGGAGCTCCGCCCAACATCCAAACCTAACCAGCCCATATGCCCTGGCAAACCTGATTTCTCCATTCACATCAATCGATGTGGATGAATAAATCATTGCCGGAATTTATTATTTTTATTTTTTTATATACAAAGTGTTTGCCAAAGCATATGAACACCGCCTCTCAGCTCATAAGCCTCGGCAAACGTATCTTTTTTACTGCAGAGGATAAATCTCGTCTTGCAGCGCCGCATACACCGACGTTCATGTAATCTGGGAGCAGCGCATTGCTTCTGTCAGAATGCACATCAGTGCTGCAGCTGGTTAATCGGTTGGTCCACCTAGAAGGTAAATTAAACAAAAAAAAACAGGCCGCAACGCAATAAATTTATTAACATTAACTTTATATAACATTTGAAACAGAACATTAACTTTTATAAACTTTTTTGAACTTTTGGAACATTAACTTTTTTGCTTTCCTGTGATTTTAATTTTTTTTACCTTTATTATAGGACAAACCTCTCCTTCCCCATGGGACAATTTGCAAAGCGCAAATCGCCCAGAGTTGTGGCGAAGTACATTATGCACTTTGCCCCAGGTGAAAGGAGAGGTTTGTAGCAGCTCTGTGTGAATGGGCCCTAAGAGCCCTGTGTGCCTGTCCTGTGTAAAGCAATCCCTATGCTAAGTGTACCTGTGTGTGGTACTTCCGGAAACACTCCCCTAAGCATAGGGCAGGGTGGTCAGAGCAGTCAGGACAGAAATAGCGGGTGTCACGTCTTATTCCACTCCTGCTACAGACACGACATCTTATTCGGGGTGACGCTTGGGTTGAGGTACCAGCAACAACATTGGGGAAATTTCGCTCGTGTAGACGGCTCACTACACTGGTGGTTGGGGCAACGGAACCTCCTGGATACAGGATGTTCTCGATGATCTCTTCCTAAAATTTGAGGAAGGATCGTGTTCTCCCAGCCTTACTGTATAGAACAAAACTATTGTACAGCCAATTGAATTAGATATACAGACACCTTCTTATACCAGTGTCTGGTCCTGGGGGAAAGTAAATAAGGAGCCAACATCTGGTCATTGAAGTCCACCCCTCCCATGAGCAAATTATAGTTGTGGACACAGAGGGGCTTTTCAATGACACTGGTTGCTCGTTCAATTTGTATTGTCGTGTCTACGTGAATGGAGGAGAGCATGTAAACGTCACGCTTGTCTCTCCATTTCACCGCAAGCAGTTCTTCATTACACAAGGCAGCCCTCTCCCCCCTTGCAAGACGGGTGGTAACGAGCCATTGGGGGAAGCCCCGGCGACTAGGTCGCGTGGTGCCACAGCAGCCAATCTGTTCTAGAAACAAATGCTTGAAGAGGGGCACACTTGTGTAAAAATTGTCCACATAAAGATGGTACCCCTTGCCAAATAAGGGTGACACCAAGTCCCAGACTGTCTTCCCACTGCTCCCCAGGTAGTCAGGGCAACCGACCGGCTCCAGGGTCTGATCTTTACCCTCATAGACTCGAAATTTGTGCGTATAGCCTGTGGCCCTTTCACAGAGCTTATACAATTTGACCCCATACTGGGAGCGCTTGCTTGGGATGTATTGTTTGAAGCCAAGGCGCCCGGTAAAATGTATAAGGGACTCGTCTATGCAGATGTTTTGCCCAGGGGTATACAAATCTGCAAATTTGGTGTTAAAGTGGTCTATGAGGGGACAAATTTTGTGGAGCCGGTCAAAAGCTGGGTGGCATCTGGGACGAAAGGTGCTGTTGTCACTTAAGTGCAGGAAATGCAAGATGGTCTCAAATCGTGTCCTGGACATGGCAGCAGAGAACATGGATATGTGATGAATTGGGTTTGTGGACCAATATGACCACAATTCATGCTTTTTTGTCAGGCCCATGTTGAGGAGAAGGCCCATAAAAGTTCTAAATTCGGAAACTTGGATGGGTTTCCACCGGAAAGACTGGGCATAAAAGTTTCCCGGGTTGGCGGTTATAAATTGAGTGGCATACCGATTTGTTTCTGCCACGACTAAGTCCAAGAGCTCCGCAGTCAAGAACAGCTCAAAAAAACCCAGTGCCGATCCGATCTGAGCTGTCTCAACCCGAACTCCAGACTGGGCAGTGAAAGGGGGAATTACTGGTGCAGCTGAACTTGGGAGCTGCCAATCAGGGTTTGCCAGCACCTCAGGGACTCTAGGGGCTCTACGGGCCTGTCTGTGCGGTGGCTGCGACGGGGGAACTAATGCACATGCCACTGTACCAGCTTCAACTGCCCTTCTGGTGCTCGCCACTTCACCATGTTCTACGGCAGTACTGGTACTAGGTCTAGGATGGGCTGCGCTGCTGGTGTATGCCTCACCACGTAATCCAACAGCGCCAGCCCCACTCTGCTGCCCTTGAAGCGGATCCTGCGTAACCTGTGGTCTAGTAACACGGGGCCGGGTACGCCTGGTGGTATCAGGGACCACAACCTCATCATCCGAACTTTGGGTCAGACTGCCACTGCTTTCTACAGGTTCCTATTCTGACCCGCTGGATTCGTCAGATGAGGGTTCCCATTCCTCATCCGACTGGATCAGAAGCCTGTAGTACTCTTCAGAAGAATACTCCTTATTTACCATTTGGTCAACTAAATTTAGGGGGTATTCCCTGAGACTACCCAAGAAAAAATGCAAGCCTGTCTTACAAATCGGAGGCTAGAGAAGTACCGGAAGCTGCTGCGATTGATAAAAAATATCATAACTGATTTTTTTTTATCGCCGCAGTGCTTGTGTAGTGATTGCGCAGTAATAAAAATGTTGTCACTGCGGTGGGGCGGGCGTGGGTGAACACACGTGTGGGCGACCAATCAGGCCTGATCGGACAAACACTGTGTTTTGGGTGGAGAGCGAACTAAGGTGACACTAATACTATTATAGATCTGACTGTGATCAGTTCTGATCACTTACAGATACTATAAAAGTACCAATGCTGATTAGTGATACGCTAATCAGCGAATCAGTGACTGCGGTGCGGTGGGCTGGGCGCTAACCAACGCTAACTACCTACCAATGGGGCCTAAACTATCCTAAAGCCTAACCGTCAATACGGGTGAAAAAAAAATCACTTTTTTCCCTTTCACTAGTGATTGACAGGGGTGATCCAGGTATTAATTGGGGTGATGGGGGGGTGATCTGGGGCTAAATGTGTTGTGTTTTGTGCACTTACAGTTATCTGTGCTACTCTGCTGGAACCAACCGACAAAAAGGACCAGCAGAGGAGCACAGAAGCCATTTAACACACTATATTTATAAATATAGTGTGTTATATGGCTTCTGATTCGATTTTTCAAAAGTCACCAGCCTGCCAGCGATGATCATTGGCTGGCAGGCTGGTGCCGAACTTCTTCTGTGACGATTCCCGGCCCGCACTGCGTATGTGCGGGCCGGCTTGGTGCGTCATCTCGCGTCTCGCGATATGACGCACCGATGCGTCGAGGAGGAATAACCCGGCCACCGCCCGAACGCAATCCTGCGTTAGGCGGTCGGGTAGCGGTTACTAGAGCTATGTATGGTAGGGAATGATTTTAAAGTGAAACCTCCATTTAGATTGAATCCCCACTGGCTATTGATAATAGATAACCACAAATAGATAGAAGAGGAAATCATCTCTTTTTGGGATAGGAATTATGCCTCAACTAAGTCTCAGTATATGTGGGATGCGTTTAAAGCATTTATGAGAGGGATCTTTATTAGTACAATTGCAAATTTGAGTAAGCAGTATGTGATGAAGGAGAAAAAACTAGAAGAAGCAGCCGCTAAAGGAATGGCTAGGTATGCTAAGGTGAAAAGAGATGAAGATAAAGAGATTATGCAGAGGACAAGCCAGGCTCTCTCTGACTTTCTTCTGGATAAAGCACAACATAAGCTGTTCTTTAGAGGACAAAAAAGTTTTTCGGAGGCAGGTCGTCCTGGGAAGATGCTTGCTAGAGTAATAGCAAGCCAGGACTCAAAGAAAGAGATTCGTAGTATACGTATGCCGGATGGCACGATTGTGGAAGATCAGGAGGGAATATTAGAAGTATTTATAAAATATTTCAGTGAATTGTATGAATCAGAGAGTGTCCTCTCAGAGGCAGAGATTGACTTGTACTTGGATTCTATTCCCCTTCCGGTCCTTACAGATGGGCAAAAGGAATGATGGGAGATGGATTTGTCTCTCCACGAGATAGAAGATGCATGGAAGGCCTGCTCAGGTAACTCTGCCTCCGGACCGGATGGATTCCCGTACGAGTTCTATCGTAAATACAGGGAGATTGTTTTTCCCCATTTGGGGAAAACACTCTCTGACTCAATAAAAGAGGGAGTTCTCCCAGAAACAATGACAGAGGCTGTGATAATAGTAATATTAAAGAAGGGTAAGGACCCTAGTGAGTTGGGATCTTATAAACCGATTTCCCTCCTTAACACAGATGTTAAACTTTATTCTAAAATTTTAGCTATGAGGCTATCTAGTGTTATGATATCAATTGTACATCCAGATCAAAATGGCTTTATCCCCAATAAAAGGACCCATTATAATTTACATAGTCTTTTTGCTAATATACAGACTTCGGGTGGGCCTTCACAATCTATTTTGTCTATAGATGCGTCTAAGGCGTTTGACAGAGTTGAGTGGGGGTTCCTATGGAGAGTGCTTTATAGGATGGACTTTGGCCCTAGGTATATTAACATGGTTAAACTTCTTTATAGATACCCTACTGAAAGACTAAATAAAAATGGGTGCTTTACAAGAAGTTTTCCCATGACTAGGGGCACTCGCCAGGGCACTCTCCCCTCTTTTATTTGATATCTATGTCGAACCTTTGGCTGTCAGGGTTAGACAAGATCAGAGGATATTAGGGTTCGGGGTATTGGGAATGGAAGACCGCATTTCTTTATATGCTGATAATATTTTATGTCCAACAGACAAAACCTGCTCTCTCAACCATTATGGAAACTCCTTTGGACAAGCCTCAGGTCTGGATGAAAATTGGCATAAAACTACTATTATGCCATTAGATACAACAATGACGCCCTTAGATAAATTTCCATTTCCCAAGGATAGCCCAATGAACACCTTGAAAATTGTTAATTCTTTTGAGTATCTCGGTATCACTGTCTCCCCTAGGGTGGAAGATCTCATTCCGCTCAACTTGATGCCATTGATAAATAAGTTAAGGTTAAAATTAGCAACTTGGCTTCGATTACCTTTGTCAAAGGCTAATAGAATATCTTTAGTCAAGATGGTGATTATTCCTCAGTTACTCTATCTCTTTAGGAATTCTCCAGTTTGGATCCCGGATAGGTATTTTAAGTTGATTGAAAGAATTATTAACGATCTACTCTGGGGAAGGAAACGGGTCAGACTTAAATTAGAGTATTGGTATAAGCCCCTGGAGAGTGGAGGAGTTAACCTCCCCTGTTTCAAGGGTTATTTATTAGCTGCACAGTTTTTTTTTGTGAATGGAGGGATAGCCCACTCTGCAGGGACTTAGTTAATAGATCTCCATATGATATTTTTTTACTCTCTTGGAGTCTGATCAATTGATCAACTCCGATAGGGAATTTAGATTAGCCAGGAATCTTTTTGTGAAGTCATGGCAGGCTATTAGATTATGGTGTGGAGTGAAAGATTCACTAGGTTGCACTCCTTTATGGTGCAATCATCATTTTTTTTTTGTATAAACAATTTTTATTGTTTTTGTTTTTTAAATATTAATAAATTGTACATTGCAGAAGAGGTATATCATGTAGCAATAATAATAGCCATAATGTACAGTCTGTAGTAACAAACATTACATACGTATGTAGACACAGTGATTTTCTCATTCACATATAATGTAATGTGCATAGAAACAAAACCTAAGAACGACGGAATACTTAGATTGAGAACATAACCGTACCCAGTCAAGTGAAGTTCCTGTATTTTTTCCAGAAAGACCATATATTGAGAAATGTATTTCTGGTTTTCAATTCCCAATGTGAGAGTTCCTCAAGACGATAAAATTGATCGACTTTAGCTATCCATTGATCTATAGTGGGTATGTCCGAGCTACGCCAGTTCATGGGGACAAGTAGACGTGCCGCTGATATCAGAAATGAAAAGAGGGTTTTTTTGTGCTTGTCTACCCCTTGTATACCCAAAGAGAGCAACGCTATCTCAGGGGAGATGGGGAAGTCAGTGTCGCATATGGTGTTGCTCAGGTTAAAGATTTTCCCCCACCAGGGTTTTAACAGAGGGCATTCCCACCAAATATGGAAGTAAGATCCCTTATTCTTTTCGCATCTCCAACAATTATCTGGTATGTTGAGATAGAATGAGGAGATCTTGTCTGGGGTTCTATATCTAACTAGAACTTTGTAGCCGTTTTCCTGCACTCGGACACATCTTGAAAGCTTGTGTGGAGTGATGAAGAGTTTGGTTATTTCGGGTTGGGAGAGTTGCCTTCCCAGGTCCTTTTCCCACAGTGCAATTACTGCTGGTTTAACACTTAGGGCAGGTAAATTCAGCTTCTTATAAAGGACCGAGATCAACTTAGAAGGATAGGTATTGGACTTCAACATATTTTCTAACCAGTCCAGGGTTTTTTGCAGGTTTAAGGATTTGGCTCTGACGCTAATTTCCTTACTGATATAAGAGAGGAGTAGGGCATGTGCGGAAGTGATTCCCAATTTGTTTAAGAGGGGCTCTCCAGAGAGGGCACATCCATCTCCGTCCAGTAGGTCAGTAACTAACTTATTGGAAGATCTAATCCCTAAAGGGCATGCGTCTCTCAGCTCTTTTGGAGCTAACGAGATAATATCCCCCACCTGGAGGAGAGGGGAGGGTAGGGGTAGGGCAGAGCTATTGGAGGAGAACCACTTCCAAACCTTCAAGGAAGTGCGCACTATAGGGTTCGGGATAGAGGAAAGGGCAGGAAGTGGACTGTCCGACAACAACAGGGCCCTAATGGTAGAGGGAAATAAAATATTTTCCAGCGGTAGCCACTGCTTGTGACCAGAGGGTCGGAGCCAGTCAATCACTCTATTTAAGTGTATAGCCTTCATGTAAAGTTCCGGGTCAGGCAAACCTATCCCCCCACGGTGTTTGGGTTTTGTCAAAGTAGAGAAGGAGATTCTGGGTTTTTTACCCTGCCATATAAATTTTTGGATCTGGGCATTTAACAACCTAAAAAAGAACCTAGGGATAGCAATAGGAAGGACCTGCAGGAGGTAAGTGAGTCTTGGAATTACCAGAGACATTACTAGATTTTTTCTTCCGAACCAAGACAGGTAAGGAATGTCTAGAGAATCCAGCTGAGCAACGATGGCCCTCAATAGGGGGGTATAGTTGAGCTGAAACAATTCAGAAAGATTAGAAGTTAATTTGACGCCCAAGTAGGTTAAATGTCTATTGGACCAGTTAAAAGGCGAGTTCAATTGGAGGGCTGAAATTTGAACAGGGGATAAACCTAAGTGAAGAATTTGGGATTTTTGGGGATTGATTTTGAAATTTGAAAGAAGACCGAATCTATTCAAAAGGGATAATATAAGAGGAATGGACCTTATAGGATTTGTTGTAAGAATAAGCAGATCGTCTGCAAAAGCTGCTAGCTTAAAATCTTTTGGGCCTAATTTTAGTCCATTGATGCCCTCTTCCTGTCTCAAGGCCTGCAAAAGGGTTTCCATCACTAGAACAAATATAAGGGGAGATAAGGGGCATCCTTGACGGGTTCCGTTCTTGATCAAAAATCTGGCAGAAATGAGACTGTTGACCAAGACTGAAGCAAAGGAATTCGTGTACATTGCGAAAACCGCATGAACATATGGGGCAGGAAATTGGAATTCGTATAGGGTATGTTTTATGTAAGACCAGTCTATTCGATCAAATGCTTTTTCAGCATCGGTGCCTAGCAGAACCAAGGGTCTCTTTTTGTGGGAGGCATAGAAGAGGGCATCAAGAACTTTCGTAGTATTGTCCTTCCCCTCACGACCCTTCACAAAACCCACTTGATCAGAGTGGATTAAGTCAGGGAGGAAAGTTTGGAGTCTAGTGGCCAACATTTTTGCTAAGATTTTCAAGTCTATGTTCAATAGGGAAATAGGCCGGTAATTAGCACAGGAGGAGGGGTCTTTCCATCTTTAGGTATGATAGTAATAAGGGCAGTAGTCATATCGGCTGATAAAGGTTTATTACCGAGGGAAGAGTTACAGACTGGGAGAAAATATGGGATTAGAGAGTCTTGGAAGGAGGTGTAGTAAGCGGTTGGAAAGCCGTCCGGGCCCGGGCATTTATCTTTTGGGGAGGATTTGAGAGCTGCAGCCAATTCGGACGCCGTGAAAGGCTTTTGTAGAGTTTCTTGCTGGTCTGGGGATAGTTTAGGTAAGTTAAGCGTTGCCAAAAAGGCCTTAATTGACGAGTCTCTATTATGAGCATGGGGGTCCCCTGAGGGGGGAGGTAGGTTGTACAGGGCTTCATAAAAAAGCTTAAATTGTTCGGCTATAGTCTCCGAGGAGAAGAGCAGTTGGCCCTGGGGAGTTTTAATGGAAGAAACATGCCTAGCTAACTTCCTACGTTTAATACGCTGCATCATGAACTTTGAGGCTTTGTTGTCATGTGCAAAAAACTTATGCTGGGAGGATAAGTAGTATTTAGCGGCTCTAGCATTTAAGAGGTTTTTGAGCTCTGTTCTAAGAGCTGTAAGATCCGATAGATGTTGGGCTGCTAGGGATCTCTTGTGGAGAGACTCCAACACATGAATCTGGTCCAGAAGAGAAGAAAGCTGTTTATCCGCTTGTTTTTTCAAATAGGAGCATTTACTAATGAAATGGCCTCTCATAAAGACTTTATGGGCATCCCAAAGGGTATGGGGGGAAATCTCTGGGGTATTATTAAGAGAGAAGTACTCTTCCAAGAGGGACTTGAAATGTTTTCTAAGGCCATCGTTGCTCAGCACGGATTCGTTTAGTCTCCAAACAGGAGTTCTACCTGATTCTGAGGGTGGCCGGATAGTGCAGAAAATAGGGGCATGATCAGATATGGTGATGTTGCCAATTTTTGCATCCAAAAAAGTAGGTATCTGATCCTTTGGTACGAGTATATAATCTATCCTGCTATAGGAGTGACCTGGAGCAGAGTAAAAGGAATAGTCCGTGTAGCTTGGGTTGAGGCAACGCCATATGTCTATAAGTCCTAAATCGTATAATCTGGAGTTCAGTTTTTTAAGAGATTTAGCAGAAAAAGAGGATTTCTTAGTGGATGTATCAACAAGGGGCTGTAAGGCGACATTGAAGTCCTCCACAAGAGTTAAAAGGGTCAAAAACCAGTTTATCTGGTCACTGTTTGGGGCGTAGACATTGACAAATGTGTACATTTTGCGATCAATAGTGCCCTTAAGAATGATATATCTGCCTTCTGGGTCCTGTGTATGTGCAGAATAAGTGAAAGAAACATTACCTTTGAAACCTATACTCACTCCTCTAGAGGCCGCTCCTCCCGCACCGCAGTGATACCAAGTAGGATACTTGGAGAATGAGAGGTCCGGGTATTTGCCATGCTTATAGTGGGTTTCCTGTAAAAACAAGATTGAGCATCTTTCCTTCCAAAGGAGAGAAAAAAATTGGGATCTCTTAGATGGAGATCTGAGGCCCTTCACATTAAAGGACGCTAATTTAAGGTCAGTCATGGCTGAATGATTGGACCGTACTAGCGGCCCCTAGAGAAGCGAGCACAGTCCCTCCACTTGACATATATAGGCACAACCGGTAAACAATGGTAAAACAGTAATGCGGCATGGGATAATCAAATTGCCGCTTTAAGAGTAACAGGAAGCGTAACGGCTTCTGCAGAGAGGGGAGGGAGTTATTGGGGTTAACCCAAGTATATGGCCCTGCTAATGATGGGAACATTTTAAGCTTTTAGTCATGTACTCCAGACAAAAGAAGGAGGAAAGTAAAGGAGGGATGAGGAGAGATGTAGGGGTACAGATGAGTAAAGACATGGTAGGGGATGAGATTGAGAGAAAGCTAGGAAGGTAGATCCAGTGGGAGCTGGAGATATGTGTATAGCTTACAACATGCCCACAGAAGTAGAGAGAAAAGGATCTAAGACACAGTCCCAGTTATCCTCCTTGGAGTCAGGTTGCCACTGCGATTCTTCATCCGCTGTCTTTTTGGAGTAGAAACCTTCTCCCAGGGGGTCAGTCGTGGAAGATCAGGCAGAGTAGAGATCTCAGTCACAGCATCCCAGCTTGCTATGTCCATTGGTGGAAAGTCCACAGAAGAAAATGCTTCTTGAAGATCCGGATAGGAGGAAATCTTCATCTGTTTTCCCGCTTATTTAAACGCCAGACCAAAAGGGAAGGTCCATCTGTATAAGATATTCTTGCTGTGCAAATGGTCTGTAAGAGGTTTCAGGATTTTCCTCTTATTCAATGTGACAGGGGAGAGATCTTGAAAAATCTTGATGGTAAAGTCCCCAAAAGAGATGGAGTTAGAGGCTCTGGCTGCATTAAAGATCTTCTCTTTGTCTGCATAGTTTAAAAAACGGCAGATAATGTCTCTGGGAGGTTCTGTGTCTTTTGGTTTCTGTCTGAGGGCTCTGTGAGCTCTTTCAATAATCATATCAGACAAATCCTCATTCCCCAGAAGTTTTGCAGCTATCTGTTTAATGGTGGACTTTAGCTCCTCACTAGGCACAGTCTCTGGTATGCCCCTGAATCGGAGGTTATTCCTCCTGCCCCTGTTTTCCTGGTCCTCCATTGCAGCATGCAGATTATTAATGTGTTGCTGACAGGAGGAAAGGGAGTGAGAGACAGCGGTGCTATGCTCCAGGGTGGCCTGAGTGATAGTCTCCAGAGACTCTACCCTGTGACCGACGTGCTGTACCTCCTGTGTGAGTATGGAGATTTCTTGCATCAGGGGTGAAAGGGCTTCAGCAAGAGCCTGCTTGATAAAATGCCTGGACACAGGTCGGGAGCGGGAGGATACTGACTTACCACCATCGCTTTCCCCCTCAGACGTGCCTCCTTCAGCGCCTGCTTCAGAGCGCTCGTCTGCCGGCGCCATCTTGGATTCTTTAGGAGCAGGAGAAGCGGCCTGTTTCTTTAGGTATTTCGCCATTCCTGTGCCCGGATTAGGGCATTTCAGGATCACAGCTTGGTCTGTAGTCTTCTGTCCTCCTATTTTCACCATTTTGGAGTACAAAGGCGATCGTAATCAGGTCCCTTTAGCAGGAGAGTTAACGGAGCTCAGCAAAGCATGTCCTCACAGCCGGTGCAATCATC
This sequence comes from Bufo gargarizans, assembly GCF_014858855.1. NCBI lineage: Eukaryota > Metazoa > Chordata > Amphibia > Anura > Bufonidae > Bufo > Bufo gargarizans. The sequence continues at coordinate 106,399,862 of NC_058086.1, read as the reverse complement.
ATTTTAAAACTTTAGATACACTAGTTAAGGATCAATATTGGCAAAAAAGTTATATTGTATATTTGACAAAGATAGTAAGTAATGGAGATATTATTTCTTTTGTAGAATTATCACAAAGAGAAAAAGCACAGAAATTATTATGGTTTCGGTATTTACAGTTAAGATCTGCACTTTTGAGTATACAGGAGAAAAATAGTCTTCAAATAGATACTTTAACACAATTTAATGAGTGGTTAGGGAATTTAGATCAGAAGATGAAGATTTCTCACCTCTATAAAAATGTATTAATAATTCGATTTGGAGATATTTCTCCTGGTCAGAGGACTTGGAAAAATGAGTGTCCAATGATCCATGTGGATGACCAGCAGAAGGTAACTCTAAATTTAAAATTGGTTTCACATAATTTCAATCACGTGGTGGTGCAGTTTAATATTCTACATAGACTCTATGTTACACCTATCTGGCTTAATAGATGCAGGATTAGGAAAAACTCTAACTGTCCTAGGTGTGATGTCCCTGAAGTGGACTATCTCCATATGTTTTGGTCCTGTGCAGAACTTTAACAGTATTGGGGAGCTATTCATAAATATATTGAAGGGAAACTGAAGGTGCGGGTCCCTTTTTCCGCTGAATGTTGGGTACTAGGTGAGCTGGCCAAGGTGAGCTGTCAGCAATATAAAAAAAATCTTTTACTCAAGATAATGTTTTTGGCACGTCTTTTGAAAGCACGTTCCTGGTTTTTGCGAAAGAGTCCGACTATGAATACATAGTAGAATTTGGTAAATATTACTAAGAGATATGAGTATATTCTGTATAAGCAGAGAAACATGGAGAAAAAATGGATTGAAATCTGGGGAGACTGGAATCCATAGAACTTCTGCTTCCCGCTTGTTACAACTTTTCTCGGAGGACTGGCGGTGAACGTAGACGCATCGCAGGGGGTGGGAAAGGGGGGATTGTGGGACGGTTAGAGAAAAATGTTGTTAATGTTATTTTTATTTTAATCATAGTTGCCGTATGATTAATAAAAATATTTTTAAAAATTATAATTAAAGTATAGAAATATTTGTTAAGCAGTTCAAGGCTTATAACATTTCACAGTGAACCACCGCTTCTAGGGCAATTGCAGGAGTGGTGCCTTGGAAAATAAAAGTTCATATTCGCTCTACTCATGATAATATAAACTTCACAAAAATTTTAGTTTTTCCGATTCCTACCTAGCGTGTTCAAAACTGCAGACAGACTCCCTTTAATGTACCATATAATATACTTTAGAAGCTTTTACAAAATTATTTAATAAACTTTGCATGTTTGTTGTGTGTTTTAAATTACTGTACATGTTAACATTTTTCTGTGGGTTAGGGCTCTTTCACACCTGCGTTCTTTTCTTCCGCCATAGAGTTCCGTCGTCGGGGCTCTATGCCGGAAGAATCCTGATCAGTTTTATCCTAATGCATTCTTTTTTTATTTATTTTTTTATTTAATATTTTATTGTAGGTTATACAATATAACAAAGGGACAAGTAACAAGGTGTAGGCTCGCAGGCCTCGACTTACAAGAGTAGGTATATGTCAAATACATGGAAGGATCATCATAAGCATAGTATACAAATATACAAGGCCATCAACCACTATTGACAAAAGAGAGCAACATTTACTCTAAGTGAGGTAACAATAAAATCAATCAATTAATACCTAGAGAGATGAGAAGACCCTGGCGATAAGACAGTTTGATGCCTATGCATGGGGTACATGTAATCAGGTAGACGTAAAGGGCATTTGAACTTCTATGTTCAGTAGCTATAGGGTCAGTGTCCCTAACGGATTCCAATGAGAAGTCTAGGGTTTGGGGGATCTGAAAATTGCCCACAATGACCATTTTTTAAGGAAGACCAGATGTGTACGGGATTCCCACGAGGATAGCTCCTCAAATCTATGGATCTGATCAATTTTCTGCATCCACTGATCTAAAGTTGGGACCCGTAGTCTGGAGCCAGAATTTGGGAAGCAGAAGGCGGGCCGCTAAGATCATCTGCGTAAATACAAATGGGGGTTTGGCCTTTCCGGTACCCCGAGGGAGTGAGAGAAGGGCAATTTGCGGGGAGGGCTGGAACTTTGTTCCACAAACCTTATTTGCAGTAGCGAAAATGTCACTCCACCACTTCTGTATGGGGAGACAGGTCCACCAAACATGGAGGAAGGTACCCCTCTCCCCAAGGCATCTCCAGCATGCGTCGGAACCCGATCCAGCATATCTTGATGTCTTATCCGGAGTGTTGTACGACCTTGTGAGGATTTTATAACTGTTTTCCCAGATCCTAACACAGCGGGAGACACCATGGGGGGAGTCAAGAAGTCTGGGCAGAGACTCAAAGGGGATTGTGATACCTAGATCTAATTCCCATTGCTTGACAAAAGAGGGTTTAGCTAGCATGGGGGGTAGGCGTAGTTTGCTGTACAGCCGTGAGGTAAGCTTTCTGGGTAATGCTTGTGAGGCAGACAAGGCTTCAAACCAGACCAAGGGACGAAGGAGGTCCCCTACCTTGATGTGTTGCTTTAAATAAGCCCTAAGGTAAGCTACCTGGATGAAATCCCGTGGGTGGGGATTAAGTAGAGCATTTGTGTCCCTAGAGTCCATCCATTCTCCAGTCGGGAGAGCTAAGGATATTAGTGGTATCGAGGAGGACAACAATCCTGGTGAAGTGGCCTTCCTTAACGTGAGGGGGGCCGTGTTCAGTGCATCCGATACTGTCAGGGTAGGCGAGGGGAAAGGGATGGAGCAGTGTGTATGTGACAGCCACTTCAACGCTTCCAAAGTGACCCGGATAATCGGATATGCGGACGTATGGCCGGGAAGAGTGGTCTCCTGACCTAGTAAGAGCGCCCTAGCTGGTATGTTTAGTATGTCTATTTCTATCTGGGCCACTACAGAGTACTGGGGAGGGTTCAACCAAGTTAGTGCTCGAGAGAGAAGAATAGCCTTCCCATATAGCTCAGGGCTTGGTAAGCCTATCCCTCCCGCATTTCTGGGCTTAATAAGAAGAGAGGGGGAGAGCCTCGCCTTCTTCCCATTCCAGATGAAAGAACTAAATTTCCTCATTATCGAGACATAGTAATGTTTGGGGATGGAGATGGGGAGAGCTTGTTGCAGGTATGTAAGTCTGGGGAGTATCAGGGAGGAGAGGAGGTTCTTTCGCCCAAACCAAGAGAGAGTTGGATTGGCTCGAGCCAGGTTATCAATAGAATCAAAGATAGACTTCCTCAAGGGAATATAGTTAAGGGAGAAAAGCTCCGTTATGTCTGGGCTAATTTTGATCCCTAAATACGTGATGTTAGGAGATGACCAGTTAAATGGGGAGTCCTTCATTAGTAGGAGTCGAGTCGATTGGGGAATACCTAGGCAAAGGACTAAGGATTTATTGGCATTAATTTTAAAATCAGACATTAGGCTATACGCCTTAAAGTGAGTCTGGAGTCTAGGAAGGGATGTTTTTGGGTCATTACGAGAACATCGTCCGCAAAGGCGGCAATCTTTTGTTCCCTGCCTCCCAAACATAGACCCCCAATCTCCCGGTCCAATCTTATGTTCGCCAAGAGAGGCTCCAAGGCCAGGATGAATAGGAGAGGCGATAGGGGGCAGCCCTGGCGTGTCCCGTTCCTAATGGCAAAAGAAGGTGATGTGGTGCCATTAACTAGGACTGAGGCTGTAGCTTTTTCATACATCGAGAAGACTGCCTTGATGTAGGGGTCAGGTAGGCCAAATCCCGCTAGAGCGTGCCTTAGGTATGACCAGTTGACTCTGTCAAATGCTTTTTCAGCATCCGTGCTGAGTAAAAGCAGAGGGGAGGAGAGTCGTTTAGCATGACAGAGGGTATTAATAACCCTTGAAGTGTTATCCTTCCCTTCTCTGTTGCGGATGAAGCCTACCTGATCTCCGTGGACAAGGTGAGGAAGGATGATAGCAAGTCTGTTAGCTAACATCTTGGCCAGGAGCTTGAGGTCTATGTTTAGGAGGGAGATGGGCCTGTAATTAGAGCACAGTCTAGTGTCTTTCCCCTCTTTGGGAATGAGAGTAATATGTGCCGCTGTCATATCTCTTGATAGTGGGATCCCCTTAAGAGACTGATTACACACATCCAAAAGGTGAGGGAGGAGTATTGCCTGAAATGTTTTGTAGTAGGCCAACGGTAGGCCGTCCGGACCTGGACTTTTCCCTGACGGCATTTGATTCATTGCATCCTTTAACTCAGTTAGGGAAAAGGGGGCTATTAGGCATGATTCCTGGTCAGGGTCAATCCTAGGGAGTTTAGCTGTTTCCAAAAAGGAAGAGATCACAGAGGTGCGATCTTCAGGGGCTGTTGATGAGGGTAGGTTATATAAGTCAATGTAGAAGGAACAAAATTGGGCGGCAATCTGTTCGACTGAGAAGATGGGGGTCCCTTCCTGTGTTGAAAGTTGGTGAACAAAGTTTGTAGATCTCCCCTTAATTCTGTTCATTACAAACTTGGTGGCCTTATCTCCTTGGGCGAAAAATTTGTGCTGTGAGCTCATATGATATTTGGCTGCTCTAGTGGCTAACAGGGATCTAAGTTTTGCCCTATATTCAGATAGTTTCTGAAGGAGAACATCAGAGGATTGAGCTTTATGACTGGACTCGTGTATCTGGATATTTTTCAGGGTGTCATCTATTTATCTTTCTCTCACTCTCTTGAGGTGCGTGCCCAAGCTAATAAAATGCCCTCTAACTACAGGCTTGTGTGCGTCCCAGAGTGTGTTGGCCGATACATCAGAACTCTTGTTGAGGAAAAAATATTCGGCAATTTGCTTGGAAATCCGGTCTACCGAATCTTGAAATCCTAGTAACGTTTCATTTAAGCGCCAGTTGAAACACGAAGGTGTCGATCTGGGGGGCTTAACTGAGAGATAGATTGGGGAGTGGTCTGAGATGTGAATGGCACCTATGGATGCTTCTCTGCACAGATGTAAGTGTTCTTTAGAAATGAATAGGTAGTCTAATCTATGTTTTGTGTGTCGAGGAGAAAAATGTGAAGTCCGGAGTATTTGGGTTAAGGGACCGCCAGGCATCAACCAGGTGTAGGTCCCAAAGGGTATTCCTTACATTTTTTAGGAAGTTTTTAGAGTGAGAGGATTTACGTGTGGAGATATCTCCAACAATAACTATACCTTCCTTAAAAGCCTCTATGATGGGAAATATGTCAGAAAACCAACGAGGTTGGCAGGTGTTGGGGGCATATAGGTTGACAAAGGTGTATACCTGTGGCCCTATATAACCCTTAAGAAGGATATATCTGCCCTCCGGGTCCAAACTCTGGCTTACAAATTTGAAGGGGATTCTCCTCTGAAACCCTATACTAACTCCACAGGAGGCTGAGGAGTTACTCCCGCAGTGGTACCAGTTGGAGTAGTGCGAAAACCGTATGTCTGGGTAGTGATTAAAACGTAAGTGCGTCTCCTGGAGAAACACCACCCCCGCCCCGGCTTTTCTCAGAATGGCAAAGACTTGGCTCCGTTTAGCTGGGGAGTGAAAGCCCTTGACATTTTAAGAGGCCACTGAGATGTCAGCCATAATGTGTTGTGTGTACGAATTTACCTCGGAGCCGTGGTGGCCTCCCCCCAGGAGACGCACTGGAACCATTGTGGACCCTTATCTCTTGCACCATAGGTGTCGCTCGTGAGGCAAAGACGATCCTGTCTGACATATTAGTCGAGTACCTTGAGTTAGGGGAAAAAAAAGGGAATAAAACATAACATAGTAAACAAACATAGGATACAAACATAGACATAGTACATAATGTCTAGATCTAGTGGGGGTAACTTGGTCTGCAGACCGTTTAAGAGATCGTTTAACGCCCTAGAATACGCGACGATAGGGCGGGATCAGGCCATAGCGCAATAAAGAACTAAAGGAACATTGAGTGCCAAGATGTAGGCTAAGAGACATTGCGCTAACAATGAAAGCATGAAAACATAGCAGTGAGGTAGGCAATTTAGAGAGACAGGATTACTTATATCAACTCTACTGTATACAAACAGATCTCTCTAGTGATCTTGTGAGAGACTTCTCGGTGTGAGATGGTGACCCCTTTTCTTAGAACGGGGTGACTTTGGCGTGCGTAGTATTTCGAATGGAGCCACTTTGGGTAACTCAGGCAAAGCGCTGAGGTCTTGAAAAAGTTCCCAGTTCTCAATCCGCATTGGCGGCACGTTCAGGATCTCAAAGGCAGATGTGAGGTCTGTGTAAGACGAGATGTTCACTCTCTTTCCTGCGTATGAGAAGGATAAACCAAAAGGGAAAGACCAGCGATAGAGCACCTTTTTGGAGCGCAGCCAATCCGTTAAGGGTTTAAGGGCTCTACGTTTCTTTAATGTAGACGGAGCTAAGTCCTGAAATACTTCTATCTTGGATCCTTCAAATGCCAGATCAGGGTGGGCACGTGCGGCATCCAGGACAGCTGATTTAACTTGAAAGTTCAGGTACTTACAAATAATGTCCCTGGGCGGCTCATCCGGCTTGGGCTTGGGTCTAAGGGCCCTGTGTGCCCGCTCTATGATTATTTCCTGCAAAGAATCAGGCCCCAGCAACGATCTGCTGATTTCAGTAATGGACGCCGCGACCTCTCCTGGGGCGACCGACTCAGGTACACCCCTGAATCTGAGGTTGTTCCGGCGCCCCCTGTTCTCTTGGTCCTCCAGGGAGCAGTGGATGTCATTCAAATAAAGGGCACAGCGGCGGAAAGATTCCGTTACAGCAGACTGGTGGTGCAGGATTTCTGCCTGATGATTCTCTAGGCTCTCCACCCTATCCCCTATTTGTCTCACTTCGCTCCTGCAGGCCGATAGTTCCTCTAATATCGGCTCCATCATTCTGCTCAGAGCGCGGTCTAGATATTTCCTTGTGACAGGGAGATCGGAGCTGGCCTGCGCTTCATCAGAATCACTCTCACCCTCCGATGGAGCAGGGGCGCGCTTCGGAGCTTTAGCCTGCGGCGTCGGCGCCATCTTGGGTTCTCTGGCGGCCACGGTAGCGGCGGCTTTCTTTAAGAATTTCTCCATTTCACCTCCTGCAATCTGAGTTTTAGAGAGAGCAGGGGTGTCCACATGCTTGTTGTTCCCGATCTTCACCATCTCCGTCTCTGTTAGCTAATGTTTGCAGGCGTCAGGGACGAATCTCTTCACAGAGCACGGAGCTATGCGACCATCTTCATCCGGCGCTAGCTCCGCCCCCCTATCCTAATGCATTCTGAATGGAGTGAAATCCGTTCAGGATGCATCAGGATGTCTTCAGTTCCAGAACGGAACGTTTTTTGGCCGGAGAAAATACCGCAGCATGCTGCGCTTTTTGCTCCGGCCAAAAATCCTGAAGACTTGCCGCAAGGCCGGATCCGGAATGAATGCCCATTGAAAGGCATTGATCCGGATCCGGCCTTAAGCTAAACGTCGTTTCGGCGCATTGCCGGATCCGACGTTTAGCTTTTTCTGAATGGTTACCATGGCTGCCGGGACGCTAAAGTCCTGGCAGCCATGGTAAAGTGTAGTGGGGAGCGGGGAAGCAGCATACTTACCGTCCGTGCGGCTCCCGGGGCACTCCAGAGTGACGTCAGGGCGCCCCACGTGCATGAATGACGTGATCGCATGGCACAACATCCATGCGCATGGGGCGCTCTGACGTCATTCTGGAGCGCCCCGGGAGCCGCGCGGACTGTAAGTATACTGCGCCCCCGCTCCCCGCTCCTACTATGGCAACCAGGACTTTAATAGCATCCTGGCTGCCATAGTAACACTGAAAGCATTTTGAAGATGGATCCGTCTTCAAATGCTTTCAGTACATTTGCGTTTTTCCAGATCCGGCGTGTAATTCCGGCAAGTGGAGTACACGCCGGATCCGGACAACACAAGTGTGAAAGAGGCCTTAGTATGATTGCCACAATACCAAATTTATGTAGCTTGTGTTATTTTGTATTACTATTGAAAATGAAAAAACTCTAAACAACTCTAAATAATTTTACAATGTTTCCCCATATTTTGAGACGTAGAACTTTTTTATTTTTCTGTTGATTGAAGTGTGTGACGGCTTTTTTTAGAGAGCTGAGCTGTAGTTCGTATTGTTCTTTTTTTCTAGCTGCTCAGATGCAATGGTTATATTAATTGTTGCATCTAAAGAGGTTAAGGTAATCTGTCACCAGTTTTCTGCTGTCCTCACTTTTAAATAAACAGCTCCAGCACATGCAAATGAGTCTCCATGTTAATGACCTCATGGCTCTCCCACATCACTCCTGTAGCTACCTGTTGGCACCTGTAGCAACCTGTAGCTACAGGAGTGACGTCACTAGTTGCTTCGTGAGAGCGCGCACTGCTGAACTCAGATCTGAACCAGCATCACCCCACCGGCCGGGGCGTGTGCTGTACGGTGAAGACTGTAAAGGACCTCGTACTTACCAAATAGAAAATGTACCTCAACAAGACAGCACTGGTGATAAGGTAACATTTACAAGAAGCAATAGCGATATTGAGTGATAGAAATTGTACAGGATTACCCACCAGTGTACACGCCAGACAAACAGTTATCCCATTTCCCTTCAGAACGTGGTACCACTAGCAAACTGAAAGTGCCTTTATTAAATGTGGCAGTTTGTGCAGTCCTGCTGCAGTACCGCAGCTACATAGCTACAGCAAACAATAGTGCGCTACTGTAGCAATAAATACTGATACTTAAGTCAGCAAGGAAGTTGACTTACATTTAGAATCAGCGTTTTAGAACAGCATTTTAGACACCGGTCTTAATAAGCCTGTGCACTGGATTGCCAAAGTTATATACAGGCCGGTGACTCTACTCTACATCACTTCAACGATCCAGTGCAGGGGATTATTAAGACCTGCTCTATTATTTATATTCTGTATACTTACATTTCATTAATAAAACTAAAATTAATGAAATATATGAACTAGATCAAAATAGCATTAGATGAAAGTCAAGCTGTAGTGAGAAGCTTTTATGATGGTCTGTGATGCACTACAGAGAATGAAAAAAGAACGAAAAAGAATTAATGAAAGGAATCTCGTTTTTAAAGATGTGAACTGAGCGGGTGCCTAAGCAACCAGGGGCCTGCTGTTTTACACAGCAGACATGAAGAGGCAGAATCCATGATCAGCAATAACATCAATCAAAGATACTTAATCCCACAGATTCCATGGTCAATTTCAACCACGGCATCTGAGCAGTCATTTCCCAGGAGTACTGTATGCCCAAGGACTTAATAGCTCACCCCACACTGAGATCAAGGGGACCATTTGGTTAGGTTGGCAGTCTCAGGGCTACTGAAGGCTCCAAAGGCCTGCAATATCGCACTACATCTCCCATAGTCTTCAATGTTAAAGTCCCATAGGAGGATTAAAAAAGTAAAAAAAAATGAAGATCTAAAAATTCATATCATCCCCTTTGCCCATTTTAAAAATAAAAATAACCAATGAAAAACTAAAGCTCATTAGCATTGCCACGTCCCAAAATGCCTGTACTAAATAAAATGTGATGAGAAAGTCATACACAACACAAAATAAAACTACAGACCACCCCGTGAAAAAAAATTAGCCCTTGCAGATATACAGTGCTGCCCATAATTATTCATACCCCTCGCAAATTTTGACTTAAAGTTACTTTTATTCAACCAGCAAGTAATTTTTTGACGGGAACTGACATAGGTATCTCCCAAAAGATAATAAGGCGATGTACAAGAGGCATTATTGTGGAAAAAAACGTGGTCAGAAGCCAAAAGTGATAGTTAGAGAGGTGAAAAAGAATCCAAGGATCACCACCAAGGCCATCCTGGTGAATCTGGGCTCTGCTGGTGGCAATGCCTCAATGCAGACAATCCAACGGACACTGCACACTGCACACAAAAGCTTGCTTGGCCTTGCAAAAGCTTGTCTGGACAAAGAAGAAGACTTCTGGTCTTCTGTGTTATGGTCAGATGAAACAAAAATTGGATTGTTTGGTGACAATGATGTTTCCTTCATTTGGCGTAAAAAAGGAGAAGCCTTCAACCCAAAGAACACCATCCCCACTGTCAAACATGGTGGTGGGAACCTAATCTTTTGGGGGTGTTTTTCAGCCAATGAACCAGGGAACCTAATCACAGTAAACGGCACTATGAAAAAAGAGCAATACATGAGGATTCTCAACGACAACATCAGGCAGTCTGCAGAGAAACTTGGCCTTGGGCACCAGTGGACATTTCAGCATGACAATGACCCAAAACACACAGCAAAAGTGGTGAAGAAATGGTTAGCAGACAACAACATTAACGTTTTGGAGTGGCCCAACCAGAGTTGAATCCAATTGAGAATCTGTGGAGGGAGCTAAAGATCAGGTTGATGGCAAGAAGACCCTCCAACCTGAAAGATTTGGAGCTCATTGCTAAAGATGAATGGGTAAAAATACCTGTGGAGACATGCAAAAAGCTGGTCTGAAATTATAGGAAGGGTTTGATTGCTGTAATAGCCAATAAAGGCTTTTCTATTGATTATTGAGAAGGTTATGAATAATTTTGGACTGGACACTTTTTGCTCAAATGTAAATAAAACCTGAGAAATGTTTTTTTTTCCCACAATAATGCCTCTTGTACATTGTCCTATTATCTTTTGGGAGACATCTATGTCATTTCCCGTAAAAAAAAAAAAAATTACTTGCTGGTTGAATAAAAGTAACTTTAAGTCAAAATGTGCCAGGGGTATGAGTAATTGAGTAATTATGGGCAGCACTGTGTATATAGATATATATATGTATATATATATATATATATATATATATATATATATATATATTAGATGTGAGACGAAAAATCAATCAAATCCACGAATCCCTCGAATATTGCTAGATTTGTGGGATTTGTGGACTCGAATCCCGTTATCGAATAATCGGCCGATTCCTTTCTATACGGGCAGGAGCAGGTGGTTTACTTTAACTTTAAATCAGCGCATCTTTATTACCTTACAATGAAGCTCCAGTAACAGGCAGAGCGGGCGGCGGCTTAACCCCACTTACTCACGTGACGCGCCTGCTCCGTCTGCTTCATTCATAAAGTGGGAACACTTTTCCGGAACACTTGCCAGGCATTATTTTCCATTGAAATGCATTAATGCTGGATCCGGCCCCAAGTGTTTCGGAAAAACGGACCCGGTTTTGCGGTCTGCGCATGCGCAGACATTTAAAAATATGAAAAAGATAAATACTGCATCCGTTTTTCTGTATGACAACCGAAGAGACGGATCCGGTATTGCTATGCATTTGTGAGACGGATCCGCATCTGAATACGTCTACAAATGGTATCCGTTTGCATACAGATCGCCGGACCCGGCAGGCAGTTCCGTCGAATCCAACAACACAAGTGTGAAAGTACCCTTACCCAGAGAATGCTGTAAAAACAAAACCTATAAGACTTTAGCAAAATTGCAGTTTTTTTCCAATTCCAACCCATTTGGATTTTTTTCCAGCATTCCACTACATTGTATGCAATATATGCAGTGTTATTTGAAAGTACAACTTGTCCCACAAAAAACAAGCCCTTATATAGCTATGTGAATGGAAAAAAAAAAGTCATGACTCCAGAAGGCAGGGAGTGAAAAGCAAAAAATCCCTGACAAGTGTTCAGCTCTTTTTAAGTGTGTTATTGTTCTGTATGGCAGTATTATTTATTCAGTATATGGACATGTTATTTATTGCTATAGTTGATCTGTGTCCATTCAAATTATACAACAAAATGCAGAAATTATCTAAAAGTATGGCAAACAATGAAATCAGACATACTTGTACTAGAAATACCTCTAATGCAGTTTACATGCACTTCAATAGATTTTGTAACAACAACCAGCAAATGAAATCAATTATTTTTTTCCATTATTATGGTTTGTTTTAAAATAAATCTGTTATTAACTTTTCAATAAATGTTATGTTTTACATAGTTCAAGATATGTTAAAAATACCAACTTTTTTTTGTACAGCTGTTTCTTGTATGAGCCTGCAAAGTCCAGAACATGGTAAAGTGAATTGCTCTTATGCATTCGGAGAATACAGATATAAATCCATTTGCAACATCACTTGTGAGGAGGGATTTGATTTACAAGGATCAACATCACTTTTGTGCCAGAACACAGGAGAATGGTCTGAATCTACACCCATATGCTTAGGTAAATACTTTGCTACACAACATAGAAACTTTTGGTGGTTAGAAATCGTGTTCTTTTTTCTGGTTTCTTTTCTTTTTCTTTTTTTTATTGTATACTATTATATTTTACTGGCATTGTTTAAAATCCCATGTAGGAATTCCAGAAAAAAAAAAAAAAAAAAGAAAAAACAAACATTACAAATTGCATTAAAAACAGCTATCTCATGGCTGCAGAGATCCTAAATAGTGGTGTATAACACTTTGTTTTGTAGTAACATGCATAGGGAGTCTTCTGTGGTAGTGAGACAATGCTGTGAGTAGGTATGACACTCAGATGACAGGCATCGCTCTTAGAATCACTGCACACTTCACTTATTTGGGCAGTTACGGGGCCAAAACTGACAAAATAACTCAAGTATGAACTCAGCCTTATAGGTCAATGTTATCGACGGGTATAAAGAACTGTGCAGAGGCCCAAGATCATACTATAGTGTGAAAGAGCAGACTCCTTTTACACCGTCGACAGCTGATTCCACATAGATGTCTACAACCTCTTCTATTAAATGTTTATACAAGTAGAGCCCCCCGACAGAGTGAAGAGGATGTCAGCAGTAAGTTTTTGTTGACGTCACTGATTATTTTGCCCTTCCTCTAATCCATCAGAACAATAACACCAAAAAACGGATCCTGTCTGTTGAGCATCTGCCTTCACTCGGTCAGCATTTGGTCAGTAATCCATCAGTATTGCTAGAGCCCAAAAAAACAGGAGTGGATTCAAAACAGAGGTGACACGTGAATGGAATATTTGCATATCTTCTGGGTTTTGTACCCACTCCTGCTTTTGGTTACCAAAGCATAAGCCAATTCTGCTGCAAAATAGAGACAATGTCATACAGGCCTTACAGCTGCTACATAGACAGGATCCGTTGTGTGTCTCATTTTTCCTTCCTTCTGACAGATCATAAGAAGGGTCAAATAAATGAGGATGTCAACCAGCCCAAAAAGGCAAAATAGTGGCCCAGTCATGGGGTGGGAATATCATGAGAAATACACATAGTGGCCCAGTGACATAGTGGTAAGGTGGCAACAGCATTAGGAGACCACAGAGTAGTGATGTTGCAGCAGCATGAGGAGACCACAGAGTGGTGATGTGGCAGCAGCATGAGTAGACCACAGAGTGGTGAAGTGGCAGCAGCATGAGGAGACCACAGAGTGGCCCAGTGACATAGTGTTGAGGTAGCAGCTGCAGCATGAGGAGGCCACAGTCTAGAAAGGTGACAATGTAAAGGTGGCAGCAGCATAAGAAGACCACAGAGTGGTGATATGGCAGCAGCATGAGGAGACTACAGAGTGGGGAAGTGGCAGCAGCATGAGGAGCTTACAGAGTGGCAAGGTGACATAGTGTGGAGATGGCAGCAGCATGAGGAGACCACAGAGTGGTGATGTGGCAGCAGCATGAGGAGACCACAGAGTGGTAAAGTGGCAGCAGCATGAGGAAACCACAGAGTGGTAAAGTGGCAGCAGCATGAGGAAACCACAGAGTGGTGATTTGGCAGCAGCATGAGGAGACCACAGAGTGGCACAATGACAGAGTGTAGAGGTGACAGCATCAGCATGAGGAGACCACAGAGTGGCCCAGAGACAGAGTTGTGAGTTGGCAGCAGCATGAGAATACCACAGAGTGGCCCAGTGACATGGTGTTGAAGTAGCAGCAGCATGAGGAGACTAGTGAGTGGTGATTTGGCAGCAGCATGAGGAGACCACAGAGTGCCCCCTTTCCAGTCTTCTTAACTGGACACAAACAAACCCTAGCAGCTATCTTCAGAAGAACAATAAAAAAGGGACAGGTTTTGGCAACCAACTACAGGTAGTCACACAGTAACTATTCCAATATACTATCACTATATAAGAGCCTCATACATACCCCTGTTTTTTCCGCCATTCTCATATACTGTACTTCCTGGATGCTCCTGGAGGAACAGGAAAAATGTTTCTCATTAATCTGCTTCTTGCCAAAGTACGAAGTGCTGGTGGCATTGCTCTTGACATTGCTGGTGACATTGCTAAATATATAATCTTTACAAGCGCAATTACTTCTATTTTGTAGTAAAAGGTTTACTTTAAAGAAAATTATGTCCTCAAACCAGTAGCACATTTTTTAACCACACACACAAACCACATACGAAATAAACCAGTGCAAAACTGGGCAATTCTCATGTCGCCACTACACAAACAAACAATGAAATATACCCGTGCGAAGCCGGGTCCTTCTGCTAGTATATATATATTGTGAGGTTTTGCTCTGGTAGACAGGATAGCGGACACAGTATAGAGGAAATCACAAAGTCTTTAAATTAAACAGTTTGGTGTTTATTCACACAAAAGGAAAAATAAAATGACTGTTCACAGTCTTGGTGTTTGTTCACACCATGCAATGTCCATAGAACTAAATAGTCTCCTGATTAGCAGTTTTCTACCCGCAGTCCACAGAAGCCCTTTAGCACAGCACAAATTCACAAATCCCAAAACACAGAGACTCCCTAGCTTCTCTGTCAGATGGAGGATAAACCACTCCCAGCTGAGACTGCTGGCTGGGTTTTATATAGGCCAAAAAGTCCCGGCCTGGAGCATGGGGAGAAGCCACCCACCCAGCACTTTGGCTACTCCCGGTAAGAGCTGGCTTAGATCGGCTTTATAGCCATACTAACAAAAAACTGTGTCAGTCAGCACTAGCTGCCGCTGACACTTAAAACTACCGGCTCTTACCTCACCAAGGCCAGGAATCTCGGTGGCACATACTTTCCATCAATGATGGCCCCTTGCGCCTTCCTACATACCTCCCCCCTTTGTTCAACCCTGAGGGGGTGAACACCCACCAGACAGTGTACCTGGGACAGGGCATCTGCGCTTCCCTGTAACCTGCCTGCCCTATGTTCCATGGAAAATTTAAAGTTTTGTAATGACAAGAACTACCTGGTGACTCGAGCATTCCTCTCTTTGGCCTGGCTCATCCACTTGAGAGGGGAGTGGTCGGTCACAAGACAGGACTTTCTCCCCAACAGGTAATAGCAGAGAGACTCAAGTGCCCATTTGATGGCCAGGCACGCTCTCTCCACTGTACCTAGTCTCAGCTGGGGTAAGCTTTCGGCTCAGAAAAACAACAGGATGTTTCTCCCATTGATGTCCTGAGAGAGTACAGCTCAGAGGCCTACTTCAGAGGCATTGGTCTGTACCACAAACTTCCTTTTGAAGTCAGGCATCACCAATACCAGGTTCCCCACACAGGGCAGACTTCAAAGAGGAGAAAGCCTTTTCCGCCTGCTCGTTGCACTTAACCGTCACTGACTAGTGTCCCTTCAAAAGGCCTGTCAATGGTGTGGCAACTGTAGCACAATTGGGCCCAAACCTCATAGAGTACCCCACCATACCCAGGAACGACAGTTCAGGACCAATTCCAAATTGCCTCAATTTTCTTCACCTGAGGTTTGCTAACTCCGCGTCCATTTACATACCACAGGTACTTGGTCTCTTCTAACCGTAGTGCGCACTTTTTTGGGTTAGAGGTTAAGCCAGCCTTCTGAAGGGAGTCCACTACAGCCTGTACTTTAGGAAGGCGACTTTCGGTCCTGTGGATAACGATATCGTCCAGGTACGCCAAAGCGTGTCCCATCCGGCTTGGGTAAGACTATCGGACTGGCCCATTCACTTTTTGACTCCTCGATGACACCTAGCTGGAGCATTAGCTGAACTTCCTCCATGATGGCTTGTCGCCGAGCCTCGGGTACCCGGTATGGTTTTAACCAGACTTTTGCCTGAGGCTCAGTGATAATGTCATGTCGGACTATGGAAGTGCATCAAGGGAGGTCCGAGAACACATCCGTGTTCTGACTAATGAACTCCCCTGCTTCCTGAGCCTGTTTAGAGGAGAGGCTGTCAGCAATTTTCACTGTGGCAGCTGCTTCCCTTGCTTCAGACAGAGGGGCGGAAACCGCTTCCACTAGAAACCCTGGTTGTGAGGTCTTCCGTACAGGTTTCCCTATTTTTCCAGGGTTTGAGCAGATTCACATGGTACACCTGCTCCAGCTTTCGCCTCCCTGGCTGGTGTACCTTGTAATCTACCTCTCCAATTTTTTTAAGTACCTCGTAAGGCCCCTGCCACCTAGCTAGGAACATACTGTTTACGGTTGGTACCAGAACAAATACCCGATCACCTGGGTTAAAGTTCCGGACCTGAGCCTGTCGATTATAGACCCTACTCTGGGCTCGCTGCGCTGCCTCCATACGCTCCCTAACCAGAGGTAACACTGTTTCCATCCATCCTTGTATCTGGGTGACGTACTCAACAACACTTTTGTGAGGTGTGGGTTATTGTTTCCACGCGTCTTTGACCACACCCAACAGACCACGATGGTGTCTGCCGTACAGCAGTTCGAATGGCGAGAACCAAGTAGAGGCCTGGGGCACCTCTCACACTGCGAACACGAGATAGGGCAAAAGAATGTCCCAGTCCCTCCAATCCTTAGACACCGCTATTTTTAGCATATTTTTTATGTTTGATTAAACCTCTCTACCAGGTCATCCGTTTGTGGATGATACACGGATGTCTGTAGCTGCTGTTTTATGTGGAGCAACTTACAGAGTTCCCTCATGACCTCGAGGTCCCTTGGTCAGTCAGAACCTCCTTAGGCAGACCCACTCGAGAAAACATCTCCATTAACTTCTTAGCTATGAGTTTGGCTGATGTATGATGCAGTGCACCACCTCCAGGTACCGAGTGGCGTAGTTGACGACGACCAAGATGTGTTGGTGCCCTCTAGCGGAATTCGGTACCGGGCCTATGAGATCCATAACGATTCACTTGAACAGGACCTTGATAATCAGCAGGGGTGCCAGGGGACAACGGAAATGTGGCTGGGGGCTCGTTATTTGGAAGGTTGGGCAAGACTTACAATACTCTTCTACCTCTCTGAACACACTGGGCCAGTAAAACCGTTGTAGTATTCGGTCCTGTGCTTTCTGCATTCCCAGATAACCCCCGAGAACATGCTGGTGGGCTAACTTTAACACAAGTTTGCGTTAAGGCTGGGCCACCACCAACTGTTCAATGGATTCGCCTCGCAGCTGGTTTACCTGATACAACTTATCTTGATGAACCACAAAATGAGGAAACACCGACTCTGCACCCGGTTGTTGTGGTTCCCCATCTAGTAGTAATACATTTTTTCAGGCTCGGGATAGGGTTGGGTCCCAGTGTTATGCAGAACCAAAATTATCCCGGAGTCATTGAGGTCTGCGAGCTCAGGACCCGGCGGCAAGACCTTCATGTCTCCCAACATCACACTTAGCGGCCTTGTCTCCCCCTCTTCCACTGAAGTGGCGGTCACCCCAAACGCTGGCCCTTCGGGCTCAGGTTCCCAGTGTTATGGTCTCCCCCTGAGCCTGGCCACTTTGCTAGGGTTACATCTTTCTCACGGGTATCGGTAACTTTCGTATCAGGCAATAGTGCCGGGAAACCGGGAAAGTCTCTCCCAATTTTCATACTTTAATTTTGTGGCGACGGCCATCTCATGAGTCCACCTGCCAGCCACCGTTGACAGAGAAAACCGGGTGGTAGGATAGTCCTTTAAATCTCCATGAATGAACACAATACCGACTTTCCGGCCAGTATACTGAGCGGGCCGCACCAGGGCAGCTCTTACCAGGGACACCAGGCTGCCTGCATGCAGTGCCACCACCAGAGTGTCCCCCACTTCCGCCTGGCACAGGTGGCTATTGCCTACAATCTTGAAGGTACCTGTGGCACACAGCTTCCTGGTATACAATGAGTGGCGTTAGCCATAGTTAGTATCCATGGGTTCACCCCGATGGGGACAGTTAACCCTTTTGTGTCCACGGTCCTGACACTGCCAGCAGACCACTGGGGCATGGTCTGCTGGGGGTACATCCCGGGCGGGTTTTGCTGGCACCAGCCGCCGGGTCTGGGGTGGAGATTTGCAGGGTTTGACGGGCCTCCTCCCAAAAGAACCCCCCTGTAGTTTTCTGGTGGCCTTGTAGCATTCCACCAGGTCGACCATCTCTAAGGCATTACCAGGAGACACCTGGCCGATCCAGTGCTGGAGAAGGTACGGCAAAGCCCCCAGAACACATCCGCCAACAGTTGGTTCAGCATAGCAGTGGGAGTCAATACGTCAGGCTGCAGCCATTTTTGCAACCGGTGTAGCAGGTAATAATATTGTGGTCTGGCGGGTCTGGCGGGTTCAACCGGGTTAAATTCCAAATGATGCACCCGCTGGGCCTGGACCAATACATTCACCTCCAGTCTTGCAAGGATCTCACCTTTTATGGTCAGGTAGTCGTCCGCTTGATTATCGGGTAGATCGAAAAACACTTGCTGAGGACCAGATGCCAGGAACAGAGCGACGACCCCAGCCCACTGGTCTCAGGGTAACCTCTCCCTCACTGCCACCTTTTCGAAAACCGCTAGATAGGTCTCAATGTCATCCGAGGGGGTCATCTTAGGGATCGCTGCACGGACAGCTTTCTGGGCATCGTGGACATTCAGGGAAGCTCCTGGCGCTTGCAACGCCATCACATGTAATAGCAGCTGGTTAGTCTCCTGCTGCTGCTTGTTAGTAGTGATGGACGAACATCTCCTGGGACGGTTCGCGATCAAATGTTTGCGAACCGCAAGTTCGCGGCTGGTCCCTTTCATTTTAATGGCAGGTGAACCTGAAAAACCTTCAGCTCATATTTGCAGCCAAGAAATAATTACTAGAAGTGCACAAATAGTCCCACAACATGGACAGTGACATACCAGATGTATTATTCAAATTTTCTTCATTTATGATTTTTTTTCAATGCGAAAAAACACCCCGCTTCAATCAGTTTTTTTGGGGGGGCGATTGGTATATCAACTTTTTGCAGCCTAGGTGGGCAAAGGGGCACAATTCCAATGAGCACCTTTAGGATTTCACAGGGCATTTTTTACACATTTTGATTTCAAACTACGTCTCACGCATTAGGGCCTCTAAAATGCCAGGGCAGTATAACTACCCCACAAGTGACCCCATTTTGGAAAGAAGACACCCCAAGGTATTCCATGAGGGGCATGGCGAGTTCCTAGAATTTTTTATTTTTTGTCACAAGTTAGCGGAAAATGATGATTTTTAATTTTTATTTTTTTCTTACAAAGTCTCATATTCCACTAACTTGTGACAAAAAATAAAAACTTCCATGAACTCACTATGCCCATCATGAAATACCTTGGGGTGTCTTCTTTCCAAAATGGGGTCACTTGTGAGGTAGTTAAACTGCCCTGGCATTTTAGGGGCCCTAATGCGTGAGAAGTAGTTTGAAATCAAAATGTGTAAAAAATGCCCTGTGAAATCCTAAAGGTGCTCTTTGGAATTTGGGCCCCTTTGCCCACCTAGGTTGCAAAAAAGTGTCACACATGTGGTATTGCCGTACTCAGGAGAAGTTGGGCAATGTGTTTTGGGGTGTCTTTTTACATATACCCATGCTGGGTGAGAGAAATATCTCTCTAAAAGACAATTTTTCCCATTTTTTTTATACAAAGTTGTCATTTGACAGAGATATTTATCTCACCCAGCATGGGTATATGTAAGACACCCCAAAACACATTGCCCAACTTCTCCTGAGTACGGCGATACCACATGTGTGACACATGTGGGCAAAGGGGCCCAAATTCCTTTTAGGGGGGTATTTTTAGACATTTGGATTCCAGACTTCTTCTCAAGCTTTAGGGCCCCTAAAATCCCAGGGCAGTATAAATACCCCACATGTGACCCCATTTTGGAAAGAGGACACCCCAAGGTATTCCATGAGAGGCATGGCGAGTTCATAGAAGATTTTTTTTTGGCACAACTTAGCGGAAATTGATTATTATTTTTTTTTCTCACAAAGTCTTTCTTTCTGCTAACTTGGACAAAAATTTCAATCTTTCATGGACTCAATATGCCCCTCAGCGAATACCTTGGGGTGTCTTCTTTCCAGAATGGGGTAATTTGTGGGGTGCTTGTACTGCCCTGGCATTTGAGGGTCTCCGCAATCATTACATGTATGGCCAGCATTAGGAGTTTCTGCTATTCTCCTTATATTGAGCATACAGGTAATGAGATTTTTTTTTTCCGGTTCAGCCTCTGGGCTGAAAGAAAAAATGAACGGCACAGATTTCTTCATTCGCATCGATCAATGTGGATGAAAAAATCTCTGCCAATACAAAAAAAAGGAGGGGAAAGGCGTCTGCCAGGACATAGGAGCTCCGCCCAACATCCAAACCCACTTAGCTCGTATGCCCTGGCAAACCCGATTTCTCCATTCACATCAATCGATGTAGATGAATAAATCATTGCCGGGATTATTTTAATATATATATATAAGTATCTTGCAGAGGAGAAATCTTGTCTTGCAGCACCGCATACACCGACTTTTGTGTAATCTGACAGCAGCGCAATGCTTCTGTCAGACTGCACATCAGGCTGCAGCTGAAGTACATAATGCACTTTGTCCCAGGTGAAAGGAGAGGTTTGCAGCAGCTGTGAGTGAAAGCGCCCTAATAGCCCTGTGTGCCTGTCCTGTGAGATGCAATCCCTATGCTAAGTGTACCTGTGTGTGGTACGTCCGGAAACACTCCCCTAAGCATAGGGCAGGGTGGTCAGGGCAGTCAGGACAGAAATAGCGGGTGTCACGCCTTATTCCACTCCTGCTACAGACACATCTTTTTCGGGGTGGCGGTTGGTTTGAGGTACCAGAAGCAACATTGGGGAAATGTCGTTCGTGTAGACGGCTCACTACACTGGCTGATGGGGCCACGGAACCTCCTGGATACAGGAGGTTCTCGATGATCTCTTCCTGAAATTTGAGGAAGGCTCCTGTTCTCCCAGCCTTACTGTAGAGAACAAAACTATTATACAGTGCCAGTTGAATTAAATATACAGACACCTTCTTATACCAGCGTCTGGTTCTGCGGGAAAGTAAATAAGGAGCCAACATCTAGTCATTGAAGTCCACCCCTCCCATGAGCAAATTATAGTCGTGGACCAAGAGGGGCTTTTCAATGACTCCGGTTGCTCGTTCAATTTCGATTGTCGTGTCTGCATGAATGGAGGAGAGCATGTAAACATCACGCTTGTCTCTCCATTTCACCATGAGCAGTTCTTCATTACACAAGGCAGCCCTCTCCCCCCTTGCAAGACGGGTGGTAACGAGCTGTTGGGGGAAGCTCCGGCCACTAGGTCGCGCGGTGCCACAGCAGCCAATCTGTTCTAGGAACAAATGCCTGAAGAGGGACACACTTGTGTAGAAATTGTCCACATAAAGATGGTACCCCTTGCCAAATAAGGGTGACACCAAGTCCCAGACTGTCTTCCCACTGCTCCCCAGGTAGTCAGGGCAACCGACCAGCTCAAGGGTCTGATCTTTTCCCTCATAGACCCGAAATTTGTGTGTATAGCCTGTGGCCCTTTCACAGAGCTTATACAATTTGACTCCATACCGGGCGCGCTTGCTTGGGATGTATTGTTTGAAGCCAAGGCGCCCGGGAAAATGTATAAGGGACTCGTCTATGCAGATGTTTTGCTCAGGGGTATACAAATCTGCAAATTTGGTGTTAAGGTGGTCTATGAGGGGCCGAATTTTCAGGAGCCGGTCAAAAGCTGGGTGGCCTCTGGGACGAGAGGTGCTGTTGTCACTAAAGTGCAGGAAACGCAGGATGGTCTCAGATCGTGTCCTGGATATAGCAGCAGAGAACATGGGCATGTGAGGAATTAGGTTCGTGGACCAATATGACCGCAATTCATGCTTTTTGGTTAGGCCCATGTTGAGGAGAAGGCCCAGAAAAATTTTAAATTCGGAAACTTGGACGGGTTTCCACCGGAAAGACTGGGCATAAAAGCTTCCCGGGTTGGCTGCTATAAATTGAGTGGCATACCGATTTGTTTCTGCCACAACTATGTCCAAGAGCTCCGCAGTCAAGAACAGCTCAAAAAAAAAACTGTGCCGAACCGAACTCCAGACTGGGCGGTGAAAGCGGGAACTACTGGTGCGGCTGAAGTTGGGGGCTGCCAATCAGGGTTTGCCAGCACTTCAGGGACTCTAGGGGCTCTATGGGCCTGTCTGTGCGGTGGCTGCGACGGGGGAACTACTGCACGTGCCACCGTACCAGCTTCAACTGCCCTTCTGGTGCTCGCCACTTAACCATGTTGTACGGCAGTGCTGGTACTAGGTCCAGGATGGGCTGCGCTGCTGGTGTATGCCTCACCACGTAATCCGACAGCGCCAGCCCCACTCTGCTGCCCTTGAAGCGGATCCTGCGCAACCTGTGGTCTAGCAACACGGGGCCGCGTACGCCTGGTGGTATCAGGGACCTCAACCTCCTCGTCCGAACTTTGTGTCAGACTGCCACTGCTGGATTCATCAGATGAGGGTTCTCATTCCTCATCCGACTGGATCAGAAGCCTGTAGGCCTCTTCAGAAGAATACCCCTTATTTGCCATTTGGTCAACTAAATTTAGGGGGTATTCCCTGAGACTACCCAAGAAAATAAGCAAGCCTGTCTTACAAATGGAAGGCTAGCGAAGTACCGGAAGCCGATGCGATTGATAAAAAACTGATTTTATTTTTTTATCGCCGCAGCGCTTGTGAAGTGATTGTGCAGTGATCAAAAAAAATAAAAAATGTTGTCACTGCAGCGGGGCGGGCATGGGTGAATGCACGTGTGGGCGACCGATCAGGCCTGATCGGGCAAACACTGCGTTTTGGGTGGAGGACGAGCTATGGTGACACTAATACTATTATTGATCTGTTCTGATCACTTACATATACTATAACAGTACAAATGCTGATTAGCAATGCGCTAATCAGCGAATCAGTGACTGCGGTGCGGTGGGTGGGCGCTAAACGATCACTAACTACCTAACCAAGGGGCCTAAACTATCAGTCGATACCAGTGAGAAAAAAAGTGACAGTTTACACTGATCACTTTTTTCCCTTTCACTAGGTGATTGACAGGGGTGATCAAGGGGTTAATTAGGGTGATGGGGGGTGATCTGGGGCTAAGTGTTCTGTTGGTGTGCACTCACTGTGAACTGTGCTCCTCTGCTGGAACCAACCAATGAAAATAACCAGCAGAGGAGCACAGCAGCCATTTAACACCTTATATTTATAAATATAAGGTGTTAGATGGCTTGTGATTCGTTTTTTTGAAAATCATCAGCCTGCCAGCGATGATCATTGGCTGGCAGGCTGATGACGAACTTGTCCTCTAACATTTGCCGGCCCACGATGCGCATGTGCGGGCCGGCTGTGACCGAAATCTTGTGTCTCGCGAGATGACGCGCCGGTGCGTCAAGGAGGAACAAAACGACCGCCTCCGGACCGCAATCCTGCGTTAGGCGGTCCGGAGGCGGTAAAAATGGGACCTCCACAGCAGCCCATCCCCTTAACTTTGACCTTCACAGCAGTCCCCCCATTGAAAAGTGAGTTTCACAGCACCCCACTCCCTTGACATTGACCTCCTCAGGGGCCCACCCACTTAACAGTGAGCTATACAGCACCCCACCCCTTAACAATGACCTCCATAGGGGACCATCTCATTATCTGTGAACCCATAGTACCCTGCCACTTTAATAGTGGCCCTGCCCACTTAACAATTAACTCCACAGTGCCCGACCCTTTAACATTGACATCCACAGTGACCTGCCCCCTTAACAGTAACATACACAGTAAACGCCCCTTTAACAGTGACTCCATTTAACTCCATAGTGCCAGTCCCTTTAACAATGAGCTCCACAGCAGCAGCCACTTTAATAGTGGTCCCTGCCCCCTTAAAAGTGACCTCCACAACAGCTGCCCCTTTAATAGTGGCCCCTGCCCCATTAACAGTGATCTCTACAGTGCCCTGCAGCTTCAGGACTAGGGTGTCACAGTTTAGGGGAAGGGAAACACCAAATACACACCACAACGAATAGACAACATACAAGGCCTCAAAAGCTAAGTAAGAGGGATGGTGACCTCCTAGTAATCCCTAGGCCTTTCCCTAACTCCTGACAGTATGAGCAGATCCTGATGGTGGAAATACTCATACATCGAATACCTAAAGCCCTGCTAAAACTGACGAGCCCTAGGATAGTTAGCAGGGGATGAGACAGCTGGTTCCTTCCAGATTGAAGGAACCTGCATCTCCCTGAGCCCTAGAAACAACACACTCCAGATAATAAGAAACAGCGAAGGCAACAAGCACTTAGCTTAGAGAAGCAGGAGATCCAAGACAAACCAGCACTAGCAACTCCAAGCAGAAACTATCAACCGCATGGTCAGCAGTGTGAGGCTGCTCTAAATAGGAGAGGTCAAATCCTGTTAAACAACAACATATATAAAGGAAAACAGAGAGACCTGTCAGATAGGCTCACGTGCAGAAAGTCTATTCGATCTTCTCACCTCTCTCACAGGAGGGACTGTGACATAGGGCTACATGATGACATGTGTCGGGTGACATTTTGTCGCACCAATGTTGCGTAACAATTTGTATAATGATAGGCTATGGTGTCAAACTGCGACATGCTGCGACTGCGACACGACAGCCGCAAAAAAGCCATCCAACATGGATTTTTCTGCCACTGTCGCATTCGAAGCATGTCGCATGTCGCAGTGCAGCACCATAGACTATCATTATAAAAATTGTATTGCGACATTAGTGTGACATCATTGTCGCAGTGCAGTTGTGCCCTATGTGTTGCGATACTATCTGCTGAGCTATGTATCTAATTATATCCTGTGTGATACTGTCTGCTGAGCTGTGTATCTAATCCTATCCTGTGTGATACTGTCTGCTGAGCTGTGTATCTAATCTTATCCTGTGTGAT
Source organism: Bufo gargarizans (assembly GCF_014858855.1). Taxonomy (NCBI): domain Eukaryota; kingdom Metazoa; phylum Chordata; class Amphibia; order Anura; family Bufonidae; genus Bufo; species Bufo gargarizans. The sequence continues at coordinate 106,374,803 of NC_058086.1, read as the reverse complement.
GCTGTCTGCTGAGCTGTGTATCTAATCCTATCCTGTGTGATACTGTCTGCTGAGCTGTGTATCTAATCCTATCCTGTGTGATACTGTCTGCTGAGCTATGTATCTAATCCTATTCTGTGTGATACTGTCTGCTGAGTTGTATATCTAATATACTATCCTGTGTGATACTGCCTTCTGAGCTGTGTATCTAATCCTGACACGTCATTTGACTGAACATTTAAGGACCTGCGAACTGCTAAAACCTGTGATCTGTAACCTGTGATGTGGGTAATATATGAATGCAGTAAGATAGGAAGCTTCATATACACCGTACAGCCCGATCACAAAATACTGAATCGATATACAGCAAAGCAATATCGCCAACTGTAATACATAGCCTGGCTGGGAATCGAACAGGGTGAGATTCCTACAATCCCCACGGCAGGTAAGATTCCTACAACCCCACTGCAAAGCACTCGGTGATCAACACAGCCTGCAATCCAGGATTAAAGAGTGCTCCAACACGTGGGACGCCAACCTCAGCCAAACAGATATTTACACGCTGCAGCGAGATTACAACCAAGAGGAAACCCACCCTAAAGCCGGCAGTACGGTAAACCAGCTACTTTCTAGCCAACATAAGCAGTTAATTGCTTGCCATATACAATACCAACTAATACTAATACAGTGGATATAATACCCAAATGTAAGGGAATATATCAACACACTCTAACATAATTTTCACAACTCTCACCATAACTATCAAGACTAAGTATACTGTATATTTTCCTAATTTTTATTTTATCTTTTCACAATCACTGGATTACACTACTTTTTAATATATATATATATATATATATATATATATATATATATATATAAAGAGATTATACAGTACATACCAAAAGTTTGGACACACCTTCTCATTCAAAGACTTTTCTTTATTTTCATGAATATGAAAATTGTAGATTCACACTGAAGGCATCAAAACTATGAATTAACACATGTGGAATTATATACATAACAAAAAAGTCATATTCTAGGTTCTTCAAAGTAACCACCTTTTGCTTTGAGTACTGCTTTGCACACTCTTGGCATTCTCTTGATGAGCTTCAAGAGTTAGTCACCTGAAATGGTCTTCCAACAGTCTTGAAGGAGTTCCCAGAGATGCTTAGCACTTGTTGTCCCTTTTGCCTTCACTCTGCGGTCCAGCTCACCCCAAACCATCTCGATTGGGTTCAGGTCCGGTGACTGTGGAGGCCAGGTCATCTGGCGCAGCACCCCATCACTCTCCTTCATGGTCAAATAGCCCTTACACAGCCTGGAGGTGTGTTTGGGGTCATTGTCCTGTTGAAAAATAAATGATGGTCAACTAAACGCAAACCGGATGGAATAGCATGCTGCTGCAAGATGCTGTGGTAGCCATGCTGGTTCAGTATGCCTTCAATTTTGAATAAATACCCAACAGTGTCACAAGCAAAGCACCCCCACACCATCACACCTCCTCCTCCATGCTTCACGGTGGGAACCAGGCATGTAGAGTCCATCCGTTCACCTTTTCTGCGTCGCACAAAGACACGGTGGTTGGAACCAAAGATCTCAAATTTGGACTCATCAGACCAAAGCACAGATTTACACTGGTCTCATGTCCATTCCTTCTGTTCTTTAGCCCAAACAAGTCTCTTCTGCTTGTTGCCTGTCCTTAGCAGTGGTTTCCTAGCAGATATTCTACCATGAAGGCCTGATTCACACAGTCTCCTCTTAGCAGTTGTTCTAGAGATGTGTCTGCTGCTAGAACTCTGTGTGGCATTGACCTGGTCTCTAATCTGAGCTGCTGTTAACCTGCGATTTCTGAGGCTGGTGACTCGGATGAACTTATCCTCCGCAGCAGAGGTGACTCTTGGTCTTCCTTTCCTGGGGCGGTCTGCATGTGAGCCAGTTTCTTTGTAGCGCTTGATGGTTTTTGTGACTGCACTTGGGGACACTTTCAAAGTTTTCCCAATTTTTCGGACTGACTGACCTTCATTTCTTAAAGTAATGATGGCCACTCGTTTTTCTTTACTTAGCTGCTTTTTTCTTGCCATAATACAAATTCTAACAGTCTATTCAGTAGGACTATCAGCTGTGTATCCACCTGACTTCTCCACAACGCAACTGATGGTCCCAACCCCATTTATAAGGCAAGAAAACCTGACAGGACACACTTGTGAAGTGAAAACCATTTCAGGTGACTACCTCTTGAAGCTCATGAAGAGAATACCAAGAGTGTGCAAAGCAGTGATCAACTCTGTGAATGAGAAGGTGTGTCCAAACTTTTGGTCTGTACTGTATATATATATATATATATATATTTAATTTTTTACAGATTCACTTGACGAGGCGGATCATGTTATATTTTTATAGAGTAGGCTGGAGTTTTCACTGATGCCGGTACACTCTGCCCTGATAGCAGGGGCTCAGCTGTCAGTGACAGCCAGACCTGTGCCGCTGATCAGCCGGGCATAGCTCCTGCACCTGCCCCGATCAGCCTGCCATATCTGTACAGCGCTGGGACTCAAGTCACGTCCTGCAGTGCCGTATAGGTACAGCACTGGTTATTAAGCCTGGTCCTTTCCCATCCATATTTGGGCCACTTGTATATTTCTGCCCTGGCACTGGCTGGCAGCAGCCTTGTGACATCTAAACACCCCTCCCCCATTGAAAATACAACGCAGCAAGGCCCTTAACTGATAAAATACCTCTATAGTCTGTCTAGTCTGCGGCCTCAGGCCTATACACTGTTCCGCCACAGTGCTACTGACTGTCTACACCACTCCTAACTGCCACACACCTCAGTGCCACAGTCTGCACCATTCCTAACTACCACACACCACAGTGCCACTGTAACTGTCTGCACCACTCCTAACTGCCACGCACCCCAGTGCTTTTTGCATGCTCAGCTCGGCAGCAGTGTATCTGCAGACACACACTGTGACACACACAACACTAGTGAGGGGGTCACTTCACTAGAAGACACAGGCCGCATAGCACAGCCATTTTCGTGCTCAGAAGCACTGGAGCAAGCGGCTTCAAGGAAGATTGGAGGTTTTCACGCCTGGAAGGTGAACGATGGCGAGCATACAAGTGAAATAGGCGTGAGCGTGCTTCCTGGCTTATCAGAACACGCACGCAGGGGCAGATTAAGTATATCATAGGCCGGGGGCTGTTTACCCATCTTGGGCCTCCTCTGTCCATTTGCCCCGACCATCCCCTCTTTCGTGTTGTGCCCCATGTTTATTTTTTTTCTGGTAAATATTAAAGAACACTATTCCATGTATATAGTGTCATTGCCCATTACCCCTGAGGATGCCAGGGATCTGGCAGACATAGGGGCAGCGTATGAAGCAATTTTAGAGGACGACTATCGTCAGTGCTGACCCTAAACCATATAATCAATGTGATTAATCATTGAAAAGGAAGCAATAGAGGGACGAGTGGTGACAGTTCACAGAACCACATCCCTGGTGCAGGAGTGAACACAGAATAATACACTACATTAGGTCGCCGGTGTTTAGTGGTCAGAGGACAATTAATGAAATAGAGTGGAATTATTATTACAGATGATAGGATAAATGTAAATTGGTGGCCATAGGGGGGCCAGTTTTTATTTAGGAGAACCTAATACCCTTCATTTATCTAGGTCAGATTTGTTGCATTGACATCTATCGTAAAACACCCCCTGCCCCTTATAGTGTATAGCGTACAACACTCCGCAGTATACACTGTAATTCCCCATAGTATACAGTATATAACACCGCCCAGTATACAGTACCCATAGTATGCAACACATAGTATACAGCACCCCACAGTATGCAGAAAAGCACCTTATAGTATACAGTACCCCACAGTATGGAATATATATAGTATAGCACCCCACATTATACAGAGCCCAACAGTATATAGTACCCCACAGTATGCAATACATAGTATAACACCCCACAGTATGCAGTATAGCATCCTATAGAATACAGAATAGCACCCCACAGTTTACAGTAGAGCAGTACAGCACCCCACAGTATACAGCACCCCACAGTATACAGTAGAACAGTATTGCACCCCATGCTATACAGCACCCCATGCTATACAGTAGCTTACAGATTAATAGTATAATTGTCCCTGTCATCTTTTCCTGATGTAATCTTCACAATAAAAAGCTCCACAATTATGGCAAACTTCTCTTGCAGCAACATTCCTAATAGAGAGAAAGGACCTTTCATTACCTCATAGCCATGTGACCAGTAATATCGATATGTTACTGGTCACATGGTGATGATGTCATCAAAGGTCCTTTCTCATAAGAGAATCACAGCTCTCCTTCCTTGCAGAGACATTGGGCCGGGCGCTGATGCTCATCCTGCCTGAGCCATTCATTAAATGATGCAATGAATGGCAATGACAGGATGTGCTAGCGCAGCTAGACTCTCAGTCAGAGGCTGCCGTCTGCCTCTGATTTCTGAACTCTCTCACTATTCGCTGCCTGGGGGGCAGGCAGGCATGGCAGCACCCCCTGTATAGCTGACAGCCTGACACCCGTGGTCAGTATTAGGGTTAGGGGTCAGTATTAGGCCCAGTATTAGAGTTAGGGGTTTTTATTTATTTATTTATTTTTTACCATTACAGTGTTCACTGAGCAGGAAAAATATTTTTATATTTTAGTTCAGACATTTTTAATATTTTTATCGTTTTCAAATTTTTTGAAGCCTTTTTTTTTTCTTTTTACTCAATAACTTTTAGCCCCCTTAGGGGGCTTTAACCTGCGATTCTCTGATCGCTTGTCCCATAGACCATAATAGAGAACAATATTGGTGTTAAGACCTACAGTGGTTATGGTACTGCGGCCTTCTATTCCTTTCCCAATAGCTGAGCATATGTGATTATAGCTACCATAGGAAATAGGGGGATAGGGTCGATGAATGCAGCTTCCAAGATGATTCTCCCCAGCAAATGGAATATTCCCCAACCATGAGCCTAGACTTCATGAAGGGTGTAACAGGAAATCCTTTTTATTGATAACACACTGGCTTTTATGAGAAATCCTCCTGCAAGAGGATCTCCCACAGTAAACAAAGGACAATAACCAAATAACATACAGAGTTACAGTAACACCCACCCTCTCTCTGCCTTGGAGCTATTCAGATAAGTTAAGGGATAAACCAATTATCTCCAGGCAGAGAGCACACAATTCTCCCAAACATTGGAACACCATTTTCCCCACAAGGTATCCCCACAATTTACATATCCCCTGATAGCCCCGATCTGGGGGACCAACATATCCAAATTTCACCCAGATCGGTTCAGGGGTTCTTAAAAAACATGGATGTCACAAGTTACCGACCACCCACGAGGGTCCTGCCCAAAACAGTTCCATGAATTCCGCATGTCCAGTCGATCAATTCACAAAAAGGTAAAAACCAAATAAAGTCTATTTTCTTCACAATAACATCTCTGTGGACACCATGGGAATGATACCCAGGGCTATCTGGCAGATCTTCAGCATCGCAGATGAGCTGAAGTCTAAAGGCTAGCAGTATAAATTCATGGCTAGTTTCCTTGAGATCTACAATGAGACCCTGAGAGATCTGCTGGTAAACCGACCAGACAAGAAAAATGAGTGCGACATCCGTAAGGTCAACTCATCCTGCAACAAAGTCTATTTCCTTCACAATACTCCCCCTTAGTTCCATGGGTCAGCATACCCGCCTAGACCCTGCCAAGTTGGCTAGGTGATGTCCGGGTACCAAAATTATGCTTCCAAGTCGGTTTGGCGGGAAAGCCCATCCGCATTGCCGTTCTGTTTCCCCGGGCGGTATTGTAGTGTAAAATTGTAGTGCTGCAACTCTAGACTCCAGCACAGCAACCGGGGATTGTCTCCAGAGACTCAGTTGAGCCAAATGAGGGGTTGTGGTCAGTGAGTAGGGTAAAGGCACGGCCATAAATGTACGGTTGAAGTTTCTTTAAGAGCCAGGCATTCTTTTTCCACGGTGGCATAGCTGACCTCCCGAGGTAATAACTTACGGCTGAAGTATGCCACCGGGTGCTCCATGCCATCTCCCCCCACTTGGCCCAGCACGACTCCCAGCCTAAACATGGAGGCATCTGTATGAACGAGAAAGTTTTTTTTAGGGTCTGGGGCCGCCAATACTGGAGCTTCGCTCAAAGTAGTCTTAAGTCTCTGGAACGCCATTGCACACTCCGGGGACCAGGCTGTCTGCTTGGGTAGGGACTTTTTGGTTAGGGCGGTGAGGGGTTTTGCTAGGGTTCTATACTCAGGGACAAACTTTCTATAATACCCTGTGGTGCCTAGGAACGCCAATACCTGCGTCTTGGTGCAGGGCTGGGGCCAAATGGCTATGGCCTCTACTTTCGCGGGTTCGGGGCGTTGTTTCCCAGACCCTACTCTATGCCCCAGATATTGGACCTCTGCCATGCCCACATGGCATTTCTCAGGTTTCAGGGTGAGACCGGCTTCTTGTAACCTCCCAAATACCGTAGCCCAAGTGCATCAGGTGCGCCTCCCATGTGCCGCTATAGATGGCAATATCATCTAGGTAGGCACATGCAAAGTCCTGAATTCCCTCCAGAAGTCTGTCCGCCATTCGTTGAAATGTCGCCAGGGCATTCTTCATCCCAAAAGGCATAACCCAAAATTGGTATAGCCCGAATGGGGTGATGAATGCCGACTTGGGTATGGCGAATTTGCCAAAACCCTTTGCACAGGTCCAAGGTAGTTAGGAAGTGCCCGCTGGCCATGCGATTGAGCAATTTGTCGATCCGTGGCATGGGGTATGCGTCAGTGATCGTCCAGTCGTTCAGTTTCCGGTAATCAATACAGAAACGAGTCTTACCGTCTCGCTTCGGTACTAGAACCACAGGGGACACCCAGGGACTTTGTGAAGCCTCAATAACCCCTAACTCCAGCATTTCTTGGATTTCTTTCCACATGCTGGTCCTTACGGCTGCCGGGATACGGTAAGGTTATTGCCGTAATGGGGTCTCCCCCTGCGTCTCTATCCGGTGTACTGTGGCGGAGGTGTACCCGGGTAGGACCAAGAACAGCCCACTGTACTCCCGCAGCAGTTGTTTTGCGACTGTCTGCTGTGTGGGATCTAGTTTCTCCCCCAACCGGACCTGCTCTAGGGTACCTTGGTTAACCATGTCCTCGATGCGCTCAAAGTACGGTTTCAACATGTTCACATGAAAGGCTCGTCTGATCCTTTTATCCGAACATTTGGCCACAATATAGGTGGTGTCGCTAATTTGTTCCACCACTTTAAATAGCCCCTGCCATGCTGCCTGTAGCTTGTCCTTTTTGGACGGTCTGAGGGCTAATACATTCTGCCCTACTTCCAGGTTCCTATCTCATGCTCCCCGGTCATACCATTGTTTCTGTCGTTTCTGGGCCGCCCGCAGGTTCTCCCGAACTGATTCGGTCAGTGCCCGCAGGTGGTCCCGGAACTCCAGCACGTATGGCAACACTGGGATCCCTTCCTCTCCTGTGTTGCCCTCCCAGTGCTCCCGTATGAGGTCCAGGGGTCCCCAGACTTTTCTCCCATATAGAAGTTCGAAGGGGGAGAACCCGGTCGACGCCTGGGGCACTTCCCCATAGGCAAACAGAAGATGGGGTAGAAATTTCTCCCATTGACCGTAGGACTCTGTGAACGCTGTGAGCATCTGCTTAAGCGTGCCGTTGAATCGTTCACAGAGGCCGTTGGTCTGGGGGTGGTAGAGGGGCTCTGCCATAACTGTTGAGTGACAGTTGCCGTGAACTGTGTTCCTTGATCGGAGAGTATTTCCCGGGGGAATCCTACTCGGGAAAAGATCCTGACTAGAGCCTCTGCTATCGTCTCCGCCTCAATGTTGAAGAGCGCCACAGCCTCAGGGTACCTGGTGTCGTAGTCCACCACTGTGAGGATGTAGTGCTTTCCGGAGGAGCTGGGTTTGTTGAGGGGCCCTATCAGGTCTACTGCCACTCTGTAGAATGGTTCCTCTATTATAGGTAGGGACCGCAACTTGGCCTTGGGGTGGTCCCCCCGTTTCCCTATCCTTTGACATGTGTCACATGTCCTGCAGTGCGTCTGCAAGTCTTTTAATATCCCTGGCCAGAAAAACATCTGGGTAAGGCGGTCCTTAGTTTTCTTGATACCCAGATGTCCGGCTAGCGGGATATCATGGCTGATCTTTAGAAGCTCTGCTCTGTATTTGCGGGGTATGACTAGCTGCCTTTTTATAACTTGGGCTGCCCCTCTTCCCACTCCCCCTGTGACCCTATATAGCAGTCCCTTGTCCCAGTGGAAGTTCTCTTGGGCATTACCTTCCTTATGGGTACCTGCTGCCGTCCTGTAACCTACTAAGGTGGGGTCTGACTGCTGGGCTTGGCCAAAGTCTTGGGGAGTGCCCCAGAAGGGAATAGGGTTAGGGCATGCTACGGGGATTTCGGTTCCTACCTGTGGTTCCTCGGAGTGTGTCTGTCCAGTTCGTGGGCTTGCTCCCTGGTAGTCACAGGGCAGGTACCAGCGGGATCTGGGGTAAGTCGCTGTGAAGTTAGGCAAATCATTCCCCAACAATACTTCCGCAGGTAGGCCAGACATAATGCCTACTTCCATCTGCTTGGCTCCGGTGCCCCAATTTAACTACACTCGGGCTGTGGGTAGTTTGTGGATGGCGCCTCCTGCCACTCTTACTGCAACAGTCCTGTTGGTGTGCTCTTTTTCAGATATGGTGTGAGGCTGCACCAGTGTAAGGGTGGCCCCAGAGTCTTGTAGTGCCTCAGCCTCCTTTCCATCTATGGTGACCCATTGTCTGTGGTGCACCTGGTTGTCCCCCTCGGCTTGGGCTAGGTTCATGTAGTATGGCCCATTGCTCAGATCCAGGGCTGTGGTCTTCCTGCGGCTCATGTTGATGGTGATGAGCGGCTGCCCTCGGTGGCGGTGGTGATGGCCGCTCCCAATTGCCTCTGCTCCGCTGAGGGCAATGTATTTTGTAGTGCCCTGGTTGATTGCATTGGTGACATACCAATGGTGGTCTCCGGTTAAAATGAGGCTGTGTCATGGGTTGTACCATGTTCGGTCAGTGGTGGGTCACAGGACCTGGCGTTGGAGTGCTGGACCTTACCAGAGGGCGGTTCCCACTAGCTTCTCCTTTTCTTCCCTTGTGATGCTTGTCTGCCAGTTTGGCCACTTCCTCAATTGTGGCTGGCTTCCTGTCTCTGTCCCAGTCCCTGGTGTCTGCAGGTGTGTGTGGTCAAAAAATTGTTCTAGCAAGAGGAGTTGTAGCACCTCCTCTAGTGTCGTGGCCTGGCAGCTTTGTATCCAGTTTTGGGCTGCCCCATCCTAAAAGCCCATTCGGTGTAGGAATCTCGGCCCCCTTTCCGTAATGCCCAAAACTTTTTCCTGTAAGTCTCTGGGGTCACGGCATACCTGGCTAGCAGAATGTCCTTTACCCTGTCGTAGTCATGTATGGCTGTATCAGGAACTGCTCGGTACGCCTCTGCTGCTCGGCCCGTGAGTTTGCTGCTTAGAATCGCAGCCCATTGCTCTGATTCCAGACCCTCCAAAGCGCATTGATGCTCGAAATCTTGTAGATATGCGTCAATTTCCATTTCTCCATCTGAAAAACATTTAAATGCAGCATAGTTAATCTTTCTCCGCTGTCCTAGATTTATAGATCCAGCTAAGCTCACCTGCGCCAGGACTTGCGTGACCATCTCCGGTGTGGGATTTGGCTCATATAGGTTTAGCCTCCACATCATCTTCTGTTGGAACTCTGCTTCCTCCCATCCGCCATGCCGCTGGTTTGGTCGCCCCTCCCTTAGTTCTGCTATGAGGGTAGCTTTCTTTTTGTTGCTTGCCACCTGACCTCGGGCTTCCAGCAGATCCTTTATCGTAGTCCTCTTTAGTTTCTCGTACTGCTGGGCCATTCACCAGTTGCCTTTATGCGTCCCATTCAATCCCGTCGCTTGCCACCAGTTGTTAAGACCTACAGTAGTTATGATACTGCAGTCTTCTATTCCTTTCCCAATAGCTGAGTATATGTGATTATAGCTATCATAGGAAATAGGGGATAGGGTCGATGAATGCAGCTTCCAAGATGATTCTCCCCAGCAAATGGAATATTCCCCAACCATGAGCCTAGACTTCATAAAGGGTGTAACAGGAAATCCTTTTTATTGATAACACACTGGCTTTTATGAGAAATCCTCCTGCAAGAGGATCTCCCACAGTAAACAAAGGACAATAACCAATTAACAAACATAGTTAGAGTAACACCTGCCCTCTCTCTGCCTGGGAGCTATTGAGATAAGTTAAGGGATAAACCAATTATCTCCAGGCAGAGAGCACACAATTCTCCCAAACATTGCAACACCCTTTTCCCCACAAGGTATCCCCACAATTTACATATCCCCTGATAGCCCCGATCTGGGGGACCAACATATCCAAATTTCACCCAGATTGGTTCAGGGGTTCTTAAAAAACATGGAAGTCACAAGTTACCGACCACCCACGAGGGTTCTGCCCAAAACAGTTCCATGAATTCCGCGTGTGCAGTCGATCAATTCACAAAAAGGTAAAAACCGAATAAAGTCTATTTTCTTCACAATAACATCTCTGTGGACACCATGAGAATGATACCCAGGGCTATCTGGCAGATCTTCAGCAGCGCAGATGAGCTGAAGTCTAAAGGCTGGCAGTATAAATTCACGACTAGTTTCCTTGAGATCTACAATGAGACCCTGAGAGATCTGCTGGTAAACCGACCAGACAAGAAAAATGAGTACGACATCCGTAAGGTCAACTCATCCAATAACGAAGTCTATTTTTTTCACAATTGGTGTTTTAGATTTTCAGTGCCTACCTGTGAATCTGTACCTCATGCACCGCTTTAACTGTAGTTTACCATGATAAGCCTGGGAAGATTCAGCAGACCCCAGGCTGTCATAGTAACCGTTCGGAGCCCTACAATTGCAACAAGCTCCATTTAAGCCCTTGTGCATAATGCCGTACATGTACGGCATTATGTGTGAAAGGGTTAAACTAGGGATTGGGGGGAGAGTGAAGATGCAGTAAGGTGCAGACAGTGACTTGGAACTAGGGGGTGGAATGGAGGGAGGGACTTCTTCCTTTTAATTGGGAGCAGTAGCAGTACAGTGTGGATGTGGAAAGGGTAGGTTAATAGTGGAAATTTTTTGAAACTTTCAAATATGGAAAAGCATAACATATGCAATGAAACAGTGTGTTTTTAAACATGCTGTTTGTTAACACTGTAAAACATGCGTTTACCCATAGCTATATATGTCAGTGTCAGTCTGACATTATTTGCTATTGCTGTCACTGCATTCCAGAGCTTGGGAAGGGGGAGAGACATAGCACAGATTCATAAAAAGTTAGCAAAAGATAACATGTTTTCATAAAAAAAAATCTTAGTCCAAGGAGACTAGAAGGTGTTATATATAAATTTTTTGGGCAATTGTTTTTTTTTAATTATTTTTATTATTATTATTCAAGAAATCATCTCTTTTCTAAGTGCAAAACATGCTGTATTGTACTGCATTGAAACTGTCAGTTTCAAGCTGACAGTTCACATGTGAGTTCCAGCCTAGGTCTGGGCTTCATAGGCTTCCATGGCTGGCAGACTCAGAAGCTTTTGTAAGGCCCCTTTCACACGGGCGAGATTTCCGCGCGGGTGCAATGCATGAGGTGAATTTCCACAGTGAATAGGGCTGCGTGAAAATAGCAAGCATCCGCATGTAAGTGCAGATGCGGTGCAATTTTCATGCATGGTTGCTAGGAGACGATCAGGATGGAGACTCGATCATTATTATTTTCCCTTATAACATGGTTATAAGGGAAAATAATAGCATTCTTAATACAGAATGCATAGTACAATAGGGTTTGAGGGGTTAAAATAAATAAATAAATAATTTAACTCACCTTAATCCACTTGCTCGCACAGCCCGGCACCGTAGTGATGGATCACGTGATGAGCGCAGTGACATCATCAAAGGTCCTATTCCTCAAAGAAGAAGACAGAAGAGAAGTGGATTAAGGTAAGTTAAAAAAAAATAATTTAACCCCTCCAGCCCTATTGTACTATGCATTCTGTATTAAGAATGCAATTATTTTCCCTTATAATCATGTTATAAGGGAAAATAATACAGTCTACACAACACCAAACCCGAACTTCTGTGAAGAAGTTCGGGTTTCGGTACCAAACATGCCAACTTTTCTCACGCGCGTGCAAAACACAATACAATGTTTTGCACTCACGCGAAAAAAATTTGCATTTTCCTGCAACGCATCTGGACCTTATCTGGACATGCTCGTCTGCAAGGGGCCTAAGGCTTCCAGCTGCCATGGCAAACAATGACACCCAGTGATGGCATCGTTGGGATACTGTAAACTTAATAGATGCAATATTAACATTGACTGTGGCATTTAAAGGGTTAATCTGTTGGCACCAGAGGTTTCACCATTGCCAGTGGTTACCACAGGGGCTTGGCTGTCAGTAACAGCTAGGTCCCTGTCCCTAATTGGGCAAGCACAGTTCCTGTACCCACCATATCAGTGCACCATCCCATGCATGTTGCTGTTACTTTGTCATTACTGTTTGTTCTCAAAACTTTCTCTCCTTTTATGACCCACACCTGATTTTTGCTTGAAAACCTGCATCAAAAAACCTGAACATGTGGCAACCACCCTAACTGTATTGGGAAAGCATGGTTTTGATGCAGTAACAGGATCAAAACTACATCCTAGCAAGAGCATCCTAGTTTACCAGTTAGACCAATTAAATAGTTTGGATTAGGTGATTTAATGAAAACCTATCATTATAATATTTTGAAAATATATGTGGCATTAAGAATTTTTTATTTTTTTTCTCTTTGTAGCTCATAATGTTTCTCTGGAAAAGCAAAGACAGTCTTACACAGAAGCTTATGTTCTGACAAGTTGTGGGCTAATACTTTCTGGATTAATGGCATATGGAATCAATTATTATCGTAAGAAAAGTGAGTACATTTTTTAATCCTGCTTTACAACAATTAAGGTAAAAGTTTACGGTTTATATAAATGTCATTTTTATAATTGTTTGTAGGGATGAGCGAACCCGAACTGTATAGTTCGGGTTCGTACCGAATTTTGGTGTGTCCGTGACACGGACCCGAACCCGAACATTTTCGTAAAAGTCCAGGTTCGGGTTCGGTGTTCGTCGCTTTCTTGGTGCTTTTTGAAAGGCTGCAAAGCAGCCAATCAACAAGCGTCATACTACTTGCCCCAAGAGGCCGTCACAGCCATGCCTACTATTGGCATGGCTGTGATTGGCCAGTGCAGCATGTGACCCAGCCTCTATTTAAGCTGGAGTCACATAGCGCCGCACTTCACTCTGCTCTGATCAGTGTAGGGAGAGGTTGCAGCTGCGAAGTTAGGGCAAGATTAGGCAGTGATTAACTCCTCCAAAATACTTCATTCAGAGATCGATATTCAGCTGTGGATGATTGAACTGCTGCTATTCTATTGCTCACTGTTTTTAGGCTGCCCAGAGCGTTTTTCATTCACTTTTTTCTGGGGTGATCGGTGGCCATTTTGTGTCTTGTAGTGCGCCAGCACAAGCTGCCAACAAGTACATTTAACCCTCAATAGTGTGGTTATTTTTTGGCCATATACTACATTAGGGGTAAGCTCAGCCTGTCACCAAGTGCATTTAACCCTCAATAGTGTGGTTGTTTTTTGGCTATATCCTACATCAGGGTCAAGCTGTCACACCAAGTGCATTTAACCATCAATAGTGTGGTTATTTTTTGGCTATATCCTACATCAGGGTCAAGCTGTCACACCAAGTGCATTTAACCATCAATAGTGTGGTTATTTTTTGGCCATATCCCAGTCTAATTCTGTCTGTAAACGTATACCTGTCACCAGCGCCTAAATAATAGGCCTCAAATTTATAGTCAGCTAAATCTGTGGTTATTGCTGTAGCTGGGCAAGTTATTTAGTGTCCGTCAAAGCACAGTTTTTGTTCTGGGTTGAAATGCAATTCCCAATTTAGCAATTCTCTAAATTTGTGGTTTCTGCTGTATCAGGCCTACTTTAAATTTATCCCTAAAAGGGTATATAAGATTCAAGGTGCTGATAGGGTCATCCACAATAACTTCACACACACGCTACTATGCATATCCCAGTCTAATTCTGTCCGTAAACGTATACATGTCACCCAGCGCCTAAATAATAGGCCTCAAATTTATATTCATCCAAATCTGTAATTATTGCTGTAGCTGGTCAAGTTATTTAGTGTCCGTCAAAGCACAGTTTTTGTTCTGGGTTGAAATACAATTCCCAATTTAGCAATTCTCTAAATTAGTGGTTTCTGCTGTATCAGGCCTACTTTAAATTTATCCCTAAAAGGGTATATTAGATTCAAGCTGCAGATAGGGTCATTCTCAATAACTTCACACACACGCTACTGTGCATATCCCAGTCTAATTCTGTGTGTAAACGTATACCTGTCACCCAGCGCCTAAATAATAGGCCTCAAATTTATAGTCAGCTAAATCTGTGGTTACTGCTGTGCCTGTATTAGTGTAATACGGTACCTAAATAGATAGCCAGATAGTGTTAGGTGTCTGTAAAAAAAGTCCTGAATTTGAATTCAATACATTGGGCCAAATATTATTTTTGTTGTTGTGGTGAACGATAACAATGAGGAAAACATCTAGTAAAGGACGCAGACGCAGACATGGTAGTGGTGGTGTTAGTGGACCCTCTGGTGCTGGGAGAGGACGTGGCCGTGCTGCCACAGCCACACATCCTATTGTACCAACTACCTCAGGTCCCAGTAGCCGCCAGAATTTACAGCGATATTTGGTGGGGCCCAATGCCGTTCTAAGGATGGTAAGGCCTGAGCAGGTACAGGCATTAGTCAATTGGGTGGCCGACAGTGGATCCAGCACGTTCACATTATCTCCCACCCAGTCTTCTGCAGAAAGCGCACAGATGGTGCCTGAAAACCAACCCCATCAGTCTGTCACATCACCCCCATGCATACCAGGTAAACTGTCTGAGCCTCAAGTTATGCAGCAGTCTCTTATGCTGTTTTAAGACTCCGCTGGCAGGGTTTCCCAAGGGCATCCACCTAGCCCTTCCCCAGCGGTGGAAGACATAGAATGCACTGACGCACATCCACTTATGTTTCCTGATGATGAGGACATGGGAATACCACCTCAGCACGTCTCTGATGATGACGAAACACAGGTGCCAACTGCTGCGTCTTTCTGCAGTGTGCAGACTGAACAGGAGGTCAGGGATCAAGACTGGGTGAAAGACGATGCAGGGGACGATGAGGTCCTAGACCCCACATGGAATGAAGGTCGTGCCACTAACTTTCACAGTTCAGAGGAAGAGGCAGTGGTGAGACCGAGCCAACAGCGTAGCAAAAGAGGGAGCAGTGGGCAAAAGCAGAACACCCGCCGCCAAGAGACTCCGCCTGCTACTGACCACCGCCATCTGGGACCGAGCACCCCAAAGGCAGCTTCAAGGAGTTCCCTGGCATGGCACTTCTTCAAACAATGTGCTGACGACAAGACCCGAGTGGTTTGCACGCTGTGCCATCAGAGCCTGAAGCGAGGCATTAACGTTCTGAACCTTAAAAACAAGGAAGTCGCTCAGGCTCCCCCTGCTACCTCTTCTGCTGCTGCCGCCTCGGCCTCTTCTGCTGCTGCCGCCTCGGCCTCTTCTTCTGCTGCCGCCTCGGCCTCTTCCTCTACCTCTGGAGGAACGTTGGCACCCGCCGCCCAGCAAACAGGGGATGTACCACCAACACCACCACCTCCGTCACCAAGCATCTCAACCATGTCACACGGCAGTGTTCAGCTCTCCATCTCACAAACATTTGAGAGAAAGCGTAAATTCCCACCTAGCCACCCTCGATCCCTGGCCCTGAATGCCAGCATTTCTAAACTACTGGCCTATGAAATGCTGTCATTTAGGCTGGTGGACACAGAGAGCTTCAAGCAGGTCATATCGCTTGCTGTCCCACAGTATGTTGTTCCCAGCCGGCACTACTTCTCCAAGAGAGCTGTGCCTTCCCTGCACAACGTTATCAGCGTTACAATACCACTTCTATGTCTCCTTGAGAAAACACTTAGGGCGATGATGGAAGAGGAGGTGGCCCAGGAGGAGGAGGAAGCGGGGTCATTTTTAGCACTTTCAGGCCAGTCTCTTCGAAGTGACTCAGAGGGAGGTTTTTTTGCAACAGCAGAGGCCAGGTACAAATGTGGCCAGCCAGGGCCCACTACTGGAGGACGAGAAGGATGAGGATGAGGAGGAGGTGGAGGAGGATGAGGATGAAGCATGGTCACAGCGGGGTGGCACCCAACGCAGCTCGGGCCCTTCACTGGTGCGTGGCTGGGGGGAAACGCAGGATGATGACGATACGCCTCCCACAGAGGACAGCTTGTCCTTACCCCTGGGCAGCCTAGCATGCATGAGCAACTACATGCTGCAGTGCCTGCGCAACGACAGCAGAGTTGCCCACATTTTAACGTGTGCGGACTACTTGGTTGCCACCCTGCTGGATCCACGGTACAAAGACAATGTGCCCACCTTACTTCCTGCACTGGAGAGTGATAGGAAGATGTGCGAGTACAAGCGCACGTTGGTAGACGCGCTACTGAGAGCATTCCCAAATGTCACAGGGGAACAAGTGGAAGCCCAAGGCCAAGGCAGAGGAGGAGCAAGAGGTCGCCAAGGCAGCTGTGTCACGGCAAGCTCCTCTGAGGGCAGGGTTAGCATGGCAGAGTTGTGGAAAAGTTTTGTCAACACGCCACAGCTAACTGCACCACCACCTGATAAGCAACGTGTTAGCAGGAGGCAACATTTCACTAACATGGTGGAACAGTACGTGTGCACACCCCTCCATGTACTGACTAATGGTTCGGCCCCATTCAACTTCTGGGTCTCTAAATTGTCCACGTGGCCAGAGCTAGCCTTTTATGCCTTGGAGGTGCTGGCCTGCCCGGCAGCCAGCGTTTTGTCTGAACGTGTATTCAGCACGGCAGGGGGCGTCATTACAGACAAACGCAGCCGCCTGTCTACAGCCAATGTGGACAAGCTGATGTTCATAAAAATGAACCAGGCATGGATCCCACAGGACCTGTCCATCCCTTGTGCAGATTAGACGTTAACTACCTCCCCATAACCATATATTATTGTACTCCAGGGCACTTCCTCATTCAATCCTATTTTTATTTTCATTTTACCATTATATTGCGAGGCAACCCACAGTTGAATAAACCTCTCCTCTGTCTGGGTGCCGGGGCCTAAATATATGACAATGGACTGTTCCAATGTTGGGTGATGTGAAGCCTGATTCTCTGCTATGACATGCAGACTGATTCTCTGCTGACATGAAGCCAGATTCTCTGTTACGGGACCTCTCTCCTCTGCCTGGGTGCCTGGGCCTAAATATATGACAATGGACTGTTACAGTGGTGGCTGAAGTGAAGCCTGATTCTCTGCTATGACATGCAGACTAATTCTCTGCTGACATGAAGCCAGATTCTCTGTTACGGGACCTCTCTCCTCTGCCTGGGTGCCTGGGCCTAAATATATGACAATGGACTATTACAGTGGTGGCTGACGTGAAGCCTGATTCTCTGCTATGACATGCAGACTGATTCTCTGCTGACATGAAGCCAGATTCTCTGTTACGGGACCTCTCTCCTCTGCCTGGGTGCCTGGGCCTAAATATATGATAATGGACTGTTACAGTGGTGGCTGACGTGAAGCCTGATTCTCTGCTATGACATGCAGACTGAT
The DNA here is from genome assembly GCF_014858855.1 of Bufo gargarizans. Lineage (NCBI taxonomy): Eukaryota > Metazoa > Chordata > Amphibia > Anura > Bufonidae > Bufo > Bufo gargarizans. The sequence continues at coordinate 106,356,978 of NC_058086.1, read as the reverse complement.
TCTCTGCTGACATGAAGCCAGATTCTCTGTTATGGGACTTCTCTCCTCTGCCTGGGTGCCTGGGCCTAAATATATGACAATGGACTGTTACAGTGGTGGCTGACGTGAAGCCTGATTCTCTGCTATGACATGCAGACTGATTCTCTGCTGACATGAAGCCAGATTCTCTGTTATGGGACCTCTCTCCTCTGCCTGGGTCTAAATATATGACAATGGACTGTTCCAGTGGTGAGTGACGTGAAGCCTGATTCTCTGCTATGACATGCAGACTGATTCTCTGCTGACATGAAGACAGATTCTCTGTTACGGGACCTCTCTCCTCTGCCTGGGTGCCTGGGCCTAAATATATGACAATGGACTGTTACAATGGTGGCTGATGTGAAGCCTGATTCTCTGCTATGACATGCAGACTGATTCTCTGCTGACATGAAGCCAGATTCTCTGTTACGGGACCTCTCTCCTCTGCCTGGGTGCCTGGGCCTAAATATATGGCAATGGACTGTTACAGTGGTGGGTGACGTGAAGCCTGTTTCTCTGCTATGACATGCAGACTGATTCTCTGCTGACATGAAGCCAGATTCTCTGTTAAGGGACCTCTCTCCTCTGCCTGGGTGCCTAGGACTAAATATCTGACAATGGACTGTTACAGTGGTGGGTGACGTGAAGCCAGATTCTCTGCTTAATTCATTTCCACATTTGTTTGCAGGGAATTTACCTACATGTTGTTGCCTTTTGCAGCCCTCTGGCTCTTTCCTGGGCTGTTTTACAGCCTTTTTAGTGCCGAAAAGTTTGGGTCCCCATTGACTTCAATGGGGTTCGGGTTCGGGACGAAGTTCGGGTCGGGTTCGGATCCCGAACCCGAACATTTCCGGGAAGTTCGGCCGAACTTCTCGAACCCGAACATCCAGGTGTTCGCTCAACTCTAATTGTTTGTTACACTGCATTTTTAAAAGTGCTGGACGTTACAGTGATCTTCTTCAGTGTCCCAATGACATACAGCACAGTCACAAGGTAAAACAAAATATTATTGAAATCTCAGTAAAAAATATACAGTAAGTAAATTTCTGCTGGTGTTCCCGATGTACTCTATTGCCCACTCCTGAATATCACTGGACTTGCTCTCAGTACTTTGGAAAAGTAGTTAAAGGGGTTATACAGTGCTGCCCATAATTATTCATACCGTTGGCAAATTTTGTCTTAAAGTTACTTTTATTCAACCAGCAAGTAATTTTTTGATGGGAAATGACATAGGTGTCTCCCAAAAAAAACAATAAGACAATGTACAAGAGGCATTATTGTGGGGCAAAAAAAAAACATTTGTCAGCTTTTTTTTTACATTTGAGCAAACCGTGTCCAGTCCAAAATTATTCATACCCTCCTCAATAATCAATAGAAAAGCCTTTGCAGACCAGCTTTTTGCATGTCTCCACAGGTATTTTTGCCCATTCATCTTTAGCAATGAGCTGCAAATCTTTCAGGTTGGAGGGTCTTCTTGCCATCCCTCTGATCTTTAGCTCCCTCCACAGATTCTCAATTGGATTCAAGTCTGGACTCTGGCTGGGCCACTCCAAAACGTTAATGTTGTTGTCTGCTAACCATTTCTTCACCACTTTTGCTGTGTGTTTTGGGTCATTGTCATGCTGAAATGTCCACTGGTGCCCAAGGCCAAGTTTCTCTGCATACTGCCTGGTGTTGTCATTGAGAATCCTCATGTATTGCTCTTTTTTCATGGTGCCGTTTACTGTGATTAGGTTTCCTGGTGGTCAATTGGCTAAAAACCACCCCCAAAGCATTAGGTTCTCACCACCATGTTTGACAGTAGGGATGGTGTTCTTTGGGTTGAAGGCTTCTCCTTTGAAGGAAACATCATTGTGAAGGAAACATCATTGTGACCAAACAATCCAATGTTTGTTTCATCTGACCATAACACCGAAGACCAGAAGTCTTCTTCTTTGTCCAGATGAGCTTTTGCAAAGGCCATGCAAGGTTTTGTGTGCCTTATCTGGAGAAGTGGCGTCCTCCTTGGTCTGCATTGTGCAGTGTCCGTTGGATTGTTTGCCTTGAGACATTGCCACCAGCAGAGCCCAGATTCAGCAGGATGGCCTTGGTGGTGATCCTTGGATTCTTTTTCACCTCTCTAACTATCCTGCTGGCCACCATAGGTGCCACTTTTGGCTTCCGACCACGTCCTCTGAGATTTTCCAAAGTGAGGAACATCTTGTATTTTTTGCTCAAATGTAAATAAAAGCTGAGAAATGTGTTTTTTTTTCCACAATAATGCCTCTTGTACATCGTCTTATCTTTTGGGAGACACCTATGTCATTTCCCGTCAAAAAATTACTTGCTGGTTGAATAAAAGTAACTTTAAGTCAAAATTTGCCAGGGGTATGAATAATTATGGGCAGCACTGTATAATATACCAGTGATTCCTTTATTGGCTAACCCCCCCAAACAATTTTCTGTTTGCAAGTTTTCTTTTCAATTGCCCCCCACCTATGACCTGTTTTTACTCATTGCTCACTCATATATAATACTGCAGACAGTTACAATAAGTGTTGATCACGAATATTCGAATGTCAAATTTTTATCGCGAATATAGGAACTTTGAAAATTTGCAAATATTTTGAATATAGTGATATATATTCGGAATTTCAAATATTCGATTTTTTTTTAAATCAGTACACGTGATCCCTCCCTGCTTCTAGCTTGTGGGCCAATGAGAAGGCTGTAGTATATTTGACTTTAGGAATAGTGTAGTTTGCAAATTTTCATAATGCGAATTTTCATAATACAAATTTTTTATTGCAAATTTTTCAGCTTACAACTATTAGACAAACAAGATTATAGCACTTTATTAGCTAAATTGCTCTATATTCGATTTTTTTTCCAAATATTCGCTATATTGCTATAACTTTGTTTTTTTGAATATTCATAATATTCTAAAAGAAGAATATATAGCAATATAGCGAATATTTGAAAAAAAATAATATAGATCAATTTAGCTAATAGAGTTAATCTTCTTTGTCTAATAGTTGTAAGTTGAAAAATTTGCAATAAAAAATTCGTATTACGAAAATTCGCATTACAAAATTAGCATATTACACAATCTGAACTTCAGATGAGAAAAAAATTACAACTATTAGACAAAGAAGATTATTAGCTAAATTGCTCTATATTCAATTTTTTTTGAATATTCGCTATATTGCTATATATTCTTGTTTTAGAATATTATGAATATTCAAAAAAATGAAGTTATAGCAATATAGCGAATATTCTGAAAAAAACGAATATAGAGCAATTTAGCTAATATAGTGCTGAACTTCAGATGAGAAAAAAATTACAACTATTAAACAAAGAAGATTATAGCACTATATTATCAAAATTGCTCTATATTAGTTTTTTTTTCCGAATATTTGCTATATATTCTTGTTTTAGAATATTACGAATATTCGAAAAAACGAAGTTATAGCAATATAGTGAATATTCGAAAAAAGCGAATATAGAGCAATTTAGCTAATATAGTGCTATAATCTTCTTTGTCTAAAAGTTGAAAAATTCGCAATAAAAAATTAGTATTACGAAAATTCGCATTACGAAAAATAGCATATTACACAATCATTACCTTGCCGATTTTTCGAGTAAAAAAAATCTTAGAATATAACAAATTTTCGAATTTGCGAATATTCGATGAATATTCTACAAAATATTTGCGAAATATTGCGAATTCGAATATGACCCCTGCCGCTCATCACTAGTTACAATGTCCGCTACCTCATTTGTCTCACACACAGTGAGCATAGTGTATAACTAACCACATATATTTCTGTACACAATGCATCTATTATAACTTGTACCTATGTCTCACATCAGTACACCGCTATATATACATATACACTGCATATATTATACATATTTATATGCTGTATGTACAGATGTATAGTATATGCAATAGTGTACTGATATGTGAGGTATGAGGTATAAATTACACCTTTTACACTCTTGCATATATTATATATCTATTCCCATATGTACGTGTTTATTATATATGAAATATGTGTGTGTATGTGTATATATATATATCTATACACTCACCTAAAGAATTATTAGGAACACCTGTTCTATTTCTCATTAATGCAATTATCTAGTCAACCAATCACATGGCAGTTGCTTCAATGCATGTAGGGTTGTGGTCCTGGTCAAGACAATCTCCTGAACTCCAAACTAAATGTCTGAATGGGAAAGAAAGGTGATTTAAGCAATTTTGAGCGTGGCACGGTTGTTGGTGCCAGACGGGCCGGTCTGAGTATTTCACAATCTGCTCACTTACTGGGATTTTCACGCACAAACATTTCTACGGTTTACAAAGAATGGTGTGAAAAGGGAAAAACATCCAGTATGTGGCAGTCCTGTGGGTGAAAATGCCTTGTTGATGCTAGAGGTCAGAGGAGAATAGGCCGACTGATTCAAGCTGATAGAAGAGCAACATTGACTGAAATAACCACTCGTTACAACCGAGGTACGCAGCAAAGCATTTGTGAAGCCACAACACGCACAACCTTGAGACGGATGGGCTACAACAGCAGAAGACCCCACCGGGTACCACTCATCTCCACTACAAATAGGAAAAAGAAGCTACAATTTGCACAAGCTCACCAAAATTGGACTGTTGAAGACTGGAAAAATGTTGCCTGGTCTGATGAGTCTCGATTTTTGTTGAGACATTCAAATGGTAGAGTCCGAATTTGGCGTAAACAGAATGAGAACATGTATCCATCATGCCTTGTTACCACTGTGCAGGCTGGTGGTGGTGGTGGTGTAATGGTGTGGGGGATGTTTTCTGGGCACACTTTAGGCCCCTTAGTGCCAAATGGCCTTCATTTAAATGCCACGGGCTATCTGAGCATTGTTTCTGACCATCCTCTGATGGCTACTTCCAGCAGGATAATGCACCATGTCACAAAACTCAAATCATTTCAAATTGGTTTCTTGAACATGACAATGAGTTCACTGTACTAAAATGGCCCCCACAGTCACCAGACCTCAACCCAATAGAGCATTTTTGGGATGTGGCGGAACGGGAGCTTCGTTCCCTGGATGTGCATCCCTCAAATCTCCATCAACTGCAAGATGCTATCCTATCAATATGGGCCAACATTTCTAAAGAATGCTATCAGCACCTTGTTGAATCAATGCCACGTAGAATTAAGGCAGTTCTGAAGGCAAAAGGGGGTCCAACACCGTATTAGTATGGTGTTCCTAATAATTCTTTAGGTGAATGTATATTAGCATATTTCATCATATTTCATTTAATGTTTGTGTGTTGTTAAAAGATATCAACAGTACCCCACCCCTTCACACTGACCCCCTCAAAGTGCTCCGCCTCCTTAAAATGGGACCTCTACAGCAGCCCATCCCCTTAAATTTGACCTTCACAGCAGCTTGTCCATTTAACAGTGATTTTCACAGCACCCCACTCACTTGACATTGACCTCCTCGGGGGCCCACCCCTTAATAGTGACCTATACAGCACTCCGCCCCTTAACACTGACCTCCATAGGGGACTATCCCCTTATCTGTAACCTCCACTGTTCCCTGCCCCTTAACAGAGACCTCCACAGTACCTGTCCCTTTAACCTCTTCAGGACACATGACGTACCGGTACGGCATGTTGTCCTGGTACTTAAGGACACACGACGTACCAGTATGTCATGTATAGTTCCGATCACTGCCGCCCGGCGGGCGGTGATCACAACCAGATGCCTGCTCAAATCATTGAGCAGGCACCTTGGCTAGATGCGCCGGGGGGTCCTGTGACCCCCCTTCCCCATGTCAGCGATCACGTTTCCGGGTTATTCGGATCTCTAAGGACCTGGAACAGGATGGTGATCGGCGGTGTGATTTTACCCCACCAATCACCATCCTGCGATCCTGAGAGGATATAACCGCCTGTACAAAATCAGGCCGGTCGTCAATCACTTTGGGGCCAAATTTTTACAGGCCTATGTACCTGGAAGGGAGGTTGCGGTTGATGAGTCTCTCATTGCGTTCAAGGGGAGACTCATTTTCCGCCAGTATGTTCCCTCTAAGCGGGCGAGGTATGGTGTGAAGCTGTACCAACTTTGTGAGAGTTCCTCAGGGTACACTTACAAGTTTTGTGTGTACGAAGGGTGAGATTCCCGTTTTGAACCCCCAGAATGTCCCCCCACTCTGGGCGTCAGTGGGAAACTTGTGTGGAACCTTATGCCCCCACTGCTAGATAAGGGTTACCACCTGTATGTGGATAACTTTTATGCTAGTTTCCCCTTGTTCCAGTCCCTCGCCGCCAGATCCACGTCCGCTTGTTGGACCATGTGGAAAAATCAACGCGGCCTCCCTACCTACCCCCTCCAGGTACCTATCCCCAAGGGTGAGACCCATGCCCATACCACTGGAAACGTGTTGCTGGTCAGTTATAAGGACAAGAGGGATGTCCTTGTACTGTCCACAATTCATGGTAACGGCATCACCCCTGTCCCTATGCGAGGTACCGTGGCAACGGTCTTCAAGCCCGATTGTATAATCGACTACAATTGGTATATGGGAGGAGTTAATCTCTCTGATCAAGTCCTCAAGCCATATAATGCCATGCACAATACCTGGGCATGGTACAAAAAAGTTGCAGTCTACTTGGTGCAGGTTGCCATGTACAACTCTTTTGTGCTGTCCCGGAGCGCTGGCAACACAGGGACATTCCATCAGTTCTAAGAGGCAGTCCTCAAGGCCCTGATCTTTTCGGACCGGTTGGAGTACCTCGGGAACTGGAGGCGCCAGGATCGTCCCTGGCCAACACTTTCCAGGTGTGGTCCCACATACTGGAAAGAATGGACGAACCCAAAAAATGTGCAATGTGTGTCACAGGAGGGGGATACGGAAGGACACCACTACTCAATGTGACATGTGCCCCGATCATCTGGGCCTCTGCATTATTGGTTGCTTCAGGGAGTACCACACTTCCATGGAGTACTAAAGTTATATCCCAATGTAGGCACTGACAATTGGATAAAAAAAAACTGGTTCTCAGACTTGAGAAACTAAAATAATTTTAAAAAAAGTATACAAATTTGGTATCTCCGCGTCGGTAATGATCTTCTCTATAAAAATACCCCATGACCTAACCCCCCAGATTAACACGGTAAAAAAAAAATAGCCCCCAAAATAGTGCCAATAAAACTGTCCTACATAAGATAATCGGCAAAAAATTAAATGACTCAGATTTTAGAGATACAAAAATAATTTTTTGATATCAAAAAGGATAATATAGTCTAAAACTTAAATAATTGTAAAAAGTAGACTTATTAGGTATCACCGCGTCCGTTAGAATCTCCTCTAAAAAAATACCCCATGACCTAAGCCCCCAGATTAACACGGTCAAAACAAAAAAAAATTCTAACGTTGCCAAAACAGCTATTTTTGGCACTTTTCCATTTCAATCAGTTTTTTCCGGTAACAAAGCAAGGGTTAACAACTAAACAAAACGTTATATTTATTACCCTGATACTGCAGTTTACAGAAATGCCACATTTGTGGTCGTAAACTGCTGTATCACTAAAGGGCAGGGCGCAAAAGGAAAGGACCGACATGGTTTCTGGAAGGCCGATTTTGATGGCCTTTTTTTATTAACACCATGTCCCTTTTGAAGCCCCCCTGATGCACCACTAGAGTAAAAACTCCCTAAAACTGACCCCATCTAAGAAACTACACCCCTCAAGGTATTCTAAATTTTACAAACTTTATTAACCCTGTAGGTGTTCCTCAACAGTTAATGCCAAATGGAGATAACATTTCAGAATTTCAATTTTTGGTAACCTTGCCTCACCAAAATATAATAATGTAATATAGAGCAACCAAAAATCATATGTAACCTGGAAATTGACCCTTTAAAAAAATCGCTTTTATTAATTTTTATTTAAAAACCATAAATGTATACACCCTCTGATAACCGGGTGTCCAAAATAATAATGGGACAAGATGTTGCCCAGCCACCACCGTGAATTGGTGAAAGAAGAATAGATAACTAACAAGATAATTAAGGTATATAAAAATTCCCAGGGCGTTGGTAACTTTTTATTGAGGTTTGGAGTTGGGTAGAGAGTGGGGCACATGAATAGGGGTATTAGGGATGATTCTCTCCTTGTACCCGCCCTATGATAGTCCTCTGCCCAGGGATGAGTCCTGATAGTGGGATCACCCTGTCCCCGTACCTACCCTGTCTAGCCCTGTGTAACCCTGTACAATGGGAATTTATAATACAGTTGATGTAAATGTTTTACCCCTTTATTTTATATATAACCCCAACGCGTTTCCCCACGTTTTGGTTCATCAGGGGGTCGGTTTAGAAGATAATCATTATAATAGATAACATCATGCAGGATGAAAGAGACAGATAATATTAGATATATTTACTGCGTCCTGGTCGATACCATGATGGGGCATGCCATGTAGGAGAAACTGAGAATTCGTATTTATTCTCCTGTAGAGAGGGAGGTGTCACCTAGGGAAAAGAAAATATCACACAAGAGCCCACTGTTGATGTTTTGGCTATATGGTAAAATTGCTCATAGACGTTTCTAATTAATGGTGACTTACATGTTAGGTGTCCCCCTGTGGTCTGGACTGCCGTCTGCCGTGTCTGATGGGGCAGTGAGGCATCCCTGTAATTGTGCTGTATTTAACTGGTGAGTGGAGAGGCCCCTATTCCTGTATGGAGCCGTGTATCCGGTTGCTGGAACGCACGCGCCGCTACTTCTGGTCCCCTAGAACGCATGCATCGCTTTCGGTCTGCTGAACCGCAGACGTCATTTCCGGGATAGCAATGCTCTAGTGCTCCAGGTCCTCCCCTGTTGCTATAATCGCGGGGTACGATGTATCCGATTTTAGCACCCAATTATTTCAGTATAATTGTTCTAATCGGCGCTTCTATGCGTTTTCGGGGGGGGGGGCTTAGTTGCAAGTGGTTGTTATTTTAGGGGGTGAGGTTTTATCTGGCATGTTCAATTTGAACACATTATATGTGCCATATGAAGCAGCCATATGCATATCACTTGGACTGACCTCTTTATTTACATCATCCCCAAATCTCCATCGATAAAATAGACCCCTCCATGCTTATAAGACAGCAAAACAGTGACAGGACAAATTCATTTCAAGGCTATAGCTATTCTGATCAGTAGATACGTAAAAGCGATTTTTTTAAAGGGTCCATTTCCAGGTTAAGAACTTATACGGACACTTATACCAATTGTATATTTAATTCTACAATTAATTTCCTTGATACTTCTTAAAAAGATATGGCCAGTTTTTTAGACTGTATTTACGGAAGCATTAATCAAAGAGGCAGCAGACATTTTTTCGGAGAGAGAGATTCCGGGCCTTTCATCTTCCGTTACCTGTAAATTAGCCTTCAATGACCTTTACACAGCTTTCAAGGAAAATATTAAGTCGTGGTGGGAGATAAGGTCCCTGGAAAGCTATCTGTCACATAAGATAGTCCCCAGGGGCCTACGCATAACAATGACTCCAGCTGAACTTATCCTCTCCGCCTGCTTAAAAATACGCTGGGAAGAGGAAGTAACCAAAATTTCACTTAATCTTATGAAGATCCTTCTGGAGGAGGAGAAAGGCCTCTTTGATAGGACCTTAGAGAAACTGAGCAACCTCAAGGAATCTATCCTTAAGTTTGAATCAGATCCAGACTTTAAAAGAAGGGAATCTTCACTTCAAACCTCTGTGGAATGGTTCCAAAATCTCATCAAGGAACGCAAACACAGACAGTTTGTGAAAGATTTAAGTGACTTCCGTGAAAATAGGGCTTACCAAGTGGTAAAAAAGTCAAATTATCCCTCTGCCTCTGAGGTCTCCTCCTCTGATATTGAATTTTCAGAGAACGAGTCCACTGGGAGAGGAGACAAGGGTGGTAATAAAAAGGGCCCAGTATCCCAAAATAAGAAGCAAAGGAACAAATGGAGAAAATGGGGAAGGGAAACAAACAACCCAAGAGGTGGTGGCTACCGGGAGACTACCTTGCCCATAGTAGCATCATCCTCCTATGGGGCATCTGGTTTGGAGACTGCCTCTACACATCTCCCCCCCCCCCCCCCCCCCTGCTGTCTCCACAACATCTACACATCTACAGCGGTTCCTTTTTTAGGACAGGGTCAACCACCCTATCAACTACGGGAAAGAACCAAATAGACAGTACGGTCCAAAACACTGAAGACCTACAGATCATCAATTTGTCTGCATGGGATTTAAACACCGCAGAGATCTCAGTATTGAAAAAGGGACTTTCATTTGTCCTACGACTGAGTTTAGGATCTTCACTTGGATAAAAGACCTCGACCTATTCTGTAGAAAACTCAGGTGGAGGAAATACTTTGACGTCTCAAACCAACAATCTCATGATAGACTAGGGATACAGGACTGCGACCTGGCAGATCTTGCAATCCTAATGGATTTATGGGAGGAGGGTTCTAAAAAACCAGGAGAAGGTCCCTTCACTAAACTTCGCCCTAAAAGTAGGAAAATGCCTCCACCACTTAATTATGAACATATCGACATTTTCCAACAATTGGTCACCAAAGAACTGGAAAAAATAAAAATGCCCCGTTCACATGGCAGAAATCTGACTAGAGGTGAATTTGAGGCCTTGAGGACACTGGAAAAAGATAATTCCATTGTCATCAAGCCCTCTGACAAAGGGGGAAATTTGGTGATCATGAATCATGATATGTATAAAAAAAATGCGTGTAGATCTCCTGAGGGACAAAAGTGGTTATCGAATTTTAGCCAGTGACCCGACAGATATGTATCTAACAGAACTCCAACAAATCCTAGATACAGGATTGGAGCAGAGGGTCATTGGAAAATCAAAATACCACTTTTTATTATCAAGGTGTCCGCAGATTGCAACCTTTTATGGACTCCCCAAAGTCCATAAGGGGACGACCCCCCTAAAGGGTCGACCGATAGTATCCGGCGTAAATTCCATCACACAAAACTGTGGTCTTTATCTTGATCAGGTACTGAAAGATTTTTGTGGTGTCCCTTGCATCATATACAAGGGACACCATGGATTTTCTGAAAAAAACTGAGTCCCTGGGGATTGAACCTTCTTGTCTATTAGCCAGCATTGACGTTGAGTCCTTGTACAGTAGCATACCGCATGACAAGGGCCTCTTAGCGGTTACTTACTATCTTGGCACAAGAGGGAACCATTTCCAAGAACACAATCGTTTCATCCTAACCCTACTCAATTTCATTCTAAGGCACAATTTTTTCTGTTCAGTGGGCGGTTTTACCACCAGCTCAGGGGGATGGCCATGGGATGCCCTTGTGCCCCCACATACGCCTATCTCTTCCTGGGCTGGTGGGAAGACAATATCGTCTTTCCAGGTCACCACACTTGGTGGAGTGAGAAGGTAGCCTTCTGGACGAGATATATCGATGACATTTTTGTGCTTTGGAATGGGAGTAGGAGGGAATTTGCTGATTTTATAAATGTCTTAAACATCAATGGCATAGGTCTCAAATTTACGTCTGAGATACAGGAAGAATGTATAAACTTCCTGGATGTGACAATACACAAACAAGGTGACAAACTAGCCAGCACAAGTTTCAGAAAATCAACGGCAACAAATTCCATACTACATTGGGGAAGCCACCACCCTACTCCACAAAAAAGAGGTATCCCAAGGGGACAATATCTGAGGATTCGCAGGAACTGTTCGGGTTTAAACAACTTTTATTGCGAATCAAGGAAATTTTACAAGAGAATGACCGACAGGGGGTACCCTAAGAGTGCACTAAGAGATGCATTTCAGCAGGCCCTAGCAAAAGATAGAGAAACCTTACTTATCCCCAAAACACGTGGGGGTGATAGTGGGACAGAGACACGTCTTATCTCCACATTTGACATGGCCAACACTGAGATAAGCACCATCTTAAATAAATATTGGCCAATCTTGCAGATGGACACAAGTGTCGCCAAGAACATCTAATCTTACTCAAGTGTAACCTATCGAAGGGGTCAGAGTCTCAGAGATAGACTGGTACACAGCCACTACATGCCCCCATCCCCACCAGGAACGTGGCTTGATTGCTGTCCCACTGGTATGTTTAAATGTGGGACTTGCAAAATCTGCCCTTTTATTTCTACAGGCAAGTCGATTACATGCTCGGCCACCCAAAAGGTATTTATCATCCGGGATTTTATTAATTGCAAAAGCAAAGGGGTAATTTACATATGTCGCTGCCCCTGTCCCAAGGACTATATTGGAAAGACCTTTAGGGAATTAAGGAAAAGGGTGGGCGAGCATGTAAATTACATTAAAAATAACAGAATCACACCAGTGGCAAGTCATGTACATGAATATCATTCGGGGACCCCCGCTCACTCAGCTTCTCGGCATTGGAACTAGTACCAATGTCTCCGAGAAAAGGGGACTGGGATAACAAGATTCTGCGCAAAGAAGCAGAGTGGATCTACAGATGCCGTTCGCAAGCACCTGCCGGCCTTAACGAACGATTGACCTTTACTTGTTTTTTGTAAAGTTCCTTCATACCTCATAACCCTAAAAGAGACACTACGATAGATCGGGAGTCTCTTTTCTCCATACTTGCCTCTATTTTTCCTGAATAATTAATTTAACAAAACGTTCTCAAACTGGTCATGAGTACATAATGTACTCAATATAATATATATCAAAAGGGTCTGAGCTATATCAGGCCACACCCGGCTAAATTATATTTTATTTATCTCAATAATCGTTATTTCGTCTGATCAGGTGATTACGTTGATCATATATATATGTATCTACTGATCAGAATAGCTATAGCCTTGAAATGAATTTGTCCTGTCACTGTTTTGCTGTCTTATAAGCATGGAGGGGTCTATTTTATCGATGGAGATTTGGGGATGATGTAAATAAAGAGGTCAGTCCAAGTGATATGCATATGGCTGCTTCATATGGCACATCTAATGTGTTCAAATTGAACATGCCAGATAAAACCTCACCCCCTAAAATAACAACCACTTGCCACTAAGCGCCCCCCCCCCCCCTGAAAACGCATAGAAGCGCAGAATAGAACAATTATACTGAAATAATCGGGTGCTCAAATCGGATACATCGTACCCGCGATTATAGCAACAGGGGAGGACCTGCAGCGCTAGAGCATCGCTATCCCGGAAATGACGTCTGCGGTTCAGCAGACCGGAAGCGATGCATGCGTTCTAGGGGACCGGAAGTAGCGGCGCGTGCGTTCCACCAACCGGATACGCGGCTCCATACAGGAATAGGGGCCTCTCCACTCCACTCAAATACAGCACAATTACAGGGATGCCTCACTGCCCCATCAGACACGGCAGACGGCAGTCCAGACCACAGGGGGACACCTAACATGTAAGTCACCATTAATTAGAAACGTCTATGAGCAATTTTACCATATAGCCAAAACATCAACAGTGGGCTCTTGTGTGATATTTTCTTTTCCCTAGGTGACACCTCCCTCTCTACAGGAGAATAAATACGAATTCTCAGTTTCTCCTACATGGCCTGCCCCATCATGGTATCGACCAGGACACAGTAAATATATCTAATATTATCTGTCTCTTTCATCCTGCATGATGTTATCTATTATAATGATTATCTTCTAAACCAACCCCCTGATGAACCAAAACGTGGGGAAATGCATTGGGGTTATATATAATATAAAGGGGTAAAACATTTACATCAACTGTATTATAAATTCCCATTGTACAGGGTTACACAGGGCTAGACAGGGTAGGTACGGGGACAGGGTGATCCCACCATCAGGACTCATCCTTGGGCAGAGGACTATCATAGGGCGGGTACAGGGAGAGAATCATCCCTAATACCCCTATTCATATGCCCCACTCTCTACCCAACTCCCAACCTCACTAAAAAGTTACCAACGCCCTGGGAATTTTTATATACCTTAATTATCTTGTTAGTTATCTATTCTTCTTTCACCAATTCACGGTGGTAGCTGGGCAACATCTTGTCCTATTATTATTTTGGACACCCGGTTATCAGAGGGTGTATACATTTATGCTTTTTAAATAAAAATTAATAAAAGCAATTTTTTAAAAGGGTCCATTTCCAGGTTAAAAATTCACTTATACGGACACTTATACCATACCAATTGTATATTTAATTCTACAATTAATTAAAAAAATCATATGTACTCTAAAAATAGTCCCAACAAAACCGTCACCTTATCTCGTAGTTTGCAAAATGGGGGCACTTTTAGAGGTGCATCAGAGGGGGTTGAAACAGGACAGTGTAAATTCACCGATCCACAAAAATCAGCCCTCCAAAATCCACACAGCGCTCCTTTCCCTCTACGCCTCGCCGTGTGGCCGTACAGTAGTGTACGACCACATATGGGGTGTTTCTGTAAACGGCAGAGTCAGGGCAATAAATATACAGTCATACAGTCTTGTTTGGCTGTTAACCCTTGCTTTGTTAGTGGAAAAAATGGGTTAAAATTGAAAATATGTCAAAAAAAATAATTCTCAAATTTCATCCCCATTTGCCAATAACTCTTGTGCCTAAAGGGTTAACAACGTTTGTAAAATAAGTTTTGAATACCTTGAGGGGTGTCGTTTGTTAGATGGGGTCACTTTTAGGGAGTTTCTACTCCAGGGGTGCATCATGGGGGTTGAAAAAGGACATGGTGTAAATAAACCGGTCCATAAAAATCAACCCTCCAATAACCACACGGCGCTCCTTTCCCTCTACGCCCGGCTGTGTGGCCGTACAATAGTTTACGACTACATATGGGGTGTTTCTGTAAACGGCAGAGTTAGGGCAATAAATATACAGTCTTGTTTGGCTGTTAAACCTTGCTTTGATAGTGTAAAAAATGGGTTAAAATTGAAAATTTGGCAAAAAAATGTAATTCTCAAATTTCATCCCCTATTTGCCAATAACTCTTGTGCAACACCTAAAGGGTTAACGAAGTTTGTAAAATCAGTTTTGAATACCTTGAAGGGGGTAGTTTCTAGAATGGGGTGGGTGGTTTCTATTATGTAAGCCTCGCAAAGTGACTTCAGACCTGAACTGGTCCCTAAAAATTGGGTTTCTGAAAATTTCTGAAAAATTTCAAGATTTGCTTCTAAACTTCAAAGCCTTGTAACATCCCCAAAAAATAAAATATCATTCCCAAAATGATCCAAACATGAATTAGACATATGGGGAATGTAAACTAATAACTATTTTTGGAGGTATTACTATGTATTATAGAAGTAGAGAAATTGAAACTTGGAAATGTGCATTTTTTTTACAAATTGTTGCTAAATTTGGTATTTTTTTCATTAAAAAAATTATTATTTTTTAACTTCATTTTACCAGTGTCAGCAAGTACAATATGTGACGAAAAACTATCTCAGAATGGCTTGGATAAGTCAAAGCGTTTTATAGTTATCACCACTTAAAGTGACACTGGTCAGATTGCAAAAAATGGCCTGGTCCTCGAGGTGAAATTAGGCTGTGTCCCAAAGGGGTTAACAGTGACTGCCACAGTACCTCGTTCCCTTAACAGTGACCTCACAGTACCCTGCTGACCTAAATGTGACCTCCACAGCAGCTGCCCCTTTAATAATGGCACCTGCCCCCTTAACAGTGACCTCAACAGTGCCCATCCCCTTTAAGGGCTACATGAAGACATGTGTCATGCGATATTTTGTCGTACCAATGTGGCGTAACAATTTTTATAATGATAGGCTATGGTTTCGCACTGCGACATGCAACATGCTGCACAGTCCCTCACTCCTTACACTGACCCCTCCACAGTGCCCAGCCTTCTTAAAATGGGACCTCAACAGCAGCCCATCCCATTAACTTTGACCTTTACAGCAGCCCGCCCCTTTAGCAGTGAGTTTCACAGCACTCTACTCCCTTGACATTGACCTCCTCAGAGGCCCGCCCCTTAACAGTGATCTATACAGCACCCAGCTCCCCACACTGACATAGGGGGCCGTCCCCTTATCTGTGACCTCCACTGTTCCCTGCCCCCTATAACAGAGACCTCCACAGCACCCGCCCCTTTAACAGTGATTGCCACAGTACTCCGTTCCCTTAACAGTGTCCTCCACAGTACCCTGCTGACTTAACAGTGACCTTCCCTTTAAGGGCTAGATGACGACGTGTCGTGCAACATTTTGTACCTATGTCGCACAACAATTTTTATAATCATAGTCTGTGACATGCTGCAACATAACAGTCGCAAAAAATCCATCCAAGATGGATGCATGTAGCAGTGTGGTTGTGCCCTATGTGTCGCGTGACTAATTGTCGTTGTGTAGCCCTAGCATAAAGCTGAACTACAGCAGTGAAGAAAAATGGCTGGGTTGTTATGGAAACCTGGAGTAAAACTGTGTGTATGTGGAGACTAAGCTCCCGTGAGCTTCTATTGGCTGATATGGGACATGTGACCATGTGTATGGCAGTTGAAATATGAGTGAAAGACTTGCAGGCTTGTATTGGCTAATGCAGGTCATTTTTGTGGAATATCTCAGGAACGCTACGTCCTAGAGAGCTGTTCTGAAACCTTCCCGTACACCTGATGTACCTGTGTGCCAAGTTTGGTGAAGATCGACCCAGTCACTTGGTCGCGCAGAAAGAACAGACAGACAAACTAATTTTTATATATATATGTATAAGATATATAGTACATACAACAGTGTAGATTGGGGCGGACATATCGCCTGTTCAGCTGCACAGGGGCCCAGCAAGGGAGGGGGCCCTTCCCAGTGCCAGTGGAGGCATTTATTTTTTCTTATCATATTTTTCATTCCCTACCTCTGACAGCAGGGTAATCTGGGCACCTTGGTGTGGAGGTCAGGAGGGGTGGAGTTTTTAGGGGGGGGGGGGGCCTGATTAACACTTTTTGCGAATCTGCTGCTCATTTAGGGTTGCCACCTTTTCTTCAAGCCAAACCCGAACAGGAGGGAGGGCCCCCTTCCAGGCAGCACTCATGCCCTGCCTCAAGCCACACCCATGTCCCACCTCCAGCCCTACCCATGCCCCGCCTCCAGCCACGCTCATATCCCGCCTCCACCCTCGGTAGCTGTTGCACCGCGATCGTTACTCCCCTGATCCCGTCACTACAGAAATACAGTGCCCCATACCTCTTACATCCAGTGACGTCTCCTTTGATGTAGATGTTCTCTTTCCTCATCCTCTCCTTTCAGACGTTCAGACCAGACTACCATTTTGTCACCATTCTTCGTCTCTGCAGTTTGACAACAAAAAATCTTAGTTTACTACTTTTCCATCATCCTCCCATCTTCTGGACAAATTATCCTACTACCCCCTATACTGTGCCACTGTGCTCCCCAATACTATACTGCAGAAACCAATAAACCCCCTGATAATACTTGTACCACACAGAGCCCCCCCATATAAAATACCCCTTCTTTGTGGCCTCAGTAGAAGACCCCAAATAATGTGCCAGTAAGAAATGCCCCCCATAGATGCCCCTCCATGTATCAGTAACAAGTGCCTCCTTTCTCCTTCCCCCCCAATATGTGCTAGTATAACGTGCCTCTTCCCCCCTTCCCTTATATGTGCCAGTATCAAGTGCCTCATTTCCCCCCCCCAATATGTGCCAGTATAAGGTGCCTCCCCCCCTTCCCCCCATATGTGGCAGTTTTAAGTGCCTCATTCTCCCCCCCAATATGTGCCAGTATAAGGTTCCTCTTTCCCCCCCCTTCCCCCATATGTGGCAGTTTTAAGTGCCTCATCCCCCCCCAATATGTGCCAGTATAAGGTGCCTCTTTTCCCCCTTCCCCCATATGTGGCAGTTTCAAGTGCCTCATCCCCCCCCCCCCAATATGTGCCAGTATAAGGTGCCTCTTCCCCCCCCCCCTTCCCCCATATGTGGGAGTTTCAAGTGCCTCATTCCCCCCCCCAATATGTTCCAGTATAAGGTGCCTCTTTCCACCCCTTCCCCTATATGTGCAAATTTCAAGTGCCTCTTTTCTCCTCCCCCCTAAATATGTGCCAGTATAAGGTGCCTCCCACCCACCTTCCCCCATATGTGCCAGTTTCCAGTGCCTAATTTCTCCTCCTCCCCAATATGTGCCAGTATAAGGTGACTTTTTCCACCCCTTTCCCCATATGTGCCAATTTCAGGTGCCTCTCTTCTCTAAAAAAAAAAAAAAAAAACGTGTACTTACCTCCAGCGATGCAATGCAAGCCTCTTCCCGGCCTGTGTATCGTGCTGTACGGCTCAGCGGCGTGATGACGTAATCGCGCTGCCTGCACCGGCCTCTGATAGGCTGGGGGCCTTGTTCCTGCAGCCTATCAGAGGAACAGGAGAGGGAGACGCCTCTCCCTCCCCTGCCGCAGCACAGTCATCTCCCTGTGCCCTGCACCTGCCGCCATCATTCACAGCTGATGCTGATCCTGTGCTTGGGTCTGAGAAAGGCTTGTACCCGGGCACAGGATTACAAACCCGGACTGTCCAGGTCATTCCCGTACGGGTGGCAAGCCTATGCCCATTTGTGTCTACACCTTCGATGACATCATAGTCATGTGATCTTTTCCGCAGTGGAAGTGGAGGTAGGAACTGTGATGAGGTCACCATCATGTGACCAGTGCAGAAAGAGGCAGCTCAGCAGTGGAGACCTTTGATGCCATGGAATGAATGTAGTTCAAAGGAAGGTGTCGCGCTGCCTCACTTGGCTGTAATTCAAAGGACTTGATCAGGATACGATACAACAGCTTTTAGGTGATGCCAAACAATGAGGTTCCACAGGAGGATAATCTCGGTCACAAAACCACCCCTCTGTAGATATAAAGGTGCAGGCACCTAGTGAAGGTCCACCAATGTTTCCAATGGTAATAGCTTTTATTATACTCACAAAGGTATAAGATCAATATGCACAAAACAGAATACAATCTCTGTGGTTATAACACCGCTCGACCCAGGTTTCGCCACACCAGCTTCATCAATAAAAGCTATTACCATTGGAAACATTGGTGGGAGATGTGGTTCTCCCTATTATACCTCCTCCCTGCTTAGTGGGAGGGAAATATGTTATTTAACTGGGACTTTATGTTAGAGGGGCTGAAGGGAGGGGAGGAGTGTCAGTTACATAGGACTGTATGTTATGGAAAACTATAAGAGATATGTTTTTTACATGGTACTGTATGTTATAGAAGACTGGAGGGAGATGACTGGTGTTATTTACATGGGACTGGATATTTTAGAAGACTGGAGGGTAAGGAGTGATGTTATTTATATGGGACTATGTGTTGGAGGGGGGGGTGAAGGAGGGGATTTAAGTTATTTACATGGGACTGTATGTTATAGAGAACTGTAAGGAAGAGAAGTTATTTACATGGGGCTGGAGGGAGAGGAATGGTGTTATTTACAAGGCACTGCATGGTATAGAAGACTAAAGGGAGAGGAGTGAAGTTATTTACATGGGAATGCATGGCAGAAGACTGTAAGGAAGATAGGTTATTTACATGGGACCGTATCATATAGAAGACTGGTGGGAGACAACTGGTGTTATTTACATGGGACTGCATGGTATAGAAGACTGGAGGGAGAGGACGGGCATTATAATTTATTCGGGCACTACAGAGATGATTATAACCCCGGGGGGTACAGCAGGAGGTATTATAATTATGGGGGCCACTGCAGGGAACATTATAAATACTGTTGGTAGTTGTGGAAGGCATTACTACTACTGAGGGCCCAATAGAAGTGCCTTATAGATTATAAGAGGTGCCCGATAGGGAGGCCTTATTAGTACTAAGGGCACTGTAGGGAGCATTATTACCAATGGGGATACTATTTGTGGGTGGCTTCCGCCTGGCAGCGAGCCTGGTGATGTCACTGGCACTAATGGACATGCTTTAGCACTGCCTTAGCCTGTAAAATGGCTAGGGGAGTGCTAAAGCCACCCATCAGTGCCAGTCTGTGTTGGGCCCATGTTCATATGTGCCTGCATTATTGAGAAAAAAAAATGAATGTTTGAATATATGCAAATGATCCTCTAAGAGCAACGGGGGGATTACCATTACACCTAGAGGCTCTGCTGTCTCTGCAACTGCCGCTTCCTGTCTACTTTGACAGGGCATGGTAGCGAAAATGTCATCCCACCAGGCTGTGTTAAAGTGCAGAAGGCGTGGCAGTTACAGATAGAGCAGAGCCCCCGTTTGTATATAATAAAACATAATTTTTCTCAGCAATGCAGGCACATAAAACCATGGGACCAACACAGATGCCTTCAGTTGCCAAGCGCACATGTATGTGTATGAGGATGTAGGCCTAGGGAGCATTTTACCATCAGCTATGGACTTCATTGCAGGAAGAAAGCTGGCACTAAAGTGCCTAGGGCAGCATCAAATCTAAATATGGACCTGGCTCCACAGCAGTAGCAGGATGTAGTGTCACTCATCACACTGCTGGTCTGTGTATGAGGAGGAGCAGTGCGGCCGGGAATCTGCTGTGCTCCTCTTCCTACACAGACCAGCAGAGCAATGTGTGACACTACATCCTGCTACTGCTGCGGAGCGCCAGTGGCTGAACTGTGATCATGAGGAACTTGGTGAGTATATATTTTTTACCTTCTGTGAAGGGGGCACATATCTGACCATTACTACTGTGAGGGGGCCTATATCTGGACATAACTGCTATGTACTGGCACAAAGGGAGAATAATTACTATGTGGGGGCATTAAGGGGACTGGGTGTGTATAGTTATGCTTTGGGCAGAGTTAGAGGCGTGACCTAGTATAAAAAGAATATATATACATACATAATGTAAACATATTTGCAAGATGTTTTTTATTTGCACATATATGTTTATATTTGGGGCAGCTACATCCTTTGCACAGGGGCCCTTTGCTGCCTGTGTCCGCCCCTGGTGTAGATATATGTGAGGTATAATAGATTTAGTGTGTACAGATATATAGTATATATAGCAATGTACTGGTGTATGAGGTATAATAGATGCAGTATGTACAGATAAATAGCATATATAGCAGTGGACTGATATGTGAGGTACAAGCTGTAATTTATACCTCGTATATATTATATTTATATTGCAGCCTGCGATGTATGAGCGGGGAGAGAGGAGGGGCCCGATGCAGTCACTGGGCCCCTCCAGACATTAATCCTTAACCTATTAATACGTTTAACTAAAGCTGCGCTCTCCCCTGTTCCCCTGTATCAGTACAGCACTTGCTAACAAGCTTCCATAGCAGGCAGAGCGAACAGCAGAAGTAACGTCACTCACTGACGTCACGCGCCTGCTCCTCCCACTTTATGAATGAAGCAGGCGGAGTAGGCGCACGAAGTTACTTCTGCCGTCCGCTCTGCCTGCTATGGAAGCTTGTTAGTAAGTGCTGTACTGATACAGGGGAACAGGGGAGACCGCAGCTTTAGTTAAACTTATTAACAGGTTAAGGATTAATATTTATAAATACTGTGGTGAGCGGAGGGCCAGTGTATTGGGGGACACTGCTATGAGGGGGATCTGTGGATGACACATATATAGCAGTGTCATCCACAGATTCCCCCCCATAACAGTGCCATCCACAGATCCCCCTCCTCATAACAGTGCCATCCACAGATCCCCTCCCCATAACAGTGCCATCCACAGATCCCCTCCCCATAACAGTGCCATTCACAGATCCCCCATAACAGTTCCATCCACAGATCTCCCATAATAGTGCCATCCACAGATCTCCCATAACAGTGCCATCCACAGATCCCCCATAACAGTGCCATCCACAGATCCCCATAACAGTGCCATCCACAGATCTCCCATAATAGTGCCATCCACAGATCCCCCATAACAGTGCCATCCACAGATCCCCCATAACAGTGCCACCCACAGATCTCCCATAATAGTGCCATCCACAGATCTCCCATAATAGTGCCATCCACAGATCCCCCATAACAGTGCCATCCACATATCCCCCATAACAGTGCCATCCACAGATATCCCATAACAGTGCCATCCACATATCTCCCATAATAGTGCCATCCACAGATCTCCCATAATAGTGCCATCCACAGATCTCCCATAATAGTGCCATCCACAGATCCCCCATAACAGTGCCATCCACAGATCCCCCAAATGACAGTGCGTCATCCACAGATCCCCCATAATAGTGTTATGTACAGACCACCATTAGTTCAAAACCCACCAAAAGCACACATTTTGGTTAAAAATGTTATTTTTTCTTATTTTCCTCCTTTAAAAACCTAGGTGCGTCTTATAGGCCGGTGCATCTTATAGGGCGGAAAATACGGTACTATATACCTGTACACACTGCATCTGTTATACCTCTTTTGTGTGACAGTGCTGTTCTGTAATCCCAGTCTGGCCCTGATGGCATATAGTATAATACAACAGGAAAATTTAGACTAGCACTTTCATAATCGCAGATGCATATCCATAAAGCTAACATGCAGGAAGCAAACAAAAAAGGTATGGCAGCACAATATTTCACATACAAACAATAAAACTGAAAAATAAGGATCATTCTAACTTATATAAATTATACCTACTATAAATGAAAAATAAATAGAAGCTCTTTGTGCAAATTTTTGGTCAAATGTGTATCGGGTCCATCTACCAGGAGTCAAGGTGGCTTCTGCAGATGAGTCCCTAACACTAACAGAACTGCCTCTCCTGGGCTTGACTAAGCCAGGGCAGTGTAGGAACCAGCTACATATATACTCTGCTCAGAAGCCCCAGGCATATGGGCTGGGAGTGCTAAGGGTTCGTTCACACAAAATTATTTTTGCGTGCCGTTAACGGAACCATTCATTTCAATGTTTCCGCAAAAAAAAAAAATGTTATGTACTCCATATGCATTCCGTTTCCTATTATTGCCCGCAAATCACGTTCCATGGCTCCATTCAAGTCAATGTGTCCGCAAAAAAAAATAGACACGTACGGAATGTACTCCCTATGTATTCTGTATCCGTTACGTTATTGAAAATTTTATACCCTGCCTTAATTTTTTCAATGTAATTACTGTATACTGTATATGCCATACAGAAAAAAACGGAACCGAACTGGAAACACTACTGAAACAAAAAACGGCCACAAAATACTGAAAAAGCCATACGGTCATATGAACGAGCCATAAAAGAGGCAGCTACCCTCAATATATACTACAAGAAAATTTAGACTAGCACTTTCATAATCGCAGATGCATATCTATAAAGTTAACATGCAGGAAGCAAACAAAAATAGGTATGGCAGCACAACATTTCACATTCAAACAATAAAACAGAAAAATAAGGATCATTCTAACTTAAAATGGCATATAGTATAACAGGCAGTAGCAAGAACAGTTCATAGAGCAAAGGGAGAGGCCTGGAATGGGTATTGGGATGTGCTATAAACGGGGCATGGGGACCCAATTTAGATTCTTGCTATGGGGCCCAGTAATTTCTATGTACGCCCTGAATAACTCTTTTGTGAAGTAAAAATTTTGAAAATCGCTAATTTTTCAAAATTTTCTATAAACTTTTATTTTTTTTTAAAGGTAGAACATATTTAGTGCACCTAATCAACATAGCCAAATTTTAAAGGGGCTAGCTTACTTCAGCAAATGGCATTTATCATGTAGTTAATACCAAGTATTTACTAATGTATTCTGATGTCTATATTGCCTCCTTTGCTGGCTTCATCCATTTTTCCATCATATTGTACAGTGTACACTTTTAGTTTCCTTGGTTATGACGTCTCTGCAGTCCAGCAGTGGCGGCCAGCTTGAACAATCTACAAACTACATCCCTCAAATTAATGTAAACTGAATTTAGAAACTTTGTTAACCTTTTAGGTGTTTTGCAGGAATTAAAGTAAAATGGAGGTAACATTTAATACTTTCTATTTTAATCCAATTTTTTACTATAGCACAGCAATGGTTAATAAACAAACCTCAATATTAATTACCCTTATTCTGCAGTTTACAGAAACATGTGTGGTTGTAAACTGTTGTACGGGCACATGGCAGGGCTCAGAATGGAGGGAGTGCCATATTGCTTTTGGAGGACAGATTTTGCTGAAAAGATTTTTGAGCACCAAGTGACATTTGAAAAGACTTTGAGGCACCCATACAATGGAGACCCCAATGAAGTGGCACAATTATCAAGAGTACACCCCTAAACAAATTTATTGAGAGGTATAGTGTGCACTTTGGCCCAACAAGCTCTTCATAGAATTTAGAAACACTTGACTGGGAAAATGAAACATTACATTTTTCCAATAAAATGCTGCTTTAGCCCCAATTTTTTTTTTTTTCATAAGGGATAACAGGAGAAAAAGCACACTGAAATTGCTTACCCATTTTTTCCTGAATACAATAACACTCCATATATGATTGTAAACACTGAATGGCTCGAAAAGAACACATTTGGAGTGCAGATTTCATTGGAATGGGTTTCGGGCTCCTTGTCACATTTGCAAAGACTCTGAGGTACTCCTATAGTGGAGACCGCCAAAAAGTGACACCATTTTAAAAACTATACTCCGCATGGAATTTATCAAAGGTTGTATTTAGCATTTTCACCCCATTGGTGTTTGCCAGAAATGAAATATGTAGTGAATGGTGAAAAAAAAATAATGCAGTTTTTCCACAGATATGCCATTTCAGTGCCCAATATGTTGTCCCCAACCTTTTGCCACAGTGAAAAGTCAGCTCTCTAACTATTATATTGAGAATCCTGTTTATAGAAACCCCCTACATGTGGTCCTAAACTGTTGTATGGATATATTACAGGGTTCAGAAGTGAAAATACACCATCGAATTTAAGCATCATTGACTGAGAATTGCTAAGGCTCTGTCTGATGTGAAATAAAAAAGCCCCCCCCCCCCAAGAAGTGACACCATTTTTTACATCACACCCGTCAAGGAATTTATCAACGGATAGTGAGCATTTTGATCCCCTATGGGGTTTTTCAAAAAATAATGTTTAGTGGAAGGTGAACAGTTAATCTGTAAGATATACTGAGTTTATCAGAGTATAATAAGATAGTAACATTACAAGGTACATAAAGGATAAAATGAATAATCCATGGATGTGTCATACACTTTGAAGCAATCCTTTATGCAGAGCCAAGGTTTCCAGGTTTCACAGTGATAAATGGTGTCCTTTCGTAGAGCCTTTTTAGTACACACTTTTCCATTCCTGGCTCTTTGGATGACTTCATCAGGGAAATGTCCTAATACGTGCATCACTTCCAAAAGCACTGTAGCCCTCCACTTCCTGGTTTCCAAAAGTTAGGGTCTTGATTACCACCTCTTGAAAATAAAAGAATGTTCCTGTCTGGCCTGCAGATAAAAATAACGTGTAAGAATTATACAGTGCCATCTGTACAATGTGCACAACCTTTTCAGCTTCATCACTTGATCTTAGAGATCAACTACTCCCATGTAGGCATTGTTGTCCAGGAAGAGGTTTGGCTTGGTAGTTGTAGTACCTTATATAGGGGAAGGGTAGTTGCAGTTACCATAAACTGTGGGCAGTACACAAACATCCCTGAATTGTCCTTGTACTTGACCAACAACAGGTTCTCATTGGGGAGAGCCCTGCTGTCGCCCATTTTGTGTGGTTGTCTGAGTAGGGAAGCGGGGAGGCCTCTCTGATTATTGTGCATAGTGCTGCAAGCAAAGTACCTCTGGAAGTTAGGGACTTAAATAGTGGTATGCTAGTGTAGAAGTTATCCGTGTAGAGGTAGCAGTCTTGCACATCTTATAAACTTCAAGGACCTTTTGATGGGCAAGTATTGGTAGTATTTTTTCTTCCTTTACCCCAATGATTTTCATTTTTTTATTTTAATTTTTTATTCCCTGCCATCCAGGAGCCTTGACTTTTTTTATTATGAGGGCAAGTTGCATTTTCCATTGGCACAATTTTATATTGCAGAAGATTTAGTGGAAAGCTGGAAAAAATTCCAAAGGGGGTTAAATTAGGAAAAAAATACAATTGTGACATAGTTTTAGAGGTTTCGTTTTTACTAGGGTTGAGCGAACCCAAACTGTAAAGTTCAGGTTCGTACCGAACTTTAGGATTTTTGGACCCCGAACCCGAACATTTCCGTAAAAGTTCGGGTTTGGTGTTTGGCGCTTTCTTGGCGCTTTTTGAAAGGCTGCAGAGCAGCCAATCAACAAGCGGTTAACTTTCTGACCTAAGAAGCCATCACAGCCATGCTTACTAATGTCATGGTTGTGATTGGCCAGAGCAGCATTTGAGCCAGGCTCTATATAAGCTTGATTCACGTAGCGCTGAACGTCACTCTGCTGTTACAAGTGTAGGGAGAGGATGCTGCTGGAATTGTGATTTCAGGGAGAGAATAGGAGAGAATCTAACTCAACAATCTACAGAGAAATAGTTGTGTGGGTGCAGGGAACAATCGTTTTACCCTGCCCTGAGGCCATTGACCAAATAAAAATAACTTTTATAATTCTCTTAGTTAGGTGGGCGGCAGTGGCGGACATTTTATGCAAGCTCAGTGCACCAGCACTGCATCTGAGCTGTTGGGACTTTTTTGGGCAAACTACAACATCTGGATTAGTCAGTGTGCAATTTAAGATAGAAATACACCCATCATTTTCTGGGGTTTGAAAAAAACACTTTTTTTTTCTCAAAAAACAGTATTTTCCTGATTTTCAAGTGTTAAATTCAAGTTTAATATGTATTCACTTTGATATTCTGTAACCCAAAAACTACTTTTTTGGCAAGCTACAACAACTGGATTAGTCAGTGTGCAATTTAAGCATGAAATACACCCATCATATTCTGGGGTTTGAAAAACACCTTTTTTTTTATAATCTTTATTACAATTTTTTCAATTCTTACAAAATTTTTCACAAAACATCTTGTGCTTACATAATTACATAAGTTAATTGCATATAAATACTCCCCCCCCCCCCCCCGGTTGTCGGTTGCTGCAAAAGAGAAAAAAAATAAAAAATCACTCTATTATTGCCGCCCTCCCTCCCTCCATTGCCCCTCCTTCCCTCCAACCCTCAATTTTTATTTAGCCATCTCCGCCACAACCTGACAAATCTATATTTTTTTTTCAACCCGGTCAAGCAGAACTCCTCACTGGCTAGCGACATCCTTGTGCAGTTCTCCCATTCTTTAACTATAGGGGCCTCACTCACCACCCAGTGCCCAACTATACATTTCCTGGCTTGGTTGCAATTCCCCTGTGTTGAGTAGAGATGTCGCGAACATAAAATTTTCCGTTTGCAAATGGCGAACGCAAGTTTCTAGAAATGTTCGCGAACCCCCATTGACTTCTATAGGCAGGCGAATTTTAAAACCCACAGGGATCTTTCTGGCCACAATAGTGATGGAAAAGTTGTTTCAATGGGACTAACACCTGGACTGTGGCATGTCGGAGGGGGATCCATGGTAAAACTCCCATGGAAAATTACATAGTTGACACAGAGTTGGATTTTAATCCATAAAGGGCATAAATCACCTAACAATCAATTTTTTTTTTTTTAACAACGTGCTTTAAAACATCCAGTGTGTGTATACGATAAGGTATGATGTTGTATCGATCAGGTAGTGTAAGGGTTACGCCGGCTTCACAGACATTGACAGACCAAACTCCCCTTTTAATGCACCGCAAACCACCGCAAACAGTCCATTTGCCCAACCGCAAACATCCCATTTGCACAAGGTTGGATACCAAGCTAGCCATGTCCCGTTGATGTAATTTAAGGTTTCTTCCTCCACCCAGCCACGTACAACAC
This sequence comes from Bufo gargarizans, assembly GCF_014858855.1. Lineage (NCBI taxonomy): Eukaryota > Metazoa > Chordata > Amphibia > Anura > Bufonidae > Bufo > Bufo gargarizans. Next base: position 106,329,173 of record NC_058086.1, on the reverse strand, counting down.
CAAGGGTCCCGGAAAGGTGAATTGAATTGATTTTTCAAATGGGGAGATGGTTAAAAAAAATGCTGGCTCCATCCCCTTTGTTTGAATCCACGGTCACTGTGTCTGTTCCATGCAATTTACTGTCCCACCCGATATGAGCGCTATTTTCTATAGTTCTCTCTTCTCATCAGTTTAATCCCTGTTATGTCCCCAATCTAAGGTCCATTTATTAAATGGATTTTTCGAACGGGGAGATGGTTAAAAAAATGCTGGCTCCCTCCCCTTTGTTTGAATCCACGCCACGGTCACTGCGTCTGCGCCGTGCAATTTACTGTCCCACCCGATATGAGTGGTATTTCCTGTAGTTCTCTCTTCTCATCAGTTTAATCCCTGTTTCGTCCCCAATCTGGGGTCCATTTATTAAATAGAGTTTTCGAACGGGGAGATGGTTAAAAAATTGCTGGCTCCCTCCCCTTTGTTTGAATCCACGCCACGGTCACTGCGTCTGCGCCGTGCAATTTACTGTCCCACCCGACATGAGTGGTATTTCCTGTAGTTCTTTCTTCTCATCAGTTTAATCCCTGTTTCGTCCCCAATCTGGGGTCCATTTATTAAATAGATTTTTCAAACGGGGAGATGGTAAAACAATTTCTGGCTCCCTCCCCTTTGTTTGAATCCACGCCGCGGTCACTGCGTCTGCGCCGTGCAATTTACTATCACACCCGATATGAGTGCTATTTTCTGTAGTACTATTCTCATCAGTTTAATCCCTGTTACGTCCCATATCAGCGTGGGATTGCCTTTTGTGAAAAAAAAATTTAGGCCGAGTATCTTCGACTGCCTTCACAGTGACAGACCAAACTCTGATACACCAAACTTAATTGATTTTAGGAACCGGGAGATGGAAAAAGCAGCTTGGTCAGTCCTCTTACTCCCAAGTTGGGGCACTGCGCCTGCACTGAGCAATGTGCTGTGACACCCTATATGAGTGGTGTCTTAACTAGTCCTATTCCTATCAGTTTAATCCCTGTTACGTCCCCTATCCGGGAACATGTGTCGAATTGATTAACCATTGTCGAATAAACGAACCATTACGACATCCTGGAATAATTTAGTTCGGAGCTTTGTACTTGATTTGTATTGGAATTGTTGGGGATTTTTAAAATTGTCTGCATTATTTCTAATAAACTATTAAGAGACTTTATTATGATTTTTTTTATTTTATGTATTAAAAACGCACCCATACAACTTAAAAAAAAGATAAATAAAAAATATTTTTTTTCTATGAAAAAACATCCAGCCGCCCCGATCGCTTTTGGTCTGATTATAATAAAGCAACAGCCTTATCATCTGGGGTGTGGCAACATTGCCAACACACTCATAGAGGTGATGATCGCATCATTGTGATAGGCAAGCCCCTTCACCACAACAAGGTAACGATCACGAAAGGGGAATTGACACTTGTATGTGCCTTTTTTTTGTTTTGTTTTTGCAACCACCAGTGCAGCACCAGAGGCCAGAAAAATTTGGCATGTACACATGCCTGAAAAACAATGTTATTGTTGCAGCCGCTGTTGTAGCAGTGGCCGGAAAAATTGATGTTTTCAAGGCAGAAAGTTTTCAAGGCAGAAAGGTGACTAAAACAATGCGGCTTGAACCCTAGTTGGTGGCGGAGAATTCACGAAAGTCATCCGGTATGCAGACATTAAAAACAGCAGCATGGGGACCATTTTGAGGCCAAGGCATGTCAGGCCTTTTGTTAGTTAAACGTATCCCCTACTTTCAGTCCCTTCGGGATCCATGCCTCATTCATCTTAATGAAGGTGAGGTAATCAACACTTTTTTGACCGAGGCGACTTCTTTTGTCAGTGACAATGCCTCCTGCTGCACTGAAGGTCCTTTCTGACAGGACACTTGAAGCGGGGCAGGCAAGAAGTTCTATCGCAAACTGGGATAGCTCAGGCCACAGGTCAAGCCTGCACACCCAGTAGTCAAGGGGTTCATCGCTCCTCAGAGTGTCGATATCTGCAGTTAAGGCGAGGTAGTCTGCCACCTGTCGGTCGAGTCGTTCTCTAAGGCTGGATCCTGAAGGGCTGTGGCGATGTGTAGGACTGAAAAAGCTCTGCATGTCCTCCAATCAACAACACATCTGTAAAGCGTCCTGTCCTTGCCACCGTGGTCGTGGTAGGAGGAGGATTACTTTGACCTCTTCCCCAGTTAGATTCCCGTTGTGCTGTGACATCCCCTTATAAGCTGTGTAAAGCATATTTTTTAGTTTGGTTTTGAACTGCTGCATCCTTTCTGACTTCCGGTAATTTGGTAACATTTCCGCCACTTTCTGCTTATACCGGGGGTCTAGTAGCGTGGCCACCCAGTACAGGTCGTTCTCCTTCATCCTTTTTATATGAAGGTCCCTCAACAGACATGACAGCATGAAAGACCCCATTTGCACAAGGTTGGATGCTGAGCTACTCATTTCCCGTTCTTCCCCCCCAGCCACGTACAAGACCACGGGTCCCAGATAGGTGACAACAACGAGCACCCTGGGATGCCTGCTGTGGTTGGTCTTCCTCCTCCTCAAAGGCACATTCCTCCTCTGACTCCTCTTCCTCATACTCCTCTTGCAGCGTTGCCGCAGGTCCGGCAAGCGATGATGACAAGGCTGTTTCTGGTGGTGATGGTGACCACAACTCTTCCTCTTCACGCTCATCTATTGCCTGATCCAGCACTCTTCGCAGGGCACGCTCCAGGAAGAAAACAAATGGGATGAGGTCGCTGATGGTGCCTTCGCTGCGACTGACTAGGTTTGTCACCTCCTCAAAAGGATGCATGAGTCTACCGGCATTGCGCATGAGCGTCCAGTAACGTGGCAAAAAAATTCCCAGCTCCACAGAGGCTTTCCTAGCACCCCGGTCATACAAATACTCGTTGACGGCTTTTTCTTGTTGGAGCAGGCGGTCGAAAATTAGGAGTGTTGAATTCCAACGTGTCGGGCTGTCGCAAATCAAGCGCCTCACTGGCATGTTGTTTTGGCGCTAAATGTCTGAAAAGTGCGCCATGGCCGTGTAGGAACGCCTGAAATGGCCACACACCTTGCTGGCCTCCTTGAGGACGTCCTGTAAGCCTGGGTACTTAGACACAAAGCGTTGTACGATGAGATTCAACACATGTGCCATGCACGGCACATGTGACAACTTGCCCAAATTCAATGGAGCCAACAAATTGCTTCCATTGTCACACACCACTTTGCCGATCTCCAGTTGGTGCGGGGTCAGCCACTGATCCACCTGTGCGTTCAGGGCGGACAGGAGTGCTGGTCCGGTGTGGCTCTCTGCTTTCAGGCAAGTCAACCCCAAGACAGCGTGACACTGTCGTATCCGGGATGCGAAATAGCCCCTGGGGAGCTGGGAGGGTTCAGTTGATGTGCAGCCAGACGCCGCAGCAGAAGAGGACTCAGCCGAGGAGGTTATGGAAGAGGATGGAGTAGGATGAGTAGAGGAGGTGGCAGTAGGCCTGCCTGCAAGTCGTGGCGGTGTCACCAACTATGCTTGGCAGCCGTCAGCAGGTTGACCCAATGCGCAGTGTAGGTGATATACCTGCCCTGACCGTGCTTTGCAGACCAGGTATTAGTGGTCAGATGGACCCTTGCCCCAACACTGTATGCCAGAGATGCCATGACTCTCTTTTCAATCACCGAGTAGAGGTTTGGGATTGCCTTATTAGAAAAAAAAACTTGTCCGGGTACCTACAACTGTGGTGTCCCAATAGCGACAAATTTTTTGAAGGCCTCAGACTCCACCAGCTGGTATGGTAAAGCTGGCGGGCTAAGAGTTCCGTCAAGCGAGCTGTCAGACGCCAGGCAAGGGGGTGACTCTGTGACATTGGCTTCTTATGCTCAAACATTTCCTTTACAGACACCTGACTGTGGGCAGATGAGATGGAACTGCTGAAGGTGAGAGGCGGAGTGGCGGGTGGTTGAGAGGGGGCAAGGAGGACAGCAGTGGTTGACGTGGCTGAAGATGCTGGACCAGGAGGAGGATGGTGGCTTTGAGCTTGTGTGCTGCTTCTACTCGTCATCATGTGTTTATCCCATAGGCGTTTGTGATGTGCGATCATGTGCCTTCGCAAAGCAGTTGTACCTAGGTGGGTGTTGGACTTCCCACGACTCAGTTTCTTTTGGCACAGGTTGCAAATGGCATTGCTGTTGTCAGAGGCAGACACACAAAAAAAATGCCACACTGCTGAGCTTTGCAATGACGGCATTCTGGTGGTGGCAACAGCAGAATGCATTAATTGGCGTGCTGTCTGGCTGACCCCGGGTGCCGATACATGCTGTCTGACTGTGCCACTAGCTCCTTGCGATGACCTCCCCCTGCTTCCAACTCGTCTCCTCCTTCTCTCTGTCTCCCCTTCTGAACTTTCCCCCTCTTCTTCTTCTCTTCGAGCAGGCACCCACGTGGCATCCACGGTCACATCGTCATCATCAACCACTTCACTTGTATCTGACACCTCAGCAAAGGAAGCAGCAGCGGGTACAACATCATCATCATCACACTGTACATCCATGTGTGTAATGCTGCCTGACTGAGACATATCCCTGTTATCTACATCCCCTGGCAATAATGGTTGCGCATCACTAATTTCATCCAAATGATGTGTAAATAACTCCTCTGAGGGATCAAGTGAAGCGGCTGTGGTGGCGGTGGGCGGGAGAGCGGCGACCAAAGCTGAGCTGGAGGAGGATGGTGCGTCAAGGTTCTTAGCGGAAGCTGTTGAAGATTGGGTGTCCTGTGTAAGCCAGTCAACTATTTTCTCAGAATTTTTTGGGTACGTGACCTCTGAACACTGGGCATTATTCCAGGGCCAGTGGAAATCACAGCACCACGAACACGACGGCCCCTGCGGCGTGGCCTGCCTCTGCCTGTCATTTTTTATAAGATAAGTGTTACTATGCGTGCAAGGTACTGTGCCACTCTATATAAGTGGTGGGCAGTGGGCACAGTACAGTCTGTGTGGGCCTGACACAGAAGGGCTTGCAAATGTGATTAGATCACAGTTAAATTTTAAATAACTTTTTTTTTCCTGAAAGGTATTTTGGTGAATGACACCCTGTAACGGTATGAGTGCAGGCCTAGCCAGCCACTAGCCAGTGGCCACAATACAGTATGTGTGGGCGCCTGACACACACGGGCTTGCAAATGTGATTAGATCACAGTTAAATTTAAAATAGATTTTTTTTTTTCTGAAAGGTATTTGGGTGAATGACACCCTGTAACGGTATGAGTGCAGGCCTAACCAGCCACTAGCCAGTGGCCACAATACAGTATGTGTGGGGGCCTGACACACACGGGCTTGCAAATGTGATTAGATCACAGTAAAATTTGCAGCCTCTCACACATGGGCGGCCAGGCAACTGCAATATATATATATATATATATATATATATGAAAAAAAAAAAAAAGCAGACTGATGTACCAGCCCTGAAAGGGGCTTTTTGGGGTGCAGTCAAGACGCTGTCCTTACAGCAGATGAGTCTGTGGACACAGAACAATGCCCTAGCTAACGCTTTCCCTATTGAATCAGCAGCAGCAGTACTCTCCCTCCTCTCTCTGTGAATGCAGATTCCGAATGAATCTAAAATGGATGCTGTCCTGGAGGTAGGAGGGTCTGGGAGTGAGGGTCTGCTGCTGATTGGCTCGAATGTGTCTGCTGACTGTGAGGTAGAGGGTCAGTTTACTCAATGATGATGTATAGGGGGTGGACCGAACATCGCATATGTTCGCCCGCAGCGGCGAACGCGAACAAGCTATGTTCGCCGGCGAATAGTTTGGGACATCACTAGTGTTGAGACCCTTCCACCCCATCCAGCACCCCTAGGATGCATTCCTTAAAATGTCTAGGCACTGTAAACTGATGGTATATTTATACATGTCCATAATATATGTATATCGTCCGCCCCTATCTCTCTGCACTTTTGACAAGTAAAGACTTTAGTACTATAGTACTTCATTAGCTTTTTAGGAGAGTAGTAGAGACGATACAATATATAAAATTGGATTATTCTATAAGAGAAATTCCTTGAAACCCTAGTCTTTGCCTGTATAGCTGAGTCCCAAAAGTCTTCCCGCACAGGTTCCAGAATACCCTGCCATTTGTGGGTCAGATTATCAACTGCTCTTCTGTTATTCTTTTGGTGCGACAACCATTGGTATATTCTTGAAATCAGTTTCGTGCCGGGTCTTAACTCAGTAATGTTTTCCAGAGGCTGTGGCAAAGTGGCTATTTGTGTGCCTTTCCCTGTCGTCTTATACAGTGCATGTTTTAGTTGTAGGTAATAGAATCTCAGCCCTATATTTCTCAGTTGGTATTTCCTTTTTAACTCTTTGTAAGATATTATATCCCCCGCCTCCCATACCTGTCCCAATTTGTATATTCCATATTTCCACCAGATCTTCTGATCAATTAACTCTAGTAAAACACACTTTATCCAGCTCACCTTCCTGGTCGTTAGATGTTCCCGACTCCTGAAACCCTTAGGGATGTGTCCCCATTGCGGTCAACATAGAAAATTTAAAAAGACGGTTTCGGATTCAAATGGAGATCCTCCAAAACTTCTTCTTTATTTGTAAATTCATTTACAGCAGACACAGCCACTTGGTACACAAGACAAGTTGACGCGTTTCGGGTACTTGACCTTTAGTCGTAACAACATTACATGGTAGAACACAAGAATTTAAATGTATCTTAAACCCGCCCCTCCAAAATCCGGGGGAGGACAACGCTTACTTCATTGGTTGTTTCACCATGTTTCACACACCTCACCCAACCTGCTAATCACAGATTAGATGCATTTCACATTGTGCTGAAACTTCTAATCCTATCAACCCCTAAAGGGCTATTACCCTGTCATGCTGGACTGAGGAATAAGGGAAAGAAAAAAACGCACAATGTGAATAATATGCTACATATAAAAACATATCATAACATTACTAATATGACCTTCCTTATGTCTTTTGTTTCTCAGCATAAAGGGTTCCAATTATCACCTATATGAGGATAGCATATATCATAAATAATAGTAGATTAGCTCACTTGTTATGATTTACTGATAAATGTACATCAACTCCCTTTTGAGGTTTAGACCAGCTAGGACTCTGCTATTTAGTCTGAATATCCAAAATGCTTCTCGTAGGAGGAGTTTTTTTCGATGGTCGCCACCTCTTGGGGATGCAAGCACCCTCTCTATTGCAAAAGCATTGAAGCTTTTCACTTTTCGGGCATGCATCTGCACAAAATGTCTTGCTGCATTGGAAATATTTAGTGCATTGGGATTGCTGATAAAATTCAAATGCTCCAAGAGCCGATTTTTTAATTTTCGCATAGTACTCCCTATATACACCAAGTCACATTCAGTGCAGCGAATAATATAAACCACTCCTGTAGTGTTACAATTGATGTAACTTTTGATTGGAAAACTACAGGAGTGTTCCGAATTTTCAAAGACTTGCAAAGGAGTCACATAGTTGCAGGTTTTGCATGGATTGCCCCCGCACCTTGTGAACCCTTTATAACTGAGCCAGTTTTGTTTTTTATTCATTTCTGATCTATTGGAAGTGAATAGAGACGGAGACAGAGAGCAGGATAGTGTAGCAGCCCTCCTTGGTACTATTCTACACCCCTCTGCAACATCCAATCAGGGTAGTTTCTTGCTTTTAACCTTTTGTCCACTATTCTGAATTCCTCCTCCAGAAGCAAGGGTGAACTGCAATTTCTCGCAGTCCGTATATATTCCCCCACAGGGATCGCTTTAATAGTGGGTGAGGGATGATGGCTTTTAGCATTCAGGATTGAATTCCCTGCCACTTGTTTCCTATATGTTCGGGTGTGCACAACCTCATTTGGACATCCATGGAGTGTCAAGTCCCAAAAGTTAATACTGGATTCATTTATTGTAACCATTGGCATTTAAATAGGCCTGGAGGTCTGGGACGGCAGACACATCGCCCGTCCAAATCATGAGCAGGTCATCGATGTATCTGCCGTACCAGACCAATCCAGACCCAAACGGGTTATTCAAACCATAAATGTATCTTTCCTCCCAGTATGCCATGGTTAAATTGGCCAATGAGAGCGAGAATTTGGCCCCTATTGACACTCCACGTGTCTGGAGATAGTGCACATCGTCAAACATAAAATAATTATGTGATAGCAAAAAATGGAATTCAATCCTGTATGTCTATGAAGGTGATACTCCATGGCTAGCAAAGCGACCCTGTGGGGGATAGAGGGATATAATGCTACTACATCAGCCGCAATCCATTTGTAATTTGTTTCCCATTTAAGGTTGAACATGGCTCTTAACATGTCAGCCGTAACCCCAATCATGCATGCCCTGCCTAAGATCCACAAGGGTGTCCACCCCCCACCCCCCCTACGCCCAATAGTGTTGGGCATGGGATCCCTGACAGAGTGCCTGGGCAATTGGCTGGATAATATTTTGCAGCCATTGGTCAGGTGCACACCAGGTTTTCTAAAAGACACGGGTGACGTGTTAAGAGCCATGTTCAACCTTAAATGGGAAACAAATTTACAAATGGATTGTGCTGATGTAATAGCATAATATCCCTCTATCCCCCACAGGGTCGCTCTGTTAGCCATGGAGTATCACCTTCATAGACATACAGGATTGAATTCCAGCTATATAGATTATGCATGTGAGGTTGCAAATTTTTTGCTAACACATAATTATTTTATGTTTTACGGTGTGCACTATCTCCAGACACGTGGGGTGTTAATGGGGGCCAAATTCTCGCTCTCATTGGCCAATTTAACCATGGAATACTGGGAGGAAAGATACATTTATGGTTTGAATAACCCGTTTGGGTCTGGATTGGTCTGGTACAGCAGATACATTGATGACCTGCTCATGATTTGGGCGGGCGATGTGTCTGCCGTCCCAGACCTCCAGGCCTATTTAAATGCCAATGGTTACAATCTGCGCTTTACATGTACAATAAATGAATCCAGTATTAACTTTTTGGACTTGACACTCCATGGATGTCCAAATGAGGTTGTGCACACGCGATCATATAGGAAACAAGTGGCAGGGAATTCAATCCTGAATGCTAAAAGCCATCATCCCTCACCCACTATTAAAGCGATCCCTGTGGGGGAATATATACGGACTGCGAGAAATTGCAGTTCACCCTTGCTTCTGGAGGAGGAATTCAGAATAGTGGACAAAAGGTTAAAAGCAAGAAACTACCCTGATTTGATGTTGTAGAGGGGTAGAAACATTGCGAGACAAAACGATAGATATGACATGCTTTTTAAGTCTGGGAGAGACAGAGGAAATTCCAGAAATTCAGGAAAGAAAGTGATAATACATGGAGACAGGGAGCAGGATAATATCCTGATTTTATCCATATCATACAGAAAGCAATGCAACAAAATATGCTCTGTGATTAAGGGATGTCTGCCGATTCTATATGACGATGAGATCCTATATAATGAATTAACAAAAGGGCCAGATATGTCGACCAGGCCCACTAAATCCCAAAATTAGATAACGTAAATACTAATCCCGTAGGACAGAGGGATAAAACTTAACATTTATTATTAGTACAATCTAAAATTATAGACACCAGAGGAGGAGCCTCTACACCAAACATAAAAATAAATAACAAGACAGCCCGGCGGGCAAGAAAGTACAAATATATATAGACAGTGTGACCAGAATGATGTAAATAACAGGAACGTTCTCACCCGATTGTGGATCAGGATGTCTCATGAAGAAGGCTGGAGGTGGAAACGGTCCTTTGGTGCTTCTTGTTCACACAGGAAGGATAGGTATGCCCCTTCAGATTAGGTGGGTGACGGGGTGGTTGACCCTAGGCAACCCTGAGAGGGGGGGCAGGGGCTAGTATGCCCTACCTATCTATACGGGGACTTACCCCGCAAGGAGCGTCCCCGTCCAGATACCTAACCCTGTGGGGACAGAATCCCTAGTAGTCCCTAAAAAAATGTTCCCTACGTGTCACGTTTCAGTTCGTCACAGAAAATCATCAGGGGAGATTAATGGTACACACAGGGCTATGGATTGGGCCTGTGCGACCAAGGAGACAGAATAGTACAAAAAAGGTGGGGTTTGATATGGGTCAAAGGCCTGAAAATGTGTGTGGCCGGTCAGGCTCAAACACACAAGGCATGACCGCATCAAAAATTATATCAATAAATATAGATGCACCAGTGGGTGCCAGCTATGATATAACACTAGGCCACAGGATAGTTAATCCGAGGGCAGGCTGTCGGCAGAGTGTACTCACCACTCTGTGTCTTTAAATACACTCCAATACCGCCAGTTCCCCTACCGCTTCCTACTTCCGGGCACGTGACTCGATGAACACGATGTCACATGTCCGGTGGAACACAGGAGGTGAGTGTGCGTTCCAGCCAGACGCGGCCCGTGGAGCGCGTCGCCAGAGAATGACGCCGCACAACATGTGAAGGATCACATGACCAGTGACTGGTCACGGGGCGCGCCGGGCTGGAAAAACCACGCCCACCACCCTGGCGCCGAGGAGGAAGCATGACAGTATATGGGCAGGGGGCGGATTGGTGTGTGGGCAAAAAAATTTAACACATTGGTTGATTGTGGCACAATTAATCGCCAGGTGGACCCAAGGTTATGAGGATCCATGGTAACATTTCAATTAGATGAAGTAGATAAACTAGGCTATTAGAGGCAGGTTCAAATGCAAACCGGCCAAAAGAAGGGGTATAACCGGCCCAGTGGGGGAGGAGAGAAAATACAGATAACGGGACAATTAAATAAAACAGCTAAAATTAAGCTGTTCGTTTAATCCCAAGGGGGTCACTGTTTTCAAATAGTAGATCCAACGCAATTCGCGCTGCAATATGGCACGGTCCCAGTCCCCTCCGCGTTTAGGGGGTAGAACGCGGTCGATGCCCATCACGGAGATGCGGGCTTTCCCATTGTGTTGACGGTGAACATGATTGGCGACAGGAGTGTCCTTAGCTTTAGCTATGTCGCCAAGATGCTCACCGACGCGTCTGCACAGCTCCCGGATAGTCTTCCCCACATATCCCTTGCCGCATTCGCACGACAGGAGATAAACAACGCCACGGGTCCTGCAATTGATGAAGTGGTGTATGCGATATTCCTTCCCTGTGACTGTACTACTGAAGTTTTTACCGGTTTTTAAGTAGGGACAGGCAATACACCCACTACACCTAAAGCATCCCTTGATATCTGATTTAAGCCAAGCTGAACCTGACACAGAGGGTGGGGGTATGAATTCACTCGACACTAGTGTATCACGAAGACTACGTCCTCGGCGATATGTGACGTGAGGGTAGTCCCCCACCACTTCTCTCAAATCTGGGTCTAGTTGGAGAATACCCCAATGTTAGAATGCGTCTAACATCCCCGGCAGCCCTATCAAAGGTCATAATAGGGCGGATGATGTTTAGAGGTGGCGTTGTGCAGGGTTTAGGAACAAGGAGGGATGTTCTATCTGAGTGTAATGCAAACTCGAATGCTCTCCTTAGGACCTTGTCGGGATAGCCACGTTGGAGGAACCTTGTACGTAGATCGGCAGCTTGTCTGACAAATTCTCTTTTCGTGGAGCAGTTGCGCCTTATTCTGAGGTACTGCCCCTTGGGTATACCCCGCCTAAGTGGGAGAGGGTGACTGCTCTCCCACCTAAGCAGGGTGTTGGTAGACGTCGGCTTGCGGTAAATCGACGTCTCCAGAATGCCAGAGGGTGTATAGGAGATGAGGACATCAAGAAATGGTAACATGGTGCCCCCAACCTCACAGGTGAAATGCATGCCGATGTGGTTGTCATTGAACATCTTCACCAGCGAACGGAACGAGGCATCGTCCCCGTTCCAAATGATGAAGATGTCGTCAATGTACCACGCCCACAAGCCGACCCGGTCCAAAAGAGTGGAACGTTCATCCCTGAAGACCAGGGTCTCCTCCCACCAGCCCAGGAACAGGTTAGCATAAGACGGGGCACAAGAACACCCCATCGCAGTGCCCCATAGCTGGTGGTAGAGTCTCCCATTAAAAGAGAAAACATTGGTGATCAAGATAAACTCAAGGAGGGAGAGGACAAAGAGGCTGTGGGCTTGGGTCCACCTGGCGATTAATTGTGCCACAATCAACCAATGTGTTCAATTTTTTTGCCCACACACCAATCCGCCCCCTGCCCATATACTGTCATGCTTCCTCCTCGGCGCCAGGGTGGTGGGCGTGGTTTTTCCAGCCCGGCGCGCCCCGTGACCAGTCACTGGTCATGTGATCCTTCACATGTTGTGCGGCGTCATTCTCTGGCGACGCGCTCCACGGGCCGCGTCTGGCTGGAACGCACGCTCACCTCCTGCGTTCCACCAGACATGTGACATCCTGTTCATCTAGTCACGTGCCCGGCAGGGGAACTGGCGGTATTGGAGTGTATTTAAAGACACAGAGTGGTGAGTACACTCTGCCGACAGCCTGCCCTCGGATTAACTATCCTGTGGCCTAGTGTTATATCATAGCTGGCACCCACTGGTGCATCTATATTTATTGATATAATTTTTGATGCGGTCATGCCTTGTGTGTCTTAGCCTGACCGGCCACACACATCTTCAGGCCTTTGACCCATATAAAAACCCCCCCTTTTTTGTACTATTCTGTCTCCTTGGTCGCACAGGCCCAATCCATAGCCCTGTGTGTACCATTGATCTCCCCTGATGATTTTCTGTGACAAACTGAAACGTGACACGTAGGGAACATTTTTTTAGGGACTACTAGGGATTCTGTCCCCACAGGGTCAGGTATCCGGACGGGGACGCTCCTTGTGGGGTAAGTCCCCGTATAGATAGGTAGGACATACTAGCCCCTGCCCCCCCTCTCAGGGTTGCCTAGGGTCAACCACCCCGTCACCCACCTAATCTGAAGGGGCATACCTATCCTTCCTGTGTGAACAAGAAGCACCAAATGACCGTTTCCACCTCCAGTCTTCTTCATGAGATATCCTGATCCACAATCGGGTGAGAACGTTCCTGTTATTTACATCATTCGGATCCTATATAATGCACTAAAATCTGGGTGTAGAATAGTACCAAGGAGGGCTGCTACACTATCCTGCTGTCTGTCTCCGTCTCTATTCACTTCCAATAGATCAGAAATGAATAAAAAACAAAACTGGCTCAGTTATAAAGGGTTCACAAGGTGCGGGGGCAATCCATGCAAAACCTGCAACTATGTGACTCCTTTTCAAGTTTTTGAAAATTCAGAACACTCCTGTAGTTTTCCAATCAAAAGTTACATCAATTGTAACACTACAGGAGTGGTTTATATTTTTCGCTGCACAGAATGTGACTTGGTGTATATAGGGAGTACTATGCGAAAATAAAAAAATCGGCTCTTGGAGCATTTGAATTTTATCAGCAATCCCAATGCACTAAATATTTCCAATGCAGCAAGACAATTTGTGCAGATGCATGCCCGAAAAGTGAAAAGCTTCAATGCTTTTGCAATAGAGAGGGTGCTTGCACCCCCAAGAGGTGGCAACCATCGAAAAAAACTCCTCCTATGAGGAGCATTTTGGATATTAAGACTAAATAGCAGAGTCCTAGCTGGTCTAAACCTCAAAAGGGAGTTGATGTACATTTATCAGTAAATCATAACAAGTGAGCTAATCTACTATTATTTATGATATATGCTATCCTCCTATAGGTGATAATTGGAACCTTTTATGCTGAGAATCAAAAGACATAAGGAAGGTCATATTAGTAATGTTATGATATGTTTTTATATGTAGCATATTATTCACATTGTGCGTTTTTTTTCTTTCCCTTATTCCTCAGTCCAGCATGACAGGGTAATAGCCCTTTAGGGGTTGATAGGATTAGAAGTTTCAGCACAATGTGAAATGCATCTAATCTGTGATTAGCAGGTTGGGTGAGGTGTGTGAAACACGGTGAAACAACCAATGAAGTAAGCGTTCTCCTCCCCCGGATTTTGGAGGGGCGGGTTTAAGATACATTTAAATTCTTGTGTTTCACTATGTAATGTTGTTACGACTAAGGGTCAAGTACCCGAAATGCGTCAACTTGTCTTGTGTACCAAGTGGCTGTGTCTGCTGTAAATGAATTTACAAATAAAGAAGAAGTTTTGGAGGATCTCCATTTGAATCCGAAACCGTCTTTTTCAATTTTCTATGCTGGTGGTCACTCTAGCTCTGTGAGGCTAATATTGTCCCATAGTATGGTGTCTACATATTGCCCAATTTGGGACCATAGTTCTTTTACCATCTGCCAGCTCTTGGCCATCAACAGAATCAAACGTCTGTATTTACCTCCCTGTTGGGCAAGAATACCCGTTTCCATAACTTGAAAGATATTACATTTCTCCAGTCTTTTATTTATCCCTGCTATTAAATTTTTGTAGTTTTGCGAGTTGCTCCATGTTATCATATTTTTTATAATCGCTGCCCTAAAGAAGAGCTCCAAATCTAGTACGGACAGTCCGCCCTCCCTCTCCGGAATACTCAGTATCTGTGCCTTTATCCTCATTTTTTTTCCTCGCCATATTAAATTGGCAATAAGCTAGCTATTGTTTTAAAGTATCATTTGGGGATTATCGTTGATGTATTCCACATAATGTAATTTAGGGAGGTAGTACACACATCTTAACCAGTGAGATGCGTCCTGCCATCGACATGTACAATCTTTTCCATACCTCTATTTTCTTCTTAATTTCCTGGATCACGTTTAATCTAATATAGTCATTGGGATCCAGAGTGATCTGAATTCCCAAATATTTAACAGGTTCATTCATCATCTAAATTTCCAACTGTCCTGGTCTAAAATCGTTCAGAGGGTCAATCGGAATACATGCCGATTTAGACCAGTTTATACTGAGTCCTGCATGTCTACCAAATTGCTCGAATACCTGAAATATCCTGTTTAGTGATCCATGTGAACCCACAAATGACATGATATCGTCCCCATATAAAGCAATTTTTTCCTCATGGGTGCAGTATCTGAACCCCTCAATTCCCGCATCCTGTCTAATAATGTCTGCAAGCGGTTCAATAGCTATAGAAAAGAGCAGAGGGGAAAGGGGGCATCCCTGTCTAGCCCCCCTGCCGATTGGTACGCTACCTGAGTGTTCTCCATTTACAATCACCCTTGCAGAGATTTCCGTGTTCAGCAGTTTTATCCATGTAACAAAGCGATCCCCAAATCCCATTTTCTTCATTGTGTTAAACAGGAAGGGACATTCTATTGTGTCAAAAGCCTTTGAGGCATCTATAGTTACAATCAGCCGTTCTCTGCAATTTGTGGGTTCAAACTGGGTGTTCACAAAATATCTCATAATATTCTCTGTGGTAGTCTTGCTCAACATGAATTCCGCCTGATCCTCATGCACAAGCACCGAGATCACACTCCTAAGTCTATTTGCCAAAATCTTAGCTAATATTTTATTGTCTGTAGTGATCAGACTATAAGCAGTTTCGGAATTAATATTTCTTTATATTGAGCATACACCTCAAACGGAATGCCATCTATGCCTGGAGCCTTGTTCTTTGTTATCCCATTTAACATCTCATATACTTCTAAAACGGTTAAGGGAACTTCCAGAGACTTGCATTGATCAGTTGTTAACCTCGAGATAGTAATTTCATCCAAAAACTGTTGTATTTGCTCAGAATTTTTGTTTAACTTGCTTCTGTATACAGTATATCAGCAAAATATTTTTGGAGTAGCTCTATTTTGGCTGTTTGCTCAGTATTTTTGTGTCCCTGTTCATCCATTATGCAATGATATACTTTGGGTTTATTCTTTTTTATTTGGGTCGCTACCAAGGCCGCTAGTTTTTTCCCAGGGATATGTGCATGGATATAGTTATCCCTTACATAGTTTTCTTTTTGTTTTTCTGCCAATAGGAGCAGTTCATCCTTTTGTACTGAGGCCTTCTCTATCCAGGAAGTATAGTTTTGATCTTTTTCATTTTTTTTTCTGCCCTGCCTTCTAATTTTGTTATTTTATCCCTTATTCCTTTCTTATATAACCCTGTATACTTTATAATAATCCCTCTAATAAAGGCCTTGGCAGCCTCCCATATTATATTAACGGTCGTTGATCCGTCATTCATCTCAAAGAACTCTATTATCTCTCGCAAAATTTTGTTGTGTGTATCCATCATATTTATCCATCCTATACTTATGTTCATTCCTCTTTTTTTATTTTTTGTGTTTTAATATTAATTGGATTATGGTCCGCAACACCCCGTTGCCCATATTTCACCCCTTCAATTTCCAGTGAGCCTTTCTCATTTGTGAAAACTAAATCTATCCGTTATAGACTCCTGTGAGTCTTTGAAAAGCACGAATATTTCCATGAATTAGGGTACATAAGCCTCCAAATGTCAATCCAACCCATCTCTTTAGTGATATTTTTTCGTTTGGATCCTATACAGGGGCCCTGATTATTCCCCAATTTACATCTATCTATTCTTGCATCCATAATGTAATTAAAATCTCCAACCACCAACAGTGATTTATCCCCTACCTTAAGTGCAATATCGTAAATTTTTAATAGGACGACAATTTTAAAGGGTGGCGGTATATACACACTTGCTATTAACCACGCTCTACCTTCCGATATGCAATCCAACAGGACATAACAGCCCTCCTTATCTATAGTAGCTTTCACTATTTTTATATCTATGTCCCGATGTATTAATATGCTTACTCCTCTCGCGTACGCTGAGTACACTGAGTGAAAATCATATTGCATCCATGGTCTACCTATCCCATCCCTAGTCTCCTTTGTCAGGTGTGTTTCCTGCAGACAAACTATTGCGGGGAGAGATCTATGTATTGCATCAAAGACAGCAACTCTCTTGGAACCCCTACTCAGCCCCCTAATATTCCATGAGATAATTCTCATGTTTTTTTGTTCATAATCCTATCCATAGCCTGGGTATGGAAGGCCCTCATTATTGTAAGAGGATCGGGAGTGTTGGAGAAGGGAAAGCAGGAGGATGGCACCGCTGGGATAGAGGAGAGGGACGATGGGGAGCGGCGAAAAAGAAAAGGGGGGGGCAACCGGCATACCTCACCTATCCCTCACAAATGATCTAGGAAACCTAAGTCCTGGTTCTCTAAACTAGCATTCCCCCTTACGGCACCCCACACATCCCAGCCCTCCGCTCAGCCCTTTACCTTTTCCTTAACCCACTCCCCCGCCGTTTCTGCTGTCTCAAAGAACCACGATTTACTTTCCCATTAAATTCTCAGCTTGGCCGGAAACATCATTGAATATTTAACATTCTTTGACCGCAATTTTTTTTTTCACATCCATAAACCGGCTTCTTTCATTTACCGTTTCTTTTGCGTAATCGGGGAATATCATAACTGTTGTACCCGCATAGTCCAGCCTCCCTTTGCTTCTTGCGCTGCGTAATATCTCCTCCCTGTCCCTGACCGAGAGCAGATTCAGAATCATTACCCTCGGTCTTGTACCTGGAGGAGGCATCTTTGCCGGCACGCTATAAGCACTCTCCACAAAGCTTTTATATCCTGACCCAGTTGTTCCTTCAACCAATCTTATATAAAAAATAAAAAAACGGGGGTCTTGCCCCTCTACTCCCTCAGGGATCCCCAGGCATCTCAAAGTTGACCTCCTAGCCCTATTTTCCAACTGAATTAATTTATATTTTATTTCCTTATTTTCTGCCATTAACCTGTTTTTCTCTTTAACCACTGTCTGCGCGATATCCTCCACTTCTGATAAAAAAAAGTTTTTGGGCAATCTACAACATCTGGATTAGTCAGTGTGCAATTTAATCTAGAAATACACCTATCATTTCCTTCCTAACACTACTTTCAGGCCTTGCAGCATCAGCACGTGTGAAATTTCAGGCTTATATACTGCTGTCAAATTCAGTTGTTAAAAAAAACGTTTAGGCACAAAAATATTTATCGTCAGCCTTTGATGCAGATGTTATTGTGAGATACATCCTTAAAGGGGTTGTCTGGGTTCAGAGCTGAATCCGGACATACCCTTATTTTCACCCCGGCAGCCCTTCTGAGCCTGGCATCGGAGCATCTCATGCTCCGATGCGCTCCCGTGCCCTGCGCTAGATCGCACAGGGCACAGGCTCTTGTGTTTTCAATAACACACTGCCGGGCGGTAACTTCCGCCCAGCAGTGTGTTCGGTGATGTCACCGGCTCTGAGGGGCGGGCTTTAGCTCTGCCCTAGCCGTTTTACTGGCTAGGGCAGAGCCAAATCCCGCCCATCAGTGCCGGTGACGTCACCGGGCTGCCTGTCAGCCCCATAGAGAGCCCGGTATGTCACCGGAACTCAGAAAAATGCCTTTGCCCTGCGCGATTTAGCGCAGGGCAAAGGAGAGCATCGGAGCATGAACTGCTCCGATGCTCATGTCAGGGGGGCTGCCAGGGTGACAATGGAGGTATGTCCAGGTTCAGCTCTGAACCTGGACAACCCCTTTAATACATTTTGGTTATATTCAGAGATTTTAAATGCCGCCATTTGGTGCACCAATATTGAATTCAAGCCTACACTGGTTCAGGCCATGTGAGATACATCCTCTACATACTGGGATTTGATTCATACATTTGAAATACAGCCATTTTGGGCAAATAAATATTTAATTTAGGCCTACACTGGTTCATACCTTGTGAGATACACCCTCTACATACAAGGGTTTCATTCAGGCATTTGAAATAAAGCAATTTGAAATACAGCCATTTTGGGCAAAGAAATATTTAATTTAGGCCTACACTGGTTCAGGCCCTGTGAGAAACACCCTCTTCATACAGGCGTTTAATTCAGGCATTTGAAATACAGCCAAATGAAATACAGCCATTTTGGGCAAAAAAATATTTAATTTAGGCCTTCACTAGTTCAGGCCCTGTGAGATACACCTTCTACATACAAGGGTTTGATTTAGGCATTTAAAATACAGCCATTTTGTGAAAATAAATCTTTAATTCAGGCCTACACTGGTTCAGACCATGTGAGATACACCCTCTACATACAGAGGTTTGATTCAGGCATTTGAAATACAGACATTTGAAATACAGCCATTTTGGGCAAAGGATTATTTAATTTAGGCCTACACTGGTTCAGGCCCTGTGAGATACACCCTCTACATACATGGGTTTGATTCAGGCATTTGAAATACAGCCATTTTGGCCAAATTGATATTTAATTCAGGCTTACATTGGTTCAGACCGTGTGAGATATACCTTCTACATACAGGGGTTTGATTCAGGCGTTTGAAATATAGCAATTTTGTGCAAATAAATATTTAATTTAGGCCTACACTGGTTCAGGCCCTGTGATATACTCCCTCTACATACAGGTGTTTGATTCAGGCATTTGAAATACAGCCATTTGAAATACATCCATTTTGTGCAAAGAAATCTTTAATTCAGGCCTACACTGGTTCAGACCGTGTGAGATACACCCTCTACATACAGGGGTTTGATTCAGGCATTTGAAATACAGCCATTTTAAGTACAGCCATTTTGTGCAAAGAAATATTAAATTTTGGCCTACACTGGTTCAGGCCCTGTGAGATACACCCTCTACATACATTGGTTTGATTCAGGCATTTGAAATACAGCCATTTGAAATGCAGCCATTTAGGACAAAGAAATATTTAATTTAGGCCTACACTGGTTCAGGCCCTGTGAGATACACCCTCTACATACAGGGGTTTGATTCAGGCATTTGAAATATAGCCTTTTTGGGCAAACAAATCTTATATTGAGGCCTAGTCTGGTTCAGGCCGTGTGAGATGCACCCTTTACATAGTGTCGTTCTATTCTATTATTAATTAAACACCGATTTAGGGCAAGATTCTAAATTCGAAAAATATGAGGACAACGTCAAATAAGGGACGTGGCCCAAGCTGCTGGTGGAGCTCCTGTTGCAGGGAGAGGACGTGGTCGATCTGTGCCAGCTACACGCACAAGGGAAACCCCTTCCCCAGGTGCGAGTAGGCGACAGAACCTGCAGCTGTATTTGGTCGGGCCTAATGCGGCTCTACGAATGGTGAGACCTGAACAAGTACAGGCAGTAGTAGATTGGGTTGCTGACAGTGGATCCAGTTCCTTAACATTGTCTCCCACCCAGTCTCCTGCTGAATAATCACAGTTGGCACCTGCAGCGGATGTCCCTCAGTCTTTCACCTCACCCCCTCGCAAATCAGCCAAGCAGTCTGAGCCCCAAGTCATGCAGCAGTCTCTTCTGCTTTTTGATGACTCTTTTAGCAGGGTTTCCCAGGGCCAGGGAGGGCCAGAGTACATGGGAGGACCATTGCAGCACGTCTCAGATGATGATGAAACACAGGTGCCATTTGCTGGGGCTTTCTTAAGTGTGCAGACCGACAAGGAAGGCAGGGGTGAAGACTGGGTGGAAGATGATGTGGAGGACGATGAGGTCCTCGATCCCACATGGAATTAAAGTCATGCGAGTGACCTATGTAGTTCGGAGGATGAGGCGGTGGTCGCACAGAGCCACCAGCACAGCAGAAGAGGGAGCAGGGTGCAAAAGCGTAGCGGCCGTCCTCTAGACAGTACGCCTCCTACTACCCACCGCAGCAAGGGACCGAGCACACCAAAGGCAGCTCCAAGGAGTTCCCTGGTGTGGCAGTTCTTCAGACAATGTGCTGACGACAAGACACGAGTGGTTTGCACATTGTGCAATCAGAGCATGAAGCGAGGCATAAACGTTCACAACCTGAGCAAAACCTGCATGACCAGGCAATTATGTGAAAAGCACGAGCTGCAGTGGAGTAGACACCTCAAAAACCAAGAAAGGTCTCTGGCTCCTCCTGGTTCCTCTTCTGCTGCAGTCTCGGCCTCTTCATCCACCTCTGGAGTGACATTGCCACCTGCCACCCCGCAAACAGAGGATATGTCAGCAACACCAACACCTGGGTCACCAAGCATCTCCACAATGTTTCACCGAATCGTTCAGCTCTCCATCTCCCAAACGCTGGAGAGGAAGAGGAAGTACCCCCATACCCACCCGAGATCCCTAGCTCTGAATGCCAGCATTTCTAAATTACTGGCCTTTGAAATGCTGTCATTCCGTCTGGTGGAGATGGATAGTTTTAACCACTTCAGCCCCGCTAGGTGAAACCCCCTTCATGACCAGAGCGCTTTTTACACTTCGGCACTACACTCCTTTCACCGTTTATCGCTCGGTCATGCAACTTACCACCCAAATGAATTTTACCTCCTTTTCTTCTCACTAATGGAGCTTTCATTTGGTTGTATTCTATTGCTGCTGACATTTTTACTTTTTTTGTTATTAATCGAAATGTAACGATTTTTTTGCAAAAAAATGACATTTTTCACTTTCAGCTGTAAAATTTTGCAAAAAAAAACGACATCCATATATAAATTTTTCGCCAAATTTATTGTTCTACATGTCTTTGATAAAAAAAAAATGTTTGGGCAAAAAAAAAAAATGGTTTGGGTAAAAGTTATAGCATTTACAAACTATGGTACAAAAATGTGAATTTCCGCTTTTTGAAACAGCTCTGACTTTCTGAGCACCTGTCATGATTCCTGAGGTTCTACAATGCCCAAATAGTAGAAAACCCCCACAAATGACCCCATTTCGGAAAGTAGACACCCTAAGGTATTCGCTGATGGGCATAGTGAGTTCATAGAACTTTTTATTTTTTGTCACAAGTTAGCGGAAAATGATGATGATTTTTTATTTTTATTTTTTTCTTACAAAGTCTCATATTCCACTAACTTGCGACAAAAAATAAAAAATTCTAGGAACTCACCATGCCCCTCACAGAATACCTTGGGGTGTCTTCTTTCCAAAATGGGGTCACTTGTGGCGTAGTTATACTGCCCTGGCAATTTAGGGGCCCAAATGTGTGAGAAGTACCTTGCAATCAAAATGTGTAAAAAATGGCCTGCAAAATCTGAAAGGTGCACTTTGGAATATGTGCCCCTTTGCCCACCTTGGCAGCAAAAAAGTGTGACACATCTGGTATCGCCGTACTCAGGAGAAGTTGGGGAATGTGTTTTGGGGTGTCATTTTACATATACCCATGCTGGGTGAGAAAAATATCTTGGTCAAATGCCAGCTTTGTATAAAAAAATGGGAAAAGTTGTCTTTTGCCAAGATATTTCTCTCATCCAGCATGGGTATATGTAAAATGACACCCCAAAACACATTCCCCAACTTTTCCTGAGTACGGCAATACCAGAGGTGTCACACTTTTTTGCTGCCAAGGTGGGCAAAGGGGCACATATTCCAAAGTGCACCTTTCAGATTTTGCAGGCCATTTTTTACACATTTTGATTGCAAGGTACTTCTCACACATTTGGGCCCCTAAATTGCCAGGGCAGTATAACTACGCCACAAGTGACCCCATTTTGGAAAGAAGACACCCCACGGTATTCCGTGAGGGGCATGGCGAGTTCCTAGAATTTTTTATTTTTTGTCACAAGTTAGCGGAAAATGATGATTTTTTTTTTTTCTCTTTTTTCCTTACAAAGTCTCATATTCCACTAACTTGCGACAAAAAATAAAAAATTCTAGGAACTCGCCATGCCCCTCACGGAATACCTTGGGGTGTCTTCTTTCCAAAATGGGGTCAAATGTGGGGTATTTATACTGCCCTGGCAATTTAGGGGCCCAAATGTTTAAGAAGTACCTTGCAATCAAAATGTGTAAAAAATGGCCTGCGAAATCCGAAAGGTGCACTTTGGAATATGTGCCCCTTTGCCCACCTTGGCTGCAAAAAAGTGTCACACATGTGGTATCGCCGTACTCAGGAGAAGTTGGGCAATGTGTTTTGGGGGGTCATTTTACATATACCCATGCTGGGTGAGAGAAATATCTTGGCAAAAGACAACTTTTCCCATTTTTTTATACAAAGCTGGCATTTGACCAAGATATTTTTCTCACCCAGCATGGGTATATGTAAAATGACACCCCAAAACACATTCCCCAACTTCTCCTGAGTACGGCGATACCAGATGTGTCACACTTTTTTGCTGCCAAGGTGGGCAAAGGGGCACATATTCCAAAGTGCACCTTTTGGATTTCACCGGTCATTTTTTACAGATTTTGATTGCAAAGTTCTTCTCACACATTTGGGCCCCTAAATTGCCAGGGCAGTATAACTACCCCACAAGTGACCCCATTTTGGAAAGAAGACACCCCAAGGTATTCCGTGAGGGGCATGGCGAGTTCCTAGAATTTTTTATTTTTTGTCGCAAGTTAGTGGAATATGAGACTTTGTAAGGAAAAAAGAAAAAAAAAGAAAAATCATCATTTTCCGCTAACTTGTGACAAAAAATAAAAAATTCTAGGAACTCGCCGTGCCCCTCACGGAATACCTTGGGGTGTCTTCTTTCCAAAATGGGGTCAAATGTGGGGTATTTATACTGCCCTGGCAATTTAGGGGCCCAAATGTTTAAGAAGTACCTTGCAATCAAAATGTGTAAAAAATGGCCTGCGAAATCCGAAAGGTGCACTTTGGAATATGTGCCCCTTTGCCCACCTTGGCTGCAAAAAAGTGTCACACATGTGGTATCGCCGTACTCAGGAGAAGTTGGGCAATGTGTTTTGGGGGGTCATTTTACATATACCCATGCTGGGTGAGAGAAATATCTTGGCAAAAGACAACTTTTCCAATTTTTTTATATAAAGTTGGCATTTGACCAAGATATTTTTCTCACCCAGCATGGGTATATGTAAAATGACACCCCAAAACACATTCCCCAACTTCTCCTGAGTACGGCGATACCACATGTGTGACACTTTTTTGCAGCCTAGATGCGCAAAGGGGCCCAAATTCCTTTTAGGAGGGCATTTTTAGACATTTGGATCCCAGACTTCTTCTCACACTTTCGGGCCCCTAAAAAGCCAGGGCAGTATAAATACCCCACATGTGACCCCACTTTGGAAAGAAGACACCCCAAGGTATTCAATGAGGGGCATGGCGAGTTCCTAGAATTTTTTTTTTTTTTGCATAATTTAGCGGATATTGATTTTTTTTTTGTTTTTTTCTCACAAAGTCTCACTTTCCGCTAACTTAGGACAAAAATTTCAATCTTTCATGGACTCAATATGCCCCTCACGGAATACCTTGGGGTGTCTTCTTTCCGAAATGGGGTCACATGTGGGGTATTTATACTGCCCTGGCTTTTTAGGGGCCCTAAAGCGTGAGAAGAAGTCTGGAATATAAATGTCTAAAAATGTTTACACATTTGGATTCTGTGAGGGGTATGGTGCGTCCATGTGAGATTTTATTTTTTGACACAAGTTAGTAGAATATGAGACTTTGTAAGAAAAAACAAAAACAAAAACAAACAAAAAATTTCCGCTAACTTGTGCCCAAATAAATGTCTGAATGGAGCCTTACCAGGGGGGGTGATCAATGACAGGGGGGTGATCAATGACAGGGGGGTGATCACCCATATAGACTCCCTGATCACCCCCCTGTCACTGATCACCCCCCCTGTAAGGCTCCATTCAGACATCCGCATGATTTTTACGGATCCATGGATACATGGATCGGATCCACAAAACACATGCGGACGTCTGAATGGAGCCTTACAGGGGGGTTATCAATGACAAGGGGTGATCAGGGTGATCACCCCCCTGTCACTGATCACCCCCCTGTAAGGCTCCATTCAGACATCCGCATGATTTTTTACGGATCCATGGATACATGGATCGGATCCACAAAACACATGCGGACGTCTGAATGGAGCCTTACAGGGGGGTTATCAATGACAGGGGGTGATCAGGGTGATCACCCCCCTGTCAATGATCACCCCCCCTGTAAGGCTCCATTCAGACATCCGCATGATTTTTTACGGATCCATGGATACATGGATCGGATCCACAAAACACATGCGGACGTCTGAATGGAGCCTTACAAGGGGGTTATCAATGACAGGGGGTGATCAGGGTGATCACCCCCCTGTCACTGATCCCCCCCCCCCTGTAAGGCTCCATTCAGACATCCGCATGATTTTTTACGGATCCATGGATACATGGATCGGATCCACAAAACACATGCGGACGTCTGAATGGAGCCTTACAGGGGGGTTATCAATGACAGGGGGTGATCAGGGTGATCACCCCCCTGTCAATGATCACCCCCCCTGTAAGGCTCCATTCAGACATCCGCATGTGTTTTGTGGATCCTATCCATGTATCCATGGATCCGTAAAAATCATGCGGACCTCTGAATGGAGCCTTACAGGGGGGTGATCAATGACAGGGGGGTGATCAATGACAGGGGGTGATCAGGGAGTGTATATGGGTGATCACCCACCTGTCATTGATCACCCCCCTGTAAGGCTCCATTCAGACGTCCGCATGATTTTTACGGATCCATGGATACATGGATCGGATCCACAAAACACATGCGGACGTCTGAATGGAGCCTTACAGGGGGGTGATCAATGACAGGGGGGTGATCAGGGAGTGTATATGGGTGATCACCCGCCTGTCATTGATCACCCCCTGTAAGGCTCCATTCAGACGTCCGCATGTGTTTTGCGGATCCGATCCATGTATCCATGTATCCGTAAAAATCATGCGGACGTCTGAATGGAGCCTTACAGGGGGGTGATCAATGACAGGGGGGGTGATCAATGACAGGGGGTGATCAGGGAGTGTATATGGGTGATCACCCGCCTGTCATTGATCATCCCCCTGTAAGGCTCCATTCAGACGTCCGTATGTTTTTTGCGGATCCGATCCATGTATCCGTGGATCCGTAAAAATCATACGGACGTCTGAACGGAGCCTGACAGGGGGGTGATCAATGACAGGGAGGTGATCAATGACAGGGGGTGATCAGGGAGTGTATATGGGTGATCACCCGCCTGTCATTGATCACCCCCCTGTAAGGCTCCATTCAGATGTCCGCATGATTTTTACGGATCCATGGATACATGGATCGGATCCACAAAACACATGCGGACGTCTGAATGGAGCCTTACAGGGGGGTGATCAATGACAGGGGGGTGATCAGGGAGTGTATATGGGTGATCACCCGCCTGTCATTGATCACCCCCTGTAAGGCTCCATTCAGACGTCCGCATGTGTTTTGCGGATCCGATCCATGGATCCATGGATCCGTAAAAATCATGCGGACGTCTGAATGGAGCCTTACAGGGGGGTGATCAATGACAGGGGGGGTGATCAATGACAAGGGGTGATCAGGGAGTGTATATGGGTGATCACCCGCCTGTCATTGATCATCCCCCTGTAAGGCTCCATTCAGACGTCCGTATGTTTTTTGCGGATCCGATCCATGTATCCGTGGATCCGTAAAAATCATACGGACGTCTGAACGGAGCCTGACAGGGGGGTGATCAATGACAGGGCGGTGATCAATGACAGGGGGTGATCAGGGAGTGTATATGGGTGATCACCCGCCTGTCATTGATCACCCCCTGTAAGGCTCCATTCAGACGTCCGCATGTGTTTTGCGGATCCGATCCATGTATCCATGGATCCGTAAAAATCATGCGGACGTCTGAATGGAGCCTTACAGGGGGGTGATCAATGACAGGGGGGGTGATCAATGACAGGGGGTGATCAGGGAGTGTATATGGGTGATCACCCGCCTGTCATTGATCATCCCCCTGTAAGGCTCCATTCAGACGTCCGTATGTTTTTTGCGGATCCGATCCATGTATCCGTGGATCCGTAAAAATCATACGGACGTCTGAACGGAGCCTGACAGGGGGGTGATCAATGACAGGGCGGTGATCAATGACAGGGGGTGATCAGGGAGTGTATATGGGTGATCACCCGCCTGTCATTGATCACCCCCCTGTAAGGCTCCATTCAGATGTCCGCATGATTTTTACGGATCCATGGATACATGGATCGGATCCACAAAACACATGCGGACGTCTGAATGGAGCCTTACAGGGGGGTGATCAATGACAGGGGGGTGATCAGGGAGTGTATATGGGTGATCACCCGCCTGTTATTGATCACCCCCTGTAAGGCTCCATTCAGACGTCCGCATGTGTTTTGCGGATCCGATCCATGTATCCATGGATCCGTAAAAATCATGCGGTCGTCTGAATGGAGCCTTACAGGGGGGTGATCAACGACAGGGGGGGTGATCAATGACAGGGGGTGATCAGGGAGTGTATATGGGTGATCACCCGCCTTTCATTGATCATCCCCCTGTAAGGCTCCATTCAGACGTCCGTATGTTTTTTGCGGATCCGATCCATGTATCCGTGGATCCGTAAAAATCATACGGACGTCTGAACGGAGCCTGACAGGGGGGTGATCAATGACAGGGCGGTGATCAATGACAGGGGTGATCAGGGAGTGTATATGGGTGATCACCCGCCTGTCATTGATCACCCCCCTGTAAGGCTCCATTCAGATGTCCGCATGATTTTTACGGATCCATGGATACATGGATCGGATCCACAAAACACATGCGGACGTCTGAATGGAGCCTTACAGGGGGGTGATCAATGACAGGGGGGTGATCAGGGAGTGTATATGGGTGATCACCCGCCTGTCATTGATCACCCCCTGTAAGGCTCCATTCAGACATCCGCATGTGTTTTGCGGATCCGATCCATGTATCCATGGATCCGTAAAAATCATGCGGACGTCTGAATGGAGCCTTACAGGGGGGTGATCAATGACAGGGGGGGTGATCAATGACAGGGGGTGATCAGGGAGTGTATATGGGTGATCACCCGCCTGTCATTGATCATCCCCCTGTAAGGCTCCATTCAGACGTCCGTATGTTTTTTGCGGATCCGATCCATGTATCCGTGGATCCGTAAAAATCATACGGACGTCTGAACGGAGCCTGACAGGGGGGTGATCAATGACAGGGCGGTGATCAATGACAGGGGGTGATCAGGGAGTGTATATGGGTGATCACCCGCCTGTCATTGATCACCCCCCTGTAAGGCTCCATTCAGATGTCCGCATGATTTTTACGGATCCATGGATACATGGATCGGATCCACAAAACACATGCGGACGTCTGAATGGAGCCTTACAGGGGGGTGATCAATGACAGGGGGGTGATCAGGGAGTGTATATAGGTGATCACCCGCCTGTCATTGATCACCCCCTGTAATGCTCCATTCAGACGTCCGCATGTGTTTTGCGGATCCGATCCATGTATCCATGGATCCGTAAAAATCATGCGGACGTCTGAATGGAGCCTTACAGGGGGGTGATCAATGACAGGGCGGTGATCAATGACAGGGGGGTGATCAGGGAGTTTATATGGGGTGATCATGGGTGATCAGGGGTTTATAAGGGGTTAATAAGTGACGGGGGGGGGGTGTAGTGTAGTGTGGTGTTTGGTGCTACTGTACTGACCTACCTGAGTCCTCTGGTGGTCGATCCTAACAAAAGGGACCACCAGAGGACCAGGTAGGAGGTATATTAGACGCTGTTATGAAAACAGCGTCTAATATACCTGTTAGGGGTTAAAAAATTCGGATCTCCAGCCTGCCAGCGAGCGATCGCCGCTGGCAGGCTGGAGATCCACTCGCTTACCTTCCGTTCCTGTGAGCGCGCGCGCCTGTGCGCGCGCGTTCACAGGAAATCTCGGCTCTCGCGGGAGGACGCGTATATGCGTCCACCCAGAAGAGCAGGACTGCCGGCAGGACGCAATCCTGCGTACGGCGGTCCTGAGAAGGTTAAAGGCCTTATGGCAGTAGCGAGCCATCCCTTCCCTGAACAACCAAGTAGGGGACAAAATCAGGTGTGCATTGCGCAACGCCATCTGTGGCAAGCTGCACCTGGCTATGGATACTTGGACCAGTAAGCACGGTCAGGGACGTTATATCTACATAACAGCACACTGGGTAAATGCAGTGGCAGCTGGGCCTTAGGCAGAAAGCAGTTTGGCGTATGTCCTTCCACCACCGAGGATTGCAGGGCTCTTTAGTTTGCCTCCTGTTGCTTCCTCCTCCTACTGATCTTCCTCATTCTCTACCAGTTCTTCATCCGATCAGCGTAACACCTTCACCACCAACTTCAGCACAGCAAGGGGTAAACGACAGCAGGCAGTTTTAAAACTTATCTGTTTGGGGGACAAACCCCACACCGCTCAGGAGCTGTGGATGGGCCTGGAACAACAGACCGATGAGTGGTTTGTGCCAGTCAGCCTCAAGCCCGGCCTGGTGGTGTGCGATAATGGGTGGAATCTCGTAGCAGCTCTGGGACTAGCAGGTTTGATGCACATCCCTTGCCTGGCGCATGTGCTGAATTTGGTGGTACAGAGATACCTTAAAAATTACCCCGATATGTCAGAGCTGCTGCATAAAGTGCGGGCTCTCTGTGCGTGCTTTCGGCGTTCTCACCCTGCTGCTGCTCGCCTGTCAGCGCTGCAGCGTAACTTTGGCCTTCCCACTCACCGCCTCATATGCGAAGTGTCCCCAAGGTGGAACTCCATCTTGCCCATCCTGGCCAGACTGTGCAAGCAGCAGCAGGCGATAGTGGAGTTTAAGCTGCAGCATGCACAGGTGAGTCACTCGGCGGAACAGCACCACTTCACCACCAATGACTGGGCCTCCATGCAAGACCTGTGTTCCTTGTTGCGCTGTTTTGAGTACTCCACCAACATGGCCAGTGCCGATAACGCCATTCTTAGCGTTACTATCCCACTTCTATGCCTCCTTGAAAAAACGCTCCTGGCGATGATGAAAGAGGATGTGGCACTGGAGGAGGAGGAGGAAGAGGAATCATTTGTAGTGTTTCCGGCCAGTCATTCTCAAGTGGCTTCGAGGGTGGGTTCCTGCACCCACAATCCCAAGGTACACAATTGTCTAGCAAGGGCACAGTTCTGGAGGATGAGGAGGTGAAGGATGAGGAGGAGAAGATGGAGGAGGAGAAACCATGTTCACAGCAGGGTGGCACCCAGACCAGCTCATGGCCATCACTGGTGCGTGGATGGGGGATACAGAGGACACAGACGATACACCTCCCATAGAGGACAGCTTTTCGTTGCCTCTGGGAAGCCTGGCACACATGAGCGATTACATGCTGCAGAGTCTCCGCAATGATCACCGAGTTGCCCACATTCTAACTTGTTCTGATTACTGGGTGGCCGCGCTGCTGGATCCCCGTTACAAGGACAATGTACCGTCATTAATTCTGTCACTGGAGCGTGATCGTAAGATGCACGAGTACAAGTTCACGCTGGTAGACGCGCTGCTGGTGGCATTCCCATCTGACAGCAGGGGCACAGTGGAAGCACAAAACGAAGGCAGAGGACAAGGAAGAGTTCGCCAACGCAGCTGGGGCACCGCCAGTACCTCAGAAGGCAGAGTTAGCATGGCCGAAATGTGGAAAAGCTTTGTCAGCACGCCACAACAACCAGCACCACCAGCTGATATGGAACGTCTTAGCAGGAGGCAGCATTTCACCAACATGGTGGAGCAGTATGTGTGTTAACGACTACATGTATTGAATGACGGGTCTGCCCCCTTTAACTTCTGGGTCTCCAAATTGGGCACATGGCCTGAGCTTGCCCTTTACGCCTTGCAGATGCTGGTCTGCCCTGCAGCCAGTGTATTATCTGAACGTGTGTTTAGCATGTCAGGGACTGTCATCACAGACAAGCGCAGCCGCCTGTCCACAGTCAATGTGGACAAGCTCACGTTCATTAAAATGAACCAGGCATGGATCCCTCAGGACTTGTCCGTACCTTGTCCAGAATAGACATGTTCACCGGCACTAACCAGACATTGTTATACTGCAGCGCAATTTTTCTGTTACATTCTTGGGTTGACATTATACAATTTTAGACGTGAATAAACCCCTGCTCTGCATAGGTGACAGGGAATAAAATTTCTGAAATGCTTCTTTAATTGATGCGCGCCACCTCCTTTGATTCAATGCTTAAACTTAAACAAGTTGTACCACATTTAAGCTTCAATACTTTGTCATTTCCGCTATACTCTTTTGGCCAACATTTGAGCCTCAATAGCTTTTCCCACATTTCTGCTGGATCCCAATTTTTTAAAATAAATTTATCTCTCTTAAATTTGGTCTGTTTTTCTCATGCTCCCTCTCCAGCCTGGAAACCTGATTCCCCGCCAACTGTGATCACCATGTAAGGCGCACAAAAGGACATCGAAAGTTGATTGCCACCGCCAGCTCTGTGAGAAGATCTGGCAGACGTTCTTCTCTACCTGTTGTATAATGTTCTTTATTTTGGTTTCACTTTCTATCTCCTTTCCTTCTCACAGCTGTCACCTATTTGCACTGATTGTCCCCCTTTATATTCCCTCCCATACTGCCTCACTTTGCGGTTTATACTTCTTCCTGGTTTTCTCCTACCTGCCAGGGTGGCGCTAGACAGCAAGAACATTGTGAGATTTTTGTAGTGGAGCAGCTGTCAATCTCATTGATAATCAATTTGCAATAACGCATGGTTTCCAGGTATGCACTTTGGAAAAGGATATACCTGTTTTTGCTATCGATTCCGCTCCACTTTCTCAAAGATCGTGAAAGGGCATAGTTCACAATATCCGTTTGCCTGTGGGTGACGCACATGTTGAGGATATGTCATGTTTCGTTTAAGCGGATTACCTACTCCTCTAGTGTTGGGGCTACCCTGGCTCACTAAACATAACCCCACCATTGATTGGCAAGCAAGGAAAATAAATGGTTGGAGTGAGTTTTGCAGAGAGAATTGCCTCACGGCGTCTCTTTCAGACTGTGCCATCTTTTCTCTCTGAATTTTCGGATGTGTTTTCCGAGAGTGGTGTCCAGGAGTTTCCCCTGCACTGGGAGTACGACTGCCCTATTAGTCTCATCCCAGGTGCCAAACTGCCAAAATCACGTTTATACAATCTCTCCCAACCTGAAAGAGTCGCTATGCATACTTATATCTCTGACAGCCTGAGAAAGGGACACATCCGACCCTCGAAGTCACCTGTTGCCGTTGTTTTTTTTTTTTGTTAAGAAAAAAGATGGTTCTTTAAGACCTTGTCTGGATTTCAGGGAGCTGAACCGTATCACTGATATGACTAAAAGAAGAAGCCACTCACTGATATGACTAAAAAGGGGGTAGATTTTATTTTGTGGTTGGGTGCGGTCTTATCTCAGGGTCCCTCTCCTGCCAAATGGCGACCGTGTGCCTTTTTCTCAAGGAAACTCTCCTCTGCAGAGAGAAATTACGATGTGGGAGATAGGGAGTTGTTGGCCATCAAATTAGCTTTTGGAGCCATTAGTTTTAGGGAGCAAGACATCCTATTACCATGTTCACAGGCCATAAGAATCTGGCCTACTTGGAATCGGCCAAGCGTCTGAACCCAAGACAGGCCAGATGGTCTTTGTTCTTTTCTAGGTTTAATTTTGTTGTTACATTCCGCCCTGGGGTTAAAAATGTGAAGGCAGATGCCCTGTCACGTTGTTTTCCGGGAGGGGGGAACTTTGAAGACCCGGGTCCCATTTTGGCTGAAGGGGTGGTCGTCTCTGCTCTTTATCCTGATTTGGAGGCAGAGGTTCAGGCAGCCCAGGCAGAGGCTCCTGATCTTTGTCCCCCTGGGAGGTTGTTTGTGCCTCTCGCTTTACGACACAATGTTTTTAAGGAGCACCACGATACTGTCCTTGCTGGGCACCCGGGGAGCAGAGCCACAGTGGATCTCATTGCTCGGTGATTCTGGTGGCCGACTCTTCATAAGACGGTTGAGGGTTTTGTGGCAGCCTGCGAGACCTGTGCTCGTGCCAAGGTCCCTCATTCACGGCCATCGGGTTCTCTCCTCCCGTTACCCATTCCTTCCCGTCCTTGGACGCATCTGTCCATGGACTTCATTACTGGCCTGCCTCGTTCCTCGGGGAAGACTGTGATTTTGGTAGTAGTGGACTGTTTTAGCAAAATGGTGCATTTCATTCCCTTTCCTGGGTTGCCCAATGCTAAGACGCTGGCGCAAGCGTTTGTTGATTACATTGTTAAATTGCATGGCTTTCCTTCAGACATCGTTTCTGATAGGGGCACGCAATATGTTTCCAGATTCTGGAAGGCCTTCTGTTCTCGCTTGGGGGTTCGGTTGTTGTTCTCTTCTGCTTTTCACTCGCAGTCGAATGGTCAGACTGAATGTGTCAATCAGAGTCTGGAGACATATCTGCGCTGTTTAGGGTGGAGAATCAGGGGGATTGGTGTTCTTTTTTGTCCCTTTCTGAGTTTGCTTTAAATAACCGTCGCCAGGAGTCCTCTGATAAGTCATCTGCAGTTTGGGACATTCTCTGGAGGGGGTCTTCTGGTTTACCTGATGAGGAGAGATTTTCCTTGTCTTTGTCATTTACTTGGCAAAAGATTCAGGGTAATCTGAAGAGGATGAGTGAGAGATATAAGCGTGTGGAGGATAAGAGACGTGTGCCTGGTCCGGACCTGAATGTGGGGGATCTGGTGTGGTTGTCTACAAAGAATATCAAACTGAAGGTTCCCTCCTGGAAGTTGGGTCCTAGGTTTATTGGGCCTTACAAGATCTTGTCCATCATCAATCCCGTTGCCTTCCGTCTTGATCTTCCTCTGACTTGGAAGATCCATAATGTTTTTCACAGGTCCCTATTAAAACCTTATGTCCAAACCACTGTACCCTCCTCTTTGCCTCCTCCTCCAATTGTTGTTGATGGTAATCTTGAATTTTAGGTCTCTAGGATTGTGGATTCTCAAATTATCCGCTGTTCTCTCCAGTACCTCGTTCATTGGGAGGGTTATGGTCCTGAGGAGGGGATGTGGGTCCCAGTGGCTGACATTAAGGCCACTCGTCTCATCAGGGCTTTCCATTGGTCTCATCCTGAGAAGGTGGGCTCTGAGTGTCTGGAGTCCACCCGTAGAGGGAGGGGTACTGTCACCGCCAGCTCTGTGAGAAGATCTGGCAGACGTTCTTCTCTACCTGATGTTCTTTGTTTTGGTTTCACTTTCTATCTCCTTTCCTTCTCACAGCTGTCACCTATTTGCACTGATTGTCTCCCTTTATATTCCCTCCCATACCGCCTCACTTTGCGTTTTATACTTCTTCCTGGATTGTCTTCACTGCTGGAGGCTGCTTCTCCTGATTCCTCAGATAAGTCTGTTTCCTTTATTTGTGTTTTCTTGCTGGCTTGATTGTAGGTGACCCTGACTCCATCCGTATTAAGTGCAGGGAGCCGGTGGTCGTGTCCCCTCACTATTGTAGGGTTTTCTGGTGTCACATAGTATAAAGTAGGAGGGCATGCAATTGTCTACCATAAAGATCTTTGCATGGGCATAGCAGTCAGGGAGAGCTCTAGGGGTTTTATAGGGCTCACCCATATGCTCCTTAGTTTGGGATCAAGCCAGTCGGATGATTATTTATAAGTTCCAGCTTTCTGCAACACCATCCATGACATTGATAGAGCAGATATCAAATTGGATCGTGAACATCACTGGGACGTGCGACATGGCGGGGCAGTAAGCATGCACACGCCTACACAAACTAACTGACAGGGGTCAGCCCCTGCAACTTCTGGGTCTCCAAATTGGGCACATGGCCTGATCTTAAATATGCAGTACGCCAGTCCTGCAGGGTGAGTGATTATGAGGTCACAGGGTACAGTTAATAGACCGAGGGTTGCTATTGGTATGGTTTTCAATAAACCCTGGGCAGGCATACAGCAGTGATGGAGAGGCTGGCACATAGATCCTCTGGGGAACTCTCTGGGTATAGGGACCAGGCCTGGTGGTAGGTGAGGTGCCCTGGGTGTTGTAGTTTTAGCGTGCTGGTGGCAAGATCCCTTATAGTTCGTGACGCCAGTACCGGTAACGGTGGCACACCGATTTATTGTAGGAATAATTGAGGTACACACAGTTGTAGTGAACCAGAACTCTGTTTTACTGAACAGTTCAATTATATACAGGTTTCAGTTTGTTTCATATGCAGGGTCTTGGTAACAGGCAGGCTTTACATAAATGGCAGGCAAAGTACTTGCAAGATACATAGAGGGAATAAACACTCACAGATCAGGCTGTACTTTCTTCAGATCCTGTCTGACTTTCTCCAAGGCCAGTATGCCCTATTGCTGGCTTTATCCTTGGGTAGGGAAACCTTCCTCTGGTATAAATCCACTTGCTGTAAATATCCTTCTGCCCTTCAGCTTTCTACTTGGCTGGATAAATTTGGCTCTGCTCTGTACTTTACAAAATGCTAGATATCTTCAGGAGGAAACTTCTTTCCCTGGATTAACTTCTGAGCTTTACTTGCTCAGCACTTCAGGTAGGCTAGACTGCACTCCTCAGCCTCCTGGACTAGACTGGACTGACCCTTTCCTGTCTGGGCCTAACTATATATACTAGGGGGTTCCCTAACTCCCTCTACTGCCTAGGAGGAGGAACTACACCCCTAACAGGCCTGGTACACAGGAGACATGGCAACATGACCCTTAGTAGTGCCCACCCTTACATAGTGGGATGCTACAGCCCTTTACGCCTTGGAGGTGCTGGCCTGCCCTGCAGCCGGTGTATTGTCTGAACTTGTGTTTAGCATGACTGGAGGGGGTTATCACAGGTTATATTTCCCAATGTTTTGGGGTGTACCCTAATTAAAAAAAATATTAATACATTTTAAACCAAAAAGCAGTGTAGGCTACCTCCTCCTCCTACTTCCTACTTACACTGCCACATCCACCACCTCCTCAACCTCCTACTCCATATGGACCTGGTCCTCCTAGATCAAGATTATTATTTTTATTTTTACCTATTTTATGTTATTTAAGTCATTTCCCTAATCCACATATGTTTGCAGAGCACTTGCCATGCTCTTAACCACATTTTAACGCCCTCTAGCTCTTTCTATGACATTTTTACAGCCATTTTAGTGCTCAAAAGTTCGGGTCCCCATTGACTTCAATCGGGTTCGGGTCAAGTTCGGGTTCCAAACTTGAACTTTTTTCTGAAGTTCGGCCGAACCCGTCGAACCCGAACATCCAGGTGTCCGTTCAACTCTAGTTTTTACAGCATTCCCTATGCAGCAGAACTTCATTCTCAGGGCTAGAACAATTACAGCGATACAACACTTTTATAGTTTTTCTTGTGTTTTAATTAGAGAGGAGCAAAGTTTTGAAAAATTCGATACAGCTGATTCGCTGTACTTTGTCAAGAAATTTGATTTGTTGCAAATTAATTTGTTGCGAATTACCCACTTGGTGGCTTGGAGCTTAAACTGCAGGGAGATTGCAAGAAGAGTGTATCGCCGTGTGCATTAATTTCTAGTGCACCCAGTGATTTATAGTTAATCCGCTTTGTAGGTAGTACTGTGCCATCAGTATCTCAGGTGTTATTTATCGCTGTTTAAATCACTGTGCAGTGCGCCAAGATTCATAGCTTCTGTTAAACAAAAAGCTATGCACACAACAGCCTTCAGTAAAGCAAAAAGCCTGTGTACACCCCTGATGGGCAATGGCTCCTTAGAATAAAACAAATAAAAAAATGTAGACAGTACTGATAAAAAGAAGAAAAAAAAATGTTTTTTTTAATGCATGTTGTGGCAGTCCAAACACATGCCTTTTAATCCCTTTGTTTAGCTGTAGACTTACTGTGCGTGGCCCCATTACAGAGTTGGGAGGGTGGCAGGAGCAGAAGTGGCAGTAACACTGACATTAGTGGCCCATAGCAGAGATGGGATGGTGGCAGCAGTAGCACAAGTGGCAGTAACAGTGACAATAGTGGCCCCATGACAGAGTGGGGAAGGTGGCAGCAGTGGCAATACAGTGACAATAGTGGCCCCATGACAGAATGGGGAGGTTGGCAGTAACAGTGACAATAGTGGCCCCATAACACAGTGGGGAGGGTGGCAGTAGCAGTGGCAGTAAGGCTGGGTTCGCATCACTGTTTATTTTTCCGTTATTTTGATCCATCAGAACAGAAAGAAAAAAAAAGTCTGTATTTTAAACATCTATAAAGCCTCTTTTAGATGGTCAGTATTTGATAAGTAATTGTAAGCCAAAACCAGGAGTGGTTCCAAAACAGAGATGAACTGTAATAGAAATATTCTCTTCTGCATTTTGGACCCACTACTGCTTTTGGCTTACAAATTCTGATCAAATACTGATGCAAAATACTGACTGTGTGAAAGAGGCCTTATGCTAAATTCGCATCTGTTTTGGCCATTTGCATCAGAAATAAAAAAAAAATATTAAGGAAAAAGTCCTGCATGCAGGACTTTAATGGCCTCTTTCACATGGTCAGTATTTGGTCATTATTTTGCCTCAGTATTTGGTCAGTATTTGTAAGCCAAAAACAGGAGTTGGTCCAAAACATAGATAGAAAGGAAATATTTGCACCTATTCTATGTTTTGGACCCACTCCTGCCTTTGGCTTCCAAATACTGATCAAATACTGACAAAATACTCACCATGTGAAAGAGGTCTTACAGATCCTCAAAATAAAGGATCTTATTTTTTTTTTTTTTCAGTTCTTCTGACAGATAAGAACGGAAGAATAAACGGTGATGTCAGCATGGACAAACAAAGACAATAGTGGCCCCATGACAGAGTGGGGAGCAGTAGCATATAGCACAAGATGTGGCAGATCACAGTAGTAGCAGAACCCCAAAACAGCTGTGTGATAGAAAGGCCCAGAGGCACACATATCCTCTTAAAAATATAATATTTACATATCAGTAGGCCAAGAAGCCCCATTGTAGGAATGGCAGTATAGGCAGCGGGCAGGTGGCCGGCAGCATCAAAATGGTGGCAGCAGGATGTGGCAGATGTCACGGCCCATTTTGCAGCATATTCTGGTGTGGCAGCATACTACAGTATGATCATTAGTGGCAGAATGATCTATGCTGTTGCATCAGTCACCAGCGTCTGGAAATCCTGGTTGATCCACGCCTGATTCATATTTATGAAGATTAGTCTATAAACAATTATTGAGGAAAGGCAAGTTCGCTTAGGGGTAACTATGCCTCCCCCTCCCCCTGCCACACTGAACACCCACTTTGATGCCACACTACTGGCTGGGCAGGAAAGCATGCCTATGGCAAACTCTATCAGTTGCAGCCACACTTCAAGTTTGCATGTCCAGTAGTCTAGGGGATCTTGGATCATGGTTGACAGGGCGCAGTCCAATTATACCACCACCTGTTGGTTGAGGTTCTCCTGCATGTCCTGCTGCTGTTGGGTGGTTTCTTCAGTAGACTGCTGAAGAAAACTGCTTATCATAGACTCCAGACTGAAGTTACTGCATATGGAGCTGGTGCTGCTCCAGTTTCACTCTCACCAGTCATGACAGAGGAGCATGAGCCCAGAGGGTCCCCCCGGTCAAGCACTTCTGAGGACAGGCAATAGCACTCATAGGCAGCAACCAACTGACTACACAGCATGTCTCTATGGATATCCTAGATCTAGATCCTCATGCTCTTCCTGCTCCTCTCCTGTCGCTTGGGAAGATAAATCACCTAGTTGTGTATAAAATTCCTAGGCGTTTATGTCCTCCTCCTCTGCCAGTTCATCCTCCTCAGGGCTCAGGAG
This sequence comes from Bufo gargarizans, assembly GCF_014858855.1. Taxonomy (NCBI): domain Eukaryota; kingdom Metazoa; phylum Chordata; class Amphibia; order Anura; family Bufonidae; genus Bufo; species Bufo gargarizans. The sequence continues at coordinate 106,290,640 of NC_058086.1, read as the reverse complement.
GCTGTGAAATGTAGGTGCCATGTCTTCTGTCCTCTCGCCAATCTGATTTGTGAGGATCACCTCCAGGATGTGAAGGAGTGAAATTACATAATTCATCCCATAGTTCTGTCGACTGACAAATAAAGTGACCTTCTTAAAGGGCCTGAGCAACCAGCACGTGTTACACATGAGCTGCCACTGGATAATGTAGAACTTACATCGGGGAGTGGACCTGTCTGTCTGCAGCATTAAGAAATCATTGATCACCTTCTTCTGCTCGTGTAGGTGGTCTAATGTATGGAGTATGGAGTTCCAACAGGTGGAAACGTCGCATGTCAGGTGATGTTGGGTAAGAGCTCAAGGAGGTGACTAGCATGACAAAAGTGGCTGAAGTGCATGCACGGTTTCCTGGACATTTTTAACAGCTCTTGCAGTTCAGTGGAAAACTTGAGGAACCGGGTAACAATGAGATTGAAGACGTGCGCCATGCAGGGCGTATGGGTCAGCCCTCCCTAACTCAGAGCAGACAAAATGTTCTTCCTGGTATCAGTAACCATGGTTCCTATCTCCAGTTGGACAGGAGACCAGGTGCAGAACCACGTGACACCTATCTCTGCATAGGTGATATGCTCGAGGACCACTGTGAACTTTGTCTAGAGTGGAGGGTGAGGACAAGGTGGAAGATGAGTCGGCAGATGAGAACATTGGCGCAGAAATCTCAGCATTACAACGCAGAGACGGCATTGTCATCACCTAGCCAAGTTGCTGGTGTGCCTGGTCCGGGACAACATTTAATCATGGGCTGTGAACGACATATATTGTCCTTGACCATAGTTAAAACTTCATACATCAGCGTTGGCGTCAACTCTACCACACACCGGGAGGCCCAAGGACTGGCCCGCCTTCTGCTACGTGTGCAGGGCTGGTACAGCTTTTTTGGAAAAGTAATGTTGACTTGGGCCTCTCCTCCTTGGGTGGGCACAAGCCATCAGTTTTCTAAAATGTGCAGAGTTAGGCCTCTTTCACACAACCGTTTTATTTTTTTCCAGTTACGGGCCGTTTTTTGTGTTCCGTATACTGTCCGTATACAGAACCATTCATTTCAATAGTTCCGCAAAAAAAACGGAATGTACTTCCGTTTCTGTATTTCCATTTTTTTGTTCTGTTGAAAGATAGAACATGTCCTATTATTGCCCGCAAATCACGTTCCGTGGCTCCATTTAAGGCCTTTTTCACACGACCGTATGGCTTTCAATGTTTTGCGGTCCGTTTTTCACGGATCCGTTGTTCCGTTTTTTGTTTCCGTTTTTTGTTGCCGTTTCTGTTCTGTTTTTCCGTATGGCATATACAGTAATTACATAGAATTAATTGGGCTGGACATAAAATTTTCAATAGATGGTTCCACAAAAACGGATACGGAAGACATACGAATTAATTTCCATATGTGTTCCGTTTTTTTTTGCGGACCTATTGACTTAAATGGAGCCACAGAATGTGATTTGCGGGCAATAATAGGACATGTTCTATCTTTCAACGGACTGAAAAACGGAAATATGGAAACGGAATGCATACAGAGTACATTTTTTGTGGAACCATTGAAATGAATGGTTCCGTATACGGACAGTCAATGGGTCCGCAAAAAAAAAGGAACACATATGGAAATGCATCCGTATGTCTTCCATATCCGTTCCGTTTTTGCGAAACCATCTATTGAAAATGTTATGTCCAGCCCAATTTAGTCTATGTAATTACTGTATACTGTATATGCCATACGGAAAAATGGAACGGAAAAACAAAAATGGAAACAGAACGGAAACAAACGGAAACAAAAAATTGAACAACGGATCCGTGAATAACAGACCGCAAAACACTGAAAAATCCATACGGTCGTGTGAAAGAGGCCTTAACTACATGGAAATGGAGGGAATGTAGAATCACGAACTTGGCCATGTGTGCTTTCAGCTTGTTGGATGCATACTGTTGTCATTTTGCAATCACCTTGGTGATCAACTGCTGTCGAAACATGTGACAAAAAATAGGAGGAGCATCAGGCGCAATAGACAACATTGAAGTCAATGGGAAGGAATGACATCTTCCTCCTGCTGACGTTATCGAGCACTGACTGCTGGAGAGGGGGGTGCAGGCTGGTGGGAGATGCAGCGGTTGCTGCATCAGGCTGTAACACTAGACAGTTTTTTGACACTACTTTATGTTGATGCTCCATGTGTTGACGCAGGGCCGTCATGCCAACATTAGTACCCTGGTCATGTCTCACCTTCTGCCCACACATCCAGCATACCGCCACACTAACATTCCCATGCAACTTGGTGAACAATTCCAACACTAGCGAGTATGGCATTTTCCCTCCAACACTGCGTGATGCATGCCTGCTGCTTTTAGGAACCTGTGCAATGCTAGTGTGTTCCCAGCTGATAGTCTCCTGAGTAACAGACCACTCCTGATTTTGGCTGCAGATCTCCCACTGCTTCCAACCTGTTGTCTCCCAGGTTTGCTTCCACTTTGTTGTTTCACAGGCATGCTTCCACCCTGCTGTCTCACAGGAACACTGCCACCCTGCCCCCTGATGATGACGATGCTCCCTCTTCACCCACTCCCATGTGCGATCGGTGACATCATTATCTACATCTATTTGGTTGTCACTTGTGTCGCCTTCACCTATCTCTTGTGCACATCCCTGACCTCTCACAACATGTGATCCAATTTGACTGTCATCATCTGTAGTTGCACGCCTAGAGGATTCAGCAACAGACCTCTCCTCCAAGTCTGTGCTGGTCTGTAACTGCTGACAAAGCTCATCTATGACATGCGGAACAGAGCCAGCAGCATACATTACTGGGCTAGCAGAAAGAGCAGCAAAAGCAAGAGGCAGGTTCAAGACTGGTGAGGGCACAGAGGTAGTTCAAGGGCCACGCCAACTAAGCATGGTGTGAGAGGAACCCATCAATTCCTTCCTGTCTGTATCTGTTACCTGAAATGATGTTGCAGAGCAAATCAACCATTCCAGTACAGCTGGATTGTTGGTCAAAACTCGACTGCTGGATGACCGTGGCAGTTCTGGCCTGTTGCTGTGGCTGCTACCAACCCCCCTTCTTCTGCTGCTATGTGTGTTGGCTACAGCAACATTTTTGCCATTGTCCGTTCCTCTCTGTTAACCGTTGTGTACAGTAACTGTATCAGTAATGTATCTGATTAACTAGGAATGTGGCAACAGTTGCACAAGATAAACGCAGTGATATATTAGACCGCCCTTTACTAATTAAGCACAGTAATTATTGCCAAATTGCCATTATACACCTCTGTAATTTCAGCAAACCATTCTTATTAGGGTGCAAGTGCTGTTTAAAACAGGCATTAACAGGGTTTATTACACGGAAATATTTCTACATCTTATTTGCCCTTATGCGGTGCAGTTATGTTCTAAAGCATTTTTTGGATTGTGTTAGTAGGAAAAAAGGGCTTATTAGCCGTTGTGTGGTGACGTGTGAAAATTACAGCCCTTTTTGTTGTGTATTAGTGGGAAAATATATTTGCCATTCAGTGGTGCAGTTATATGTTCTAAAGCCGTTTGTGGCATGTATTAGTGAAAAAATAAAAAATATATTTGCCCATTAGCGGTGCAGATATATGTTCTAAAGCCATTTGTGGCGTGTATTAGTGGAAAAAGAAAAAATATATTTGCCGGTCAGCGGTGAGGTTCCATTGTCATTCAGAAGTGAAATTTGTTTGTGATACAGCCTTTTTGGGGAAAATGTATGGGTGATTGTACACCGCCTTTTGCTGTATGAACCAAATTACGTTGATTAGCCATTTGTTGGGGATTTTTTTTGTGAAACAGCTTTTTTGGGGAACATTGGTCTTTAGCTTTAACTACGGTCAAGGAAAATATATGTCCTTTATGGCCCACTGGGTAAATGTGGTTCCTGCACAGCCACACCAGCAACTTGGCCAGGTGGCACCGCTACTCACGCCATTGGTCCTGCGACAATATCCGCCTCTGCCTCCTCATCCTCCACCGTGTCCTCAGCCTCCACTGCAGGGACAATTCACAGAGCCCCTCCCGCATACCACATGTGCAGGGCACAGCTGTGTCACACAGGGGAGGAATTACTCCGTATCCTTCATCAAGAAATCGAATCCTGGCTTTCTCCCCGACAACTCAAAATTGGAACCATGGTGACCGACAACGGGAAGAACATGGTGTCGGCACTGCGTCAAGGATGGCTAAGCCATGCGCCCTGCATGGCACACTTGTTCAATCTGGTTGTCAAGCGGTTCCTGAAGTCTCCTGCCCATCTGCAAGACATTCTGAAAATGGCGAGGAAACTTTTCATGCACTTCAGCCACTCATACACCGCAATGCGCACCCTCCTTGAGTTGCATCGGCAGAACGGCATCTCCCAACATAGGCTGATATGCGACGTTTCCACCCCTTGGAATTCCACCCCTTAATATGTTAGACCGACTATACGAACAGAGAAAGGCAATCAATGATTTCTTGATGATCCAAGCGGACAGGAGTACTCCCCTGTGTAACTTCGATGTCAGCCAGTGGCAGCTCATGTGTGACATCTGCCGTTTGTTCAGGCCCTTTGAGGAGGCCATATTATTTGTCAGTCGCCAGGACTACGGGATGAACAACGTCTTTCCACTGCTTCGTGTCCTGGAACAGATGCTGGTAAATCTGGCTGGTCAGGGCACTGGAGATGTGGCGCCTAGATCTGATGGCCACATGAGCCCTGTGGGGGCTGAACTGGAGGAGGAGGAGGACATTGGAGCACAAGCAATGTGTAGCGAAATGAGTGGTTTTTACACGCAGGTGACAGGAGAGGAGGAGCAGGACCAGCCAGAGGAGCTACAGGGCGATGAGTAAGACAAGACAGAGGACACAGACACACCGTGGCAGTATGTAGTAGAGATGGAGGCAAGGAGTCCCTCCGAGTCACTTGCACAAATGGCCCGATGCATGCTCACTTGCTTGCATAATGACAGTCGAATTGTCACCATTCGGCAGAGGGATGACTTCTGGCTCTCCACCTTGTTGGACCCTCGCTATCGGTCCAGAATGGGGGCCTTTTTTTACACCCACTGAGAGGGAGGACAAACTGAACTATAACAGAGACATCCAATGTAGTCAGTTGTCTGCGCCATCATCCATCCTCTTGCAGGTCTGAGGGGGGCCCTCTACACTCACGTTCCCCTACCATAGCTTCTGGGGAGGGGTGGGGTGGCAGGAGCAGTACCAGCTCCATCAGCAGCAGCCTGAGTCCACAGTCACTGATGAGTAGCTTTCTTCACCCGCATAGTGCAGAAACTTCTCACCAGCAGCAGCAGCAAGTAGACCTGGAGCAGGACCTAAACCAGCAGGTGGTGGCATACTTGGACAGCACCCAGCCAACCCACATTGAAGATCCGCTGGACTACTGGGCAGCCAAACTGGATTTGTAGCCGCAACTAGCAGAGTTTGCACTTGAAAAGCTGTCCTGCTCAGCAAGTAGTGTGGCATCAGAGCGGGTGTTTAGTGCGGCGGGAGCCATAGTTACTCCAAGGAAAACTCGGCTGTCCACCCAAAATGTGGAGAGACTGACCTTTGTCAAAATGAATCAGGCGTGGATCAGCCAGGATTTCGAACCACCAATTCCTGATGCATCAGACTAGATCATCTATGGTGCTACAACAACACTTTGATAAAAGTGACCAGTTTCTTCTGACTACCTGCCTTAGCTACTACTCTGATGCTGCCACCCACCTCATGCCACACATCTAAAGCCAGGTGCTCTTTCTTTCAGCCTCCTTCATCAGCAGATACTGGTATTGCCACACACCGCCCCACTGTGTCAACGGGACACTTTGCGGTCTCCTGATGCAGCTGCTGCTGCCATCTCCACATTATGTCACCTTGCCACTCTGTGGTATCTTCCTGCTGCTGCTGCCATATCCACACTATGACACCTTGCCACTCTGTGGTATCTTGATGCTGCTGCAGCTACTGCTATCTCCACACTATGTCACATTGCCACTCCGTGGTATCTTCCTGCTGCTGCATATCCACACTATGTCACCTTTCCAATCTGTGGTATCCTAAACTGCTGCCATCTCCACCCGATGTCACCTTGCCACTCTATGGTATCCTCCTGCTGCTGCTGCCATCTCCACACGATATCACTTTGCCACTTTGTGGTATCCTCTTGCTGCCATAACCACACTATGTCACCTTGCCACTCTGTGGAATCCTGCTGCTGCTGCTACTGCCATCTCCACAGTATGTCACCTTTCCACTCTGTGGTATGCTCCTGCTGCTGCCATATCCAAACTATGTCACATTGCTACTCTGTGATATCCTGATGCTGCTGCCAACTCCACACTATATCACCTTGCAACTCTGTGGTATCCTCATGCTGATGATAGCATCTCCACATTATGTCACCTTGCCACTCTGTGGTCTCCTGATGCTGCTGCTATATCCACACTATGTCACATTGCAACTCAGTGTACAAATGGTAGCAGCATCAGGATATGGCAATGTCATATTGCCACTCTGTAGTCTCCTGCTGCTGCCATATCCAAACTATGTCACATTGCTACTCTGTGATATCCTGATGCTGATGCTTCTACTGCAATCTACACACTATGTTACCTTGCCACTCTGTAGTCTCCTGATGCTGCTGCCATATCCACACTATGTCACATTGCCGCTCTGTGTTACCTGATGCTGCTGCTGCTACTGCCGTCTCCACACTGTCACCTTGCCACTCTGTGGTATCCTCCTGCTGCTGCTGCCATCTACACACTAGTTCACTTTCCACTCTGTGGTATCCTCCTGCTGCTGCTGCTGCCATATCAACACTATGTTACCTTGCCACTCTGTAGTCTACTGATGCATGCTGCCATATCCACACTATGTCACATTGCTACTCTGTGTTATCCTGATGCTGCTACTGCAATCTCCACGTTGTCACCTTGCCACTCTGTGGTATCCTCCTGCTGCCATCTCCACACTATGTCACCTTGCCACTCTGTGATACCATCCTGCGGCTGCCATAGCCACACTATGTTCCCTTGCCACTCTGAGGTCTCCTGATGCTGCTGCCATATCCACACTCTGTTGTATCCTGATGGGGCTGCTGCAACTGCACTCTCCATACTATGTCACCTTGCCACTCTGTGGTATCCTGATACTGCTGCCATCTACACACTGTCACCTTGCCACTCTGTGGTATCCTCCTGCTGCTGCCTTATCCACACTATGTTACCTTGCCACTCTGTGGTATCCTGATGCTGCTGCCATCTCCACACTGTTATTTTGCCACTCTGTGGTATCATCCTGCTGCTGATGGCATATTTACACTATGTCACCTTGCCATTCTGTGGTTTCCTGCTGTTGCTGCAATTTCCCCACTATGTCACCTTGCCACTTTGTGGTATCCTAATGCTGCAGCTATCTCCACACTATGTCACCTTACCACTCTGTGGTCTCCTGATGCTGCTGCCATATCCACAATATGTCACCTTGCCACTCTGTGGTATCCATGCTGATGCTGCAATATCCACACTATGTCACCATGCCACTCTGTGGAATCCTTCTGCTGCTGCCATATCCACACTATGTCACCTTGCTACTCTGTGGTATTCTCCTGCTGCTGCCATATCCACACTATGTCACTTTGCCACTCTGTGGTATCCTGCTGCTACCATCTCCACACTATGTCACCTTGCCACTCTGTGGTATCCTGATGCTGCTACTGCCATATCCACGCTATGTCACCTTGCCACTCTGTGGTATCCTTCTGCTGCTGCTGCCATCTCCACACTATTTCACCTTGCCACTGTGTGGTATCCTGCTGCTACCATCTCCACACTATGTCACCTTGCCACTCTGTGGTATCCTGATGCTGCTACTGCCATATCCACACTATGTCACCTTGCCACTCTGTGGTATCCTGATGCTGCTGCTGCCATCTCCACACTGTCACCTTGCCACTCTGTTATATCCTGCTGCTGCCACTCTGTGGTGTCCTCGTGCTGCTGCCATAGCCACACTATGTCACCTTGCCTCTTTGTGGTACCCTGATGCTGCTGCTGCTACTGCCATGTCTACACTATGTCACCTTGCACTCTGTGGTATCCTCCTGCTGCTGCCATCTCCACACTATGTCACTTTGCCACCTTTCCACTGTGTGGTGGCCTGAAGCTGCTTCCACTTTATCAATATGTCATGGGTCCACTCTGTGCACTTCTCATGCTGCCCCCCCCCCCCCCACTTCATGACTGGGCCACTATTTTGCCTTTCGGACTGGCTGACATCATGATTTATTTGGTTATGACAGGCGGTGTTTCTCTAAGAAAAATGAGACAGGTGCACCATAGGGTAATAAAGTCAGACAGAAGGTATATTAATGACTCTAAATTGGAGGCTCCCCTTATCAGGTTCTGCATGTAATAGGCACAACTCCAGTGTAGGCTTTAGTAGAGGGTATGAAAACCCAAAGGTTTGATGGTCATGCAGCCAGGGATACAAACACTTCCACGTAGGGATGCCTGGAGTCCCCAAGGAGGCAAATAGATCCAAAGGCTAAGGAGATGATCCCACGACGCAAAGAACCAGCCTATGTTGTCAAACAGGAACTTGATTTCTTCTAATAGAAGATGGTACAATGCATTTCGGGGTAAAAGAACCCCTTCATCAGATACAGACTGCTGATATTTAAAAGAGCAGTACACACATGTAAAATCTGCCAAATGGCACAAAATTGAGTAGGGGCAGGTCCAGAACCACATGTCCTTAAAGTGTACAAACAATTTAAAATATACATTAACACATTTGTACTGTATAAACAGAAGGCAGGTGAGAGGATTTAGAAACTTTAATATTTGAAGGAGAAAAATAATTTATGCAGCGATGCCCGGCTGGGAGAGACGCAGTGAGCATCGCCGCTCACAATGCGATCATGTCACCTGAGTAGTGGTCACATGATCGCTAGTTGTCCAGGCAACAGGACGCTAAACAGCAGAGCACAGTAGAATGTATGGGAGGGAGGATCGCTCCGGCCGCACAGGGGATACAGTGATCCCCATGGCTGTGTGCTGGCGAGACCGGGTGCTAGATTAAGCAGGACGGCAGAGAACAGGAAAAACTGATAAAAACTGACCATCTATTGTACCAACCTCGGGTTCTCTATCCACATATGTCGGTCTTGAACTCGACTTGCTCATCACGCTCCATTATGGCACACCACCCCATTCTCCCATCACTGTTTCTGTGTCACACACACAGATCATACCCTATATCCAAGTCTGGAATATAGTTCCAGTAACACGCAACTCACCAACAATGGTCCGTCTTCTTTTTTATCCCTACCTCCCATTCTGAATCCACTAACGTCGTATTCAGTACTGAAAAGTCCTTGGACAGTGTCGATCACAAACCAGACCCACAAAAAGAAAAAACTCTGAAGAGGTTGCAGAGGGGGCAAGAATAAAGCAAAAGACCACCAAAAACGCAGGATAAAGAAATCAAAATATTAAATCTTCCTACCCACATTTGAATTCGTATGAAATTACAGTTCTATCAAAGGGTCTCGCCTTATGCCCTTCATCCAGAGTAAAGGGGGTTTGATGTCTTAGACTTGCATGATTTTATCAGGAAATTTACCCTAAAAAGACACTTCCATCTGCAAGGCAATATCACTAAGAAAAACAGCAAAGCAACTAACGAGGTCACTCCTGCCCCCGAGATACAGTATGTTTCCACTGACTTAAAACCACGCTTTTACTTCTATCCCTTGCATCATAGAGGCAACTTTATAGAGACCTTCTATGACTTAGTTATGGAGGTTTTCGGTTCGGTTCTTAACCACAACCTCAGTACTAAAGAAAGAACAGCGATCAAACGATTACAAGAAAATACGGATCAAATAATTTTGAAAGCTGATAAAGGAGGTGGAATCGTGCTGCAAAATAGGGGCAACTACATTAAAGAGGCACTTTGCATTCTATCCGACACTGATTACTATCAGCTATTGGAGGAAAACCCTGTGACAGAACACAAGTCAGCACTCAAATCACTCATTGACTCAGCATCCCATATCCTCAGCAAGAGGGAACAGGAATATATTTTTATCGCCGATCCAGTCAACGCACTTTTCTATCTTTTACCAAAAAGCCATAAATATATCTCCCATCCACCGGGTCGTCTGTTCATATCTGGAATATCCTCTCTTACCTGCAATCTATCTCACTATGTCAACATTTATCTTCAGTAACATGTGGTCCAACTCCCTTCACACCTGAAGGACTCATCGACCCTGATACATATCCCTTGGAAAAACACATATCAATGGCTAACTCTGCATATAACAGCTCTCTATTCAAAAATCCAGCATGATTTAGGCATTGGTTGCACTAAACACTTTCTTTACTGTGGCATGTCCATGCAAGAAGAACAGAGATCCTTTATCCTCAGATATATTAATTTTATCCTCAACCATAATGTCTTCAAGTTTGAAGACTCTCTGTACCTGCAGATCAACGGTACTGCTATGGGTACACGTTTCGCGCCCAGATTCTCTAATTTGCTTATGAGGGCATTTGAGGACACTTACATTTACAACTCTGGGTATTGGACCAACAATATTGTATTCTACCGTCGATATATTGACGGTCTGATTTTCATTTGGGATGGTGATGCTGCATCCATTAATGATTTCTCAAAATACCTCAACAATAACTGGGGTATAACAGTCTCGGTAACCCATAATGCTTCTACTGCTGAAAATCTGGACTTAGAACTGAATATTGTGAGCAGAACAATTACTACCCACACCTACTTTAAGAAAGTAGATTGTAATAGTTCCCTAGACTTCTGCAGCGACCATTAGAAAAAGTGGAAGACAAACATTCCTTTTAGCTAATTTAAACGTGTTAGACAAAACTGCTTAAAAGATAGTGATTTCACCACCCAGAGCAAAATAATCCGCACCAGGTTTTTAAGAAAGGGCTTCCCCCCTGGGTTAATAGAGGCAGCTTTCAATAGAGCCAGCGCACTTACGCAGGAAGACTGTCTACCCAAAGAAAGGAATTTAACCATCAATAAGAACACCCCTGAGAAACATCACAGTACTAACTTTATAACTACTTTCAACAGCAACCGTGGAACGATCAAAGAAGTTCTGTCAAAACACTGGTTCATCTTGAAGCGGGACCCCGTCCTAATTAAGATCCTGCCAAATAAACCTCGTCTCACATTCAGAAGGGCCCAGACCCTGAAGAATTTACTGGCACCTAGTAACTCAAACAGCACTTAGATCAAGGTGCGCATCCAAGCAACACTGTACCAGCAGAGAGCTTTAAATGCAACCTGCCAAAGTGCCTTTGCTGCAAATGTATAAAAATCACCTCATTCCACAGCTCTAATCCACCATTCTGAATCCACCAACGTCGTGTTCAGTACTGAAAAGTCCTGGGACAGTGTCGATCACAAACTATTTTCACCCCTGGGAACCAGACCCACAAGGAGCACCTAAATTGTGGTTCCACGTACATCATCTGTCAAAAGTACAGAGGAGAGCGACTAAACTGATAAGGGGAATAGAGGGTCTTAGTTATGAAGAAATATAAAAATAATTAAATGTATTTAGTCTTGAGAAGAGACATCTAAGGGGGGACATGATTGATTAACCTATACAAATCTATAAATGGGCCATACAAAAAATACGGTGAAAAGCTGTTCTATGCAAAATGAACTCAAAAGACAAGGGGCACTGCCTCTGATTGGAGAGAAAAGAGTTCAGTCTCCGGAAGCGTCAACGCTTCTTTACTGTAAGAACTGTGGTCACAGCAGGAACACTAGTTTTAAAAAGGGTTTAGGCGAATTGTTAAAAGTAAAAAACATTAATGCTTATGAAAACGCGTAGAAATCTGAAGTCTCAATTCCTTTTGGGATTTGCATCCCCACCTATCCCTTGGTTGAACTTGATGGACGTATGTCTTTTTTCAACCGTATTAACTATGTAACTATGTATATGTAACTTAAGTGCCCTTGTGGCCTCCTTCAGAATAGATTGAACAAGCATAGGTCCAATATTAAAAATAAATTCTTACAGCACAATGTCTCGAGGCATGCTACGGACCACCACCATGGGTCATTCCTGGGGTTTACCATCACCCCAATTGAGAGGATTAAATCCGATGGTTTTAACACCATCAAAAGGCGAAATGTTTGGATCTATAAGCTGAACTGTTTGAACCCACGTGACCTGAATGAGGCCTTTGAGATTAATCTTTAGACCTATGCACCTATTCCTTGGGCACCCACCAATAACCCCAGGCTAGGGCTCCACTTAGGACCCTTACCCACAAACAAAGTGAAAGCATTTACCATCTACCCATCCACAACACAGGTGTGTGCATCCATACGCACTTGAGGTAGTCTTTTTTGTGCAAATTTATTCACCTGTTCCCACTAAGTACACTGGTTCCTACCTAGCAAGAATGTCTCTCTATAATGCATCTACACATAAACATATTACCCATCATCCCCGGACAAAGTGCCCTCTGGTTAATTATACTGTATATCCAACCTTTATACTTTTTTTGCACAATTGATTCAATAATTTATAATCAGTGACTCATCTATGCGTGTCGCTACCTAATCTGGACTAATTGATCCAATACTCCACTTATGTATGCTCTTTTCATTGTATTTTATCGCATCCCATGGTTTCAAAATGTATATTTTTTAATTCATTATTTTTATGTAACTCTGCCATTATTCCATTTTCTCTGATTATTTATCAACCTTTACTCATCACGCACCTCCCATGTATCCATTCATTCACATCCATTTACTGGATATCCCTGGTGTGGATATCCCTCTGCAATTCATCTACACACAACCTAATTATCATCATCCCCCTACTATGTGCACTCTAGGTTTATTCTATACCCAATAGTAATACCTTTCAAAGCACCTGGTGATCTTATCACTTTTTATTAGCAACTCTACTATACTTGCCATTACTCATTCTTGATGAATTGATTTTAAACTCCATCTATGTATTTTTTATTTTTCCCCGGCGCCCCCACAACGGCACTCCAGGAGGGTGTCCCCGCCTCCCGAGGACAGGAAGCAACGTAGAAGCTCAATCTTTAAAAGCCCCCTCCCCTTTACCTGCTTCAGTTTATTGTTTCCTGTCCTCGGGAATAGCGTGGAAGCCACTCCTGCTAGGTCAGGAAGTTCATGTCGCATGGCCTGGACGAAAATCCCCCCACAAGTCCTTCGCTGAAGGCAGCCCCGGGAGCGAGGGATCTCGTGTGCATGCGCACAGGTCGGAAGTACTATTGCCAGTTCTCGGCGTCACTTCCAGTGGCGGGTGACGTCAGAGAACTGGCGGATATGAGTCGGGAGCAGGGAGTTCAGCGTCCAGCAGCCCGGTCTGGTGATCATGTCACCCCTGTGGAAGCTCCAGAGTCCTGTAAGCCTGTAGATCCTGCCACCCAGAGCCCGGTAAGCCTTCTCCTTCCCGTATGATATCAAATCTTGCTATGTTGGGGGGTGGAAATCACTTTTTAATATCCCTCGCTGGTTCTGTGCTAGTGTTAAATTGAAAATCACTGCAGTTAGAGCCCTAAAAAGTCTCAAATATTACTTTCCAGGGCAGGGACACCAGCACCTGAAGATCTAAAGATTCTATATCTAAGAGGAAGTGTGCAGTCTGTAAAAAGACCCTACCCTCTAAATCCAAGAAAACATTATGAACAAGATGTACGTACTAAATAGTTTCTGAGGAAGCACCCTCTTTCCTTGAATCAATCAGAAGCATGATCAAGGAAGAGGTCCAATCAGCAATTGATACAAGGCTGCCTCCGCATTCTCCTCAGCCCTCTACCTCCTAAAAATCTCAGGTCTTGGATCTGCAATCAGAGCCTGACTCTGAGGAGGGAGAGATATTATCTCTGGAAGAATCTGAATCCTCGGACGATGAATCAGGGAGGCCTCTTTGCAGCCCAGAAGATAACTAAGGAGCCTCAGTCCATTCAGGACAGAATGTTCCAGGGGCTGGGAGAAAAGAAAAGTCTTTCCAGTACATAGTAATATTAAAATGCTGTTTAAAAAAGAATGGAAAGACTGGGGAAAAAAAGTAATTCCCACCTCCTTTAAGAGGAAGTATCCATTCACTGAGGAGGACTTGTTTTTGTGGGACAAAACATCTAGAACTTATGCGCCTGAAGCCCGGATTTCTAAGAAGACTTCTCTTCCCTTTGAAGACATGGGCCTCTTAAAAGATCCCATGGATAAAAAAATGTGAAGGTCTGCTAAAATGTGCATGGGAAACAAACACAGCCATGCTTAGGCCCAGTATAGCCGCTACCTGCACTTCAAGATCCCTGTCAGTCTTGTTGACACAGCTTGAGGAACACTTGGCGGCAGTGACTTCAAGGGAAGAAACCCTGGCCTCAATTCCTATTTTAAAAAAGGTGTGCAATTTCTTGTCGGATGCGTCCGCAGACTTAGTAAAACTCCTGTTATGCCCTCCGGTATCTCCGGTCACAAAGTTATGGTAGGCGGAGTCTGCCCTTGTTCTTCTGTAACGCTGGCAAATCGCATTGCAGAGCTCACAGCCTGGGAGAAAATAACCTTCCAGGCTGTGAGCTCTGCGCTGCGATTGGCCAGCGCTAGAGCAAAACAAGGGCAGACTCCGCCTACCATAACTTTGTGACTGAAATCTCTGCCTACTATAACTTAGTGGCCGGAGATACTGGAGGGCATAGCAGGAGAACGGAGCTGCGCCCAGGGATAATAGTAAGTGCAGTGAGATCCCCGGGCGCCGCTCTCCATGTCTGTATTCTTAGTTCACAGTGTCATAATCGGTGAAAAGTTCTCTTTAAAATTCTAACCCTAAAAACTACCTTTTTACTAGCAATAACATCTGCTAGAAGAGTAGGGGAGATTCAGGCTTTTTCCTGGAGGACTGTATTGTCCTTAGACACACCCCAATGTTCCTACCCAAGGTGGCCTCCAATAAGAGGTGTCGCTTCCATTCTTCTGTAAAAATCCAGTTTCCGACTTAGAAAGTAAATTCCATAACTTGGATGTCAGAAGATGCCTGTTAACTTACCTGCAGGTCTCAGAAGTGTTCAGAAGATCGGACCATCTCCTCCTTCAGTATCAAGGCCAGCATAAGGGATCGGCGGCAAGCAAGAGCACCATATCCAAATGGATCCGAAGCACCATCGAGTTCTGTTACCTCCAGAAAGCTTGACCCCCCCCTAAAGGGGATCAAAGCGCACTCTACCAGAGCCGTCTTGACCTCATGGGCAGAGAATGCCTCTGCCTAAGTGGAACAAATATGCAGAGCAGCTATGTGGAGGAACCCAAATACCTTCTTCAAACATTATAAGTTAGATGTACTTCAAAATCATGATTTATTATATGGCAGAAAAGTCTTATCTGTAGTAGTCCCACCCTAGAGTTTGTTTTCTCTATTAATACTCCTGGAGTGTCGTTGTGGATGCGCCGGGGAAAAGAGACAATTACTCTTACCGTTAATTGGATTTTCCAATAGCCTCCACAACGACACTGGATTCCCTACCCATGTTATGTTATTATAGTGGGATATATTATGTTATGTTTTTTATTATTTCCATGATATCAATACAGTTCTTGAACTATCTAACCGAGTCCTATAACATTAACTGAAGCAGGTAAAGCTTTTAAAGATTGAGCTTCTACGTTGTTTCCTGTCCTGGGGAGGCGGGGACAACTTCCTGGAGTGCCGTTGTGGAGGCTATTGGAAAATTCAATTACCGGTAAGAGTAATCGTCTCTTTCATTGTATTGTATTTTATTGCATTCTGTAACTTATTTTCTATGTATATTTATTATGTTTTATAATGATGTAATTCTGCTCATCTCATTTTCATTCATTATCCTACCCCCATTTTGGACCTCTTAATCCAATCATGTTAATTTATCCAATCATTCACAACCATTGATCACCATCCACTCTAATTCTGCCTGCATTCCTCTCCCCTCTCCTACTGTACTCCCCTCATGTTCATTCTCCCTTTATCAGTTTTTCCTGTTCTTCACCCTCCTGCTTAATCTAGCACCCGGTCTCGCCTGCACACAGCCATGGGGATTAATGTATCCCCTGTGCGGCCGACGCGATCCTCCCTCCCATCCGCCCATACATTCTACTGGGCTCTGCCGTTTAGCGTCCTGTTGCCTGGACAACTAGTGATCATGTGACTGCTACTCAGGTGACATGATCGCATTGTGAACGGCAATGCTCACTGCGTCTCTCCCAGCCGGGCATCGCTGCATATATTATTTATCTCCTTCAAATATTAAAGTTTCTAAATCCTCTCACCTGCCTTCTGTTTATACAGTACGAATGTGTTAATGTATATTTTAAATAGTTTTGCACCCAGTATACTTTACTGACATGTGGGTAGATTCTGTACCTCCTCCCTCTACTCCATTTTTTGCCATTTGGCTTTTTTAAATGTATTTATACATGTGTGTAATGCTCTTTTAATTATCAGCAGCCTGTGCCTGTTGAAGGGGTTCTTTTACCCCGAAACGCGTTGTACCATCTGCTCTTAAAATAAATCAAGTTCCTGTTTGACGACATAGGCTGGTTCTTTGCGCCGTGGGATCATCTCCTTATCCTTTGGATCATGATTTATTTGACCTTTCTTCTGATCTGTCAGAAGGGATGAAAAATGAGACGCAAAACGGATCCTGTCTGTGTAGCAGCTGTAAGGCCTGTATGGTCCCATCAGAATTGGCTTATGATTTGGTAACCAAAAGCTGCAGTGGGTAAAAAACACAGAAGACGTGCAAATATTCCATTCACGTGTCATTCGTCCACTCCTGTTTTTTTTGGGCATAAGCAATACTGATTGATTATTGAGCAAATGCTGACCGAGTGAAGGCGTATGCTCCACAGACAGAATCCATTTTTTGTGGGTTATTGATCTGAAGGATCAGAGGAAGGGCAAATTAATCAGTGACGTCAACACAAACTTACTGCTGACACCCTCTCCACTGTCAGGGGGAGCTCTACTTGTATACGTGTTTAATAGAACAGGTTCTGTAGACATCTATGTGGAATCAGCTGGCGACAGTGTGAAAGAAGTGCGCTTCTTCTTGACGCTAACATCAACCTGTAACCATACTTGAGTTATTTGGTCAGTTTTGGCCCTGTGA
The DNA here is from genome assembly GCF_014858855.1 of Bufo gargarizans. Classification (NCBI taxonomy): domain Eukaryota; kingdom Metazoa; phylum Chordata; class Amphibia; order Anura; family Bufonidae; genus Bufo; species Bufo gargarizans. Next base: position 106,273,432 of record NC_058086.1, on the reverse strand, counting down.
CTGCCCTAAGAATTTTCCTGAAAAATTCAGCGAACCAGCGAATAAATTTTTTTTAAAAAATCACTCATCTCTAATGGAGACACTAAAACATGATTTTTTTCTTTCAACGTGTTTTTATTGTGTTTAAGTAAAGTAAATTTAAAAAAAGTTGACATATTAGGGATCGCTGCATCTGTAACAACCAACTCTATAAAATGATTACATGACCTACCCCCTCAGGTGAACGCCGTAACAAAAAAAAAATGATAAAACAAATTTTATGGTTTTCAGAAATTGGAGAGACAAAAATTATTTTAAATGCTTTATTATGTAAAACTGAAACAAACAAAACAAGTAGACATATTTGATATTGTCACGTCCGTAACAACCTTTTCTAAAAAAAAATAGCACCTGATCTAACCTGCCAGATGAACATCATCTCTATGCCTGTCATTTGCCAGTTAATGTCCTCTATTCTATGCTTATATTTTACTTTTTCACTGCAGTCTGGGTAGTTTCTCAGTATGCTGCAAAGACCATCTGAACATCCCAACAGCACTATGAAAATGCCATTCCCAGAATATGAGCATCTGTATTGAGCATTTGCTTTAGGGCTCATGCCCACGACCGTTGCCCCACCGTTGCCGTATTGTGGACCTCATACACAGGGCACCGGCTGTGTGCATTCCTCATCACGGATGCAAACCCATTCCCTTGAATTGGTCAGCAAATCCGGAAGTGTGGAACGGAAGTACTATGGAGTGCTTCCGTGGGGTTCTGTGCTTCCACTCCACAAAAAAGCAGTGCATGCACTACTTTTTTCGGACCATCGGATGCGGATCGCGGACCCTATTCAAGTGAATGGGTCTGTGATCCGCATGCGGCTGCCCCACAGCATGGGCACTGAGCGCTTACGCTCGTGGGCTTGAGCCCTTAATTAGAGAAAAATAATATGCTGCTACCAACAAAGCTACTGCTATGTTTCATTATGGGGATAATTGCTGCTTCCAATAAAATCATTATTTAAGTTATATAAAAGAAAGTCGACACTCAATATCTGTTCCAAACTGCTAGCATTTAATTCAACAAAATAATACTGCAAATAAAAACAATAAAAATGTCTTTGATATTATCACAATAAAACAACAATCTTCACAAAAAAGCAATTTTCACTAAAAAGCAGTATTGGTTTTAACACTAAACACAATTGTGTACGCTAAAATACACGTAATTCAAAACCTGCGTATGGATAGCTTGTTAGATGCTAGTATAAACACCAGAGTCCTTAATAGAACAAATGTCCTGTAAAATGATCGATCCAAAAAATTGTTATAAAATACTCCAAAAAATAGTCCAAAAAATCGCATCCGAAGAATATTGTGGTTCATCAGATTTTTTGTGATTATTTGATTCAATTATAATCAATATTTTGTGAATATTTTCTCCTATCAATGCACTTTGGTTTCTATGTTGCAGATAGGCTTAAGTCCTATGGTGAGATTATGCGATGATTGCTACATACAGTCACAGTTTTGCGGATTTCGATTATACCACTTATAAACTTTCGTGTGTATATGGTACTCACTGATAAATGGGTCTCTTCTGGTATTTCTCCGTGCTGTGTGGCGTCCCACATGTAAAACAGCCGGTATGAGCTTACCTCTGAGGTCCCAATGTATCTCACGGTTTTACCGCAGGTGTGTGGCTTGATTGGAATTCCGCAATCACAGCATCATCGAATTTCCTATGTTTGCTCCACCCTTGTGAAGTGGCAAATTCTAACTCCTTTAAAGTCACTTCAAAGTTTGATGAAACAAACCATCTATGCCGGCATGTGGTAGTTGATCTTCTTATAAATGATAAGGTATTTTTCAATGCTGACCAGACGCGTTTCAGAGCTTTGTTACACTTGCTCCTTCATCAGTGGTATTATTTTGTTGAATTAAATGCTAGCAGTTTGGAACAGATATTGAGTGCCGATCGACTTTATTTTATATAATTTTTCTCACGTGATTGGAGGTATCATATCGATCAGAGCACCTACCATTACTTCTGGTTTAGTTCTGCAACTCCTAAATATATCCAATATTATTTAAGCTAGGTCTTATTGATTTAACAAATTAATCAGTTCTCAGTGGCTTTGGAGAAAATCCTCCTGTGCTGACCTGTGGAAGAAAATAGTCTAATTATTGGTACCTACCCCTCTGCAGAATTGCTGAGTCATCTCCACTGCACTAGTGACCGCTGGGACTGGTGGCAGGCTTTTCCACTCATGTCCAGACCAGATATGTTCCTTAGGCCTCTCACACGAATGATACGGATTGTGTCAGGATGTATTTAGTGAAACTCGAACCATTTTGCAAGCAAGTTCAGTCAGTTTTGTCTGCGATTACATTCAGTTCAGTTTTTTCCGCGCAGGTGCAATCCGTTTTGATGTGTTTTTCACCTGAAGGTTTACAAACATCTCCTAGCAACCATCAGTGAAAAACGCATTGCATCCGCTAAAGCCCCATTCACTTCTATGGGGCCAGGGCTGCATTAAAAAGCAGAATATAGAACATGCTGTGATTCTTACACAACGCAGAACTGATGCGTGAAAAAAACACACATGTAAACATACTCATTGAAACGAATGGGTCAGGATTAAGTCTGGGTGTTATGTGTTCACTTCACCCATTGCACCCGCTCACCCGTGTGAAAGAAGCCTTAGTCTTCCTGTTCAGCTGCATACTATAAATGAAACAGGACCAGAGCAGAAAAGCCTGCAACCAGTCCTGGTGGTAGAATGGGAGCAGCAAACAAGGCAAAGAAGATGAAGTCAGCGGGCTTATGTGGGAGTAAGTACTGAGCAAACTACCTTCTCTCCACAGGTCAGCACAAAGGAGAATTCTCAAGCATTTTAAAGGGTTATTTACATCTCATTCAATGAAATGTGACTGCTGCATTTCCCTACCAAACAGTGAAACCAGTATTCTCTTCATGGTCGAAATCAGTAAAAGAGTTTTATCTTAACATTCTTCTTTTTTCCCTTTATGAATAGAAAATCCAGGACTCCTGAAAAAAGACAAGTAAGTACATTTACTTCACATAAAATTATATAAATATAGGCACAAAAACGCCCTTGTGTGCCAGGCCCTGAAAGTTCCCTAGGCTGAAGGGCTCAATTGAAAGTTGATGTGCTCCAACTTTCTATAGTTATGCGAATGAGATTTCTCATTTCTCATTCTTCTGTACAGTTGGTGGTTTATGGCTCCATAACTTGATCTGTTGTCTCAATGGACAAAATATCTTTACGAGTATAAACAGAAATATGTCAGCAAAAAAGTCTAAAGGTAATTTGATATGAGTTTTATTTTCTTGCCTTTTGCTTATTCAGTGTTGGTGCCGGGTCATAAATTTACTTATCCACAAGACTGGTGACAAATGTCTGGGGGATCTACATTTAGGACCCCTATGATAACTGGAACACTGTTTCAATTCCTCTTTAAGCATAACTGCAAAGTCTGAATGGAGCAGCGATCAATCATTCAATGACTATCAGGTTGATATAAGCAGTCTAGAGATCAGCAAACTTGTCGAGATTAGGTTCGGTTCCAATTTGCATTACTTTTGAAACGGTTCGGTACAAACCCAAATTGATTTCAGACAAACTCAGAATTTTGGGGAAAACTTTATCTCTTTTTGTTAACTTCTTTATGACTTTTTGCTTTTTCTCTCCCCCCTCCTCCCTCCCTAAGCACTGGAACTCAATGACAAAACAATAGTAAATCATGTCTGAGTGACACTGACATACATACAGTAGTTATGTTTGACAGTATTAAGGAACAGTGTGTTTAAAAAAACAAAGCGACGTTACATGTGATGTTTTTTCATATTCCAAAGCTTCCAAACAATGTGGTGTTATGGAGGAAAAATGTGGATTGCTGGGGATCCAAACTTGTGGATGTGGAAAGGCAAACAAATGACCAGCTATGTGCCACAAATAAATGCACACAATTTATTAAAATACATATCAAATACTATAAATAAAATAATGGCCTAAATAGACATTATCCCAGTCCCTCTATTCCTATACATGCGGAGCTCTCGCACTAGTAATAGGAATCAATAATAATGTCTGTAGCAATCTTAAACATTCAAACTCATAGATTTAAGCTTGAAACCATTAACCCTGTGAAGGGTTTAGTTCACCCCATCCTGCAGAGAAGCAAATCAATCAGGTTTTTAAATCCACATTTCTCATGCGAGTGTCTCTTACATAGGCAGACAATGCTGCCTCTTACCGGATATGATTTGAAGTCCGGTTCCCCGCTAGATGTTACTTGTCGATATTACCGACCTTTCGTCTTTGCTGGGACTTACTGTCCTTCGGCTAGCGGTGTTGACTCACTTGTGGACCTTTCATCAGTGACGGGACTGGTGTGCAGGTGCAGCATGCAGAGTGGTAGCTGGAAAACGCCAAAAGTACTTCATGGCGATCACTGTAAATCCAGATATTAATAGATCATCCGGTTGTTGTTTCCTTTATACAGGTAGGCTCAGTGGTATAAATTCGTGAATGAGGGACCTGATCAACCTTTTTATTTGGATAATCCTCTGAAAACATGGACCGGATCTTGCTTTCCCGGTATCTAGGATAAAACTCTGGGACATGTCTGATATGTAGCCATTCAGATTATGTGTTTTTTTAATATTACATATTCATTATTTAGTTATATTATTATATACAGCATACAATATAGTGCTACAAACTAATATACATAAAACAAAAGAAAATATCAGCAATATTTTCAACATGGTATTCTGGGGCACTAAGCACACTGATATACAGACCTAATATTCCATATTCTAGACTATCCATGTTCAAATAAACTCATCCACACAAGTGACATATTCCATAAAGATGTATCTATACAAACAGGAAACTCGAGTTCAGGGGCTGGTGGGAGACTACAGACAATGTCTATGCTTATAAAAAGAGAGATAGTGTGAGGGTTACAGGGATCCAATGGAGCAGGTGTCCAGGGGACCTGGAGTAACTGGAGGCGCCAGGGGATGGAGGGGAAAGAAAGGAGTTCAGGGTGTGACGCTTTGTGATCCACAGCGATACTAGGAAATCGCAAATGCGCCATATTTCGCAATCACAGAGACACCAGAGCCTTCACTAAAAATCTTATCTTTTCACTAAAGGAGTAATTCACAGAGCAGAGGTGCCATTATCACCTCCTTGTGACAAACCTTTCCTGCCCAATGCCAAGTTGTGTAGCCATCAATCTAGTTCTCTTATGACAGAACCTCCTAAACCTGGTCTTTCTGCAGCCATAGTGTCTCCAATACCAGCAGGGTTCTCATACCTTCAGTCTTGCCAGTGCGCTTCAAAGAGAGCAGGACAGATTCTTATCAGACAGCTGTTTGAGACACAAAAAGAGGTCACCGGGCAGCCACCTCTAATACATAGCTTTCATATTCACGTCCATATTTCCTCATATTTCCTGGGTTCAGAACCAATGCACTGAACCATCTCTTCAGGGATTATTCCGGCCCCAATAATACACCTTTCAGGATATCGGCCAGTCAATCAGAGATTCTTTATCTCAGATATCAAAGCTCTCAGGGAATCCAAATGGTAATTCTATGATTCTCAATATGACCTCTATGTCCTAATTTGACCTACGGGTACGGAGAAACTGTCACAGCAAAGATTCAGCCAGATTTCCTCTGTCCAGGGCAGGAACTGCCCCTCTTCCAATTACCCAAGGCTGGACTTGTGCGTGTCACAACCCCTCCCCACTACAGAGTGGGTAAAACGCTGTGACACATTCAGCCCTGGGTCCTTCTTCTACCATCTGACGTCGACAAACATCACGACCGCCCGCGGGACACGGGCACACCCCACCATCTTGAATTATTCCTTTCAAAGATTTTGCCTATTACTGGACCCTACCACGGTAATTCTGAACTTACAGACATTCTATTCTGTTCCACCTCTTACCTATTTCTATCCAAACCAATCTGTTCAACTGGCAGGTATATTTATCTGTCAGCTTTAATGTATATATTTTTGTGTATAGTTTTAGAATAAAAACTAACGATTTCATTGTTCCAGTTTTGCCCTTGTTACTTGATGACCTGATCTATGCTAAGAACTCTTTCCTCAGAAGACATACTACCAAATAGTTTTATTTTTATAAATTGTTAATGTACTAGCTAGGTTGCAAATAACCGTTTCGTCCCTTTAGGATTAGCTAGCCGGGGTCTCTTCGCCCCGATTCAATACGAAGAGTGGTGGCAGCAAATTAATTTGATTTCAAGCGTGAAATCAGTAATTTTATTTTTACCGATTGTACATACAATCGTAATTGTATCCTGTCTGGGCCCACCAACCAATCTTAAACGTCTTCTGTGCTCACAGTGGATTCGCCTCCAGAAGTCTCTAGTGGAGACCTGTATGGCAACTGTAGCTTAGTACGACGGGATTGGCGGGTGGTTGTCACAGGGGGTGGTGGAGAGGCTGCTACACAGGGCAGCCCTGCAGAGTGGTCTGCAGGTAAATGGAGATAAGTAAAAAAGGTGTGGGACCTGGGTGTGAGGACACTCCCAATGTCCATCCGATGTGACCCCGGGCATGCGCCAGTCAACTGGGTGGGGTGGCCGCTGGGATTGACAGAAAAAAGGGGGGGTTGGAACAAGGTTCAAATTGTATGCGTGGTTATGTGTGGATCATAAAAGACAATAAAAACAATGGTATGGAATTAAAATCAAAGAATATAAAAAAAAAAAAAAAAATTGTAGTAAATACTTAAAAATCACAACTAATTGAAGGGAATAAATGCAGATATATACACATCTGTGTATGTATGAACATTGAGATGCTACTCACTTCATGGGGGGTTTACACGGATAAGCATAATACACCGGTAAACCAATACCCCCCAGCCAGGATCGCCTTAAGATGGTGAAAGATGAAGGCAGCCACAGTCAGGAAGCTTCTGTTCAAATTTATTTTATTCTTATGTATAAGATCTGTCTCAACTAGAGTTGAGCAAACACCTGGATGTTCGGGTTCGAGAAGTTCGGCTGAACTTCCCGGCACTAAAAAGGCTGTAAAACAGCCCAGGAAAGGGCTAGAGGGCTGCAAAAGGCAGCAACATGTAGGTAAATCCCTTGCAAACAAATGTGGATAGGGAAATGAACTAAAATAAAAATAAAATAAATTAAAATTAACCAATATCAATTGGAGAGAGGTCCCATAGCAGAGAATCTGGCTTTACGTCACCCACCACTGTAACAGTCCATTGTCATATATTTAGGCCCCGGCACCCAGGCAGAGGCGAGAGGTCCCATAACAGAGAATCTGCTTCATGTCAGCAGAGAATCGGTCTTCATGTCATAGCAGAGAATCATGCTTCACGTCACCCAACACTGGAACAGTCCATTGTCAGATATTTAGGCCCCGGCATCCAGGCAGAGGAGAGAGGTCCCGTAACAGAGAATCTGGCTTCATGTCAGCAGAGAATCTGGCTTCATGTCATAGCAGAGAATCATGCTTCACGTCACCCAACACTGGAACAGTCCATTGTCAGATATTTCGGCCCAGGCACCTAGGCAGAGGAGAGAGGTCCCGTAACAGAGAATCAGGCTTCATGTCAGCAGAGAATCAGTCTTCATGTCATAGCAGAGAATCATGCTTCACGTCACCCAACACTGGAACAGTCCATTGTCAGATATTTAGGCCCAGGCACCCAGGCAGAGTAGAGAGGTCCCGTAACAGAGAATCTGGCTTCGTGTCAGCAGAGAATCAGTCTTCATGTCATAGCAGAGAATCATGCTTCACGTCACCCAACACTGGAACAGTCCATTGTCAGATATTTAGGCCCAGGCAACCAGGCAGAGGAGAGAGGCCCCGTAACAGAGAATCAGGCTTCATGTCAGCAGAGAATCAGTCTTCATGTCATAGCAGATAATCATGCTTCACGTCACCCAACACTGGAACAGTCCATTGTCAGATATTTAGGCCCCGGCATCCAGGCAGAGGAGAGAGGTCCCGTAACAGAGAATCTGGCTTCATGTCAGCAGAGAATCAGTCTTCACGTCATAGCAGAGAATCATCCTTTACGTCACCCAACACTGGAACAGTCCATTGTCAGATATTTAGGCCCAGGCACCCAGGCAGAGGAAAGAGGTCCCGTAACAGAGAATCAGGCTTCATGTCAGCAGAGAATCAGTCTTCATGTCATAGCAGAGAATCATGCTTTAGGTCACCCAACACTGGAACAGTCCATTGACAGATATTTAGGCCCAGGCACCCAGGCAGAGGAGAGAGGTCCCGTAACAGAGAATCAGGCTTCATGTCAGCGGAGAATCAGTCTTCATATCATAGCAGAGAATTATGCTTCACGTCACCCAACACTGGAACAGTCCATTGTCAGATATTTAGGCCCAGGCACCCAGGCAGAGTAGAGAGGTCCCGTAACAGAGAATCAGGCTTCATGTCAGCAGAGAATCAGTCTTCATGTCATAGCAGAGAATCATGCTTCACGTCACCCAACATTGGAACAGTCCATTGTCATATATTTAGGCCCCGGCACCCAGACAGAGGAGAGGTTCATTCAACTTTGGGTTGCCCCGCAATATAATGGTAAAATGAAAATAAAAATAGGATTGAATGACGCCCCCTGCCGTGCTGAATACACATTCAGACAAAACGCTGGCCGCCAGGCAGGCCAGCACCTCCAAGGCATAAAAGGCTAGCTCTGGCCACGTGGACAATTTAGAGACCCAGAAGTTGAATGGGGCCGAACCATCAGTCAGTACGTGGAGGGGTGTGCACACGTACTGTTCCACCATGTTAGTGAAATGTTACCTCCTGCTAACACGTTGCGTATCAGGTGGTGGTGCAGTTAGCTGTGGCGTGTTGACAAAACTTTTCCACATCTCTGCCATGCTAACCCTGCCCTCAGAGGAGTTGGCCGTGACACAGCTGCCTTGGCGACCTCTTGCTCCTCCTCTGCCTTGGCCTTGGGCTTCCACTTGTTCCCCTGTGACATTTGGGAATGCTCTCAGTAGCGTGTCTACCAACGTGCGCTTGTACTCGCGCATCTTCCTATCACGCTCCAGTGCAGGAAATAAGGTGGGCACATTGTCTTTGTACCGTGGATCCAGCAGGGTGGCAACCCAGTAGTCCACACACGTTAAAATGTGGGCAACTCTGCTGTCGTTGCGCAGGCACTGCAGCATGTAGTCGCTCATGTGTGCCAGGCTGCCCAGAGGTAAGGCCAAGCTGTCCTCTGTGGGAGGCGTATCGTCATCGTCCTGCGTTTCCCCCCAGCCACGCACCAGTGATGGGCTCGAGCTGCATTGGGTGCCACCCCGCTGTGACCATGCTTCATCCTCATCCTCCTCCACCTCCTCCTCATCCTCGTCCTCCTCGTCCTCCAGTAGTGGGCCCTGACTGGCCACATTTGTACCTGGCCTCTGCTGTTGCATAAAACCTCCCTCTGAGTCACTTCTAAGAGACTGGCCTGAAAGTGCTAAAAATGACCCCTCTTCCTCCTCCTCCTCCTCCTGGGCCAGCTCCTCTTCCATCATCGCTCTAAGTGTTTTCTCAAGGAGACATAGAAGTGGTATTGTAGCGCTGATAACGGCGTCATCGCCACTGCCCATGTTGGTGGAGTACTCGAAACAGCTCAACAGGGCACACAGGTCTCGCATGGAGGCCCAGTCATTGGTGGTGAAGTGGTGCTGTTCCGCAGTGCGACTGACCCGTGAGTGCTGCAGCTGAAACTCCACTATGGCCTGCTGCTGCTCACACAGTCTGTCCAGCATGTGCAAGGTGGAGTTCCAGTGGTGGGCACGTCGCATATGAGGCGGTAAGCGGGAAGGCCGAAGTTACGCTGTGGCGCAGACAGGCAAGCAGCGGCAGGATGTGAACGCCAGAAGCGCGAACAGACGGCCTGCACTTTATGCAGCAGCTCTGACATGTCGGGGTAGTTGTGAATGAACTTCTGCACCACCAAATTCAGCACATGCGCCAGGCAAGGGATGTGCGTCAAACCGGCTATTCCCAGAGCTGCAACGAGATTTCGCCCATTATCGTACACCACCAGGCCGGGCTTGAGGCTCACCGGCAGCAACCACTCGACGGTCTGTTGTTCTATACCCTGCCAAAACTCCTGTGCGCTGTGGGGCCTGTCCCCCAAACATATGAGTTTCAGAATGGCCTGCTGACGTTTACCCCGGGCTGTGCTGAAGTTGGTGGTGAAGGTGTGTGGCTGACTGGATGAGCAGGTGGAAGAAGAGGAGGAGGAAGCTGAGTAGGAGGATGTGGCAACAGGAGGCAAAGAATGTTGCCTTGTGATCCTTGGCGGCGGAAGGATGTACGCCAAACAGCTCTCCGCCTGGGGCCCAGCCGCCACTACATTTACCCAGTGTGCAGTTAGAGAGATATAGCGCCCCTGGCCGTGCTTACTGGTCCACGTATCTGTGGTCAGGTGGACGTTGCCACAGATGGCGTTGCGCAGTGCACGCTTGATTTTATCGGATACTTGGTTGTGCAGGGAAGGCACGGCTCTCTTGGAGAAGTAGTGCCGGCTGGGAACAACATACTGTGGGACAGCAAACGACATGAGCTGTTTGAATCTGTCTGTGTCCACCAGCCTAAATGACAGCATTTCATAGGCCAGTAGTTTAGAAATGCTGGAATTCAGGGCCAGGGATCGAGGGTGGCTAGGTGGGAATTTAAGCTTTCTCTCAAATGTTTGTGAGATGGAGAGCTGAACGCTGCCGTGGGACATGGTTTAGATGCTTGGTGACGCAGGTGGTGGTGTTGGTGGTACATCTCATGTTTGCTGGGCGGCAGGTGCCAATGTTCCTCCAGAGGCGGAGGAAGAGGCCGAGGCGGCGGCAGCAGTAGAAGAGGCCGTGGCGGCAGCAGCAAAAGAGGTAGCAGGGGGAGCCTGAGTGACTTCCTTGTTTTTAAGGTGTTTACTCCACTGCCGTTCATGCTTTGCATGCAGGTGCCTGGTCATGCAGGTTGTGCTAAGGTTCAGAACGTTAATGCCTCGCTTCAGGCTCTGATGGCACAGCGTGCAAACCACTCGGGTCTTGTCGTCAGCACATTGTTTGAAGAAGTGCCATGCCAGGGAACTCCTTGAAGCTGCCTTTGGGGTGCTCGGTCCTCTCCCAGCACCAGAGGGTCCACTAACACCACCACGACCATGTCCGCGTCCCTTACTAGATGTTTTCCTCATTGTTACCGTTCACCACAATAACAAAAATATTATTTGGCCCAATGTATTGAATTCAAATTCAGGCCTTTTTTTACAGACACCTAACACTATCTGGCTATCTATTTAGGTACCGTATTACACTAATAAAGGCACAGCAGTAACAACAGATTTAGCTGAATATAAATTTGAGGCCTATTATTTAGGCGCTGGGTGACAGGTATACGTTTACACACAGAATTAGACTTGGAATTGCACAGTAGCGTGTGTGTGAAGTTATTGAGAATGACCCTATCTGCACCTTGAAACTAATATACCCTTTTAGGGATAGATTTAAAGTAGGCCTGATACATCAGAAACCACTAATTTAGGAAATTGCTAAGTTGGGAATTGTATTTCAACCCTGAACAAAAATATATCCTTTGCCAGACAGCAGACAGAATTACAATTGGCTGGCCACAGCTGAAACACTAGATTTAGGGTACTGCTATTTTGGCAATTGTACTTCACCTCTCAATAAAATAGCAAGCACAGACAAGCCCCTGATGTAAGATATAGCCAAAAAAATAACCATACTATTGATGGTTAAATGCACTTGGTGACAGCTTTCCCCTGATGTGGGATATAGCCAAAAAATAACCACACTATTGATGGTTAAATGCACTTGGTGACAGCTTGCCCCTGATGTAGGATATAGCCCAAAAATAACCACACTATTGATGGTTAAATGCACTTGGTGACAGCTTGACCCTGATGTAGGATATAGCCAAAAAATAACCACACTATTGATGGTTAAATGCACTTGTTGACAGCTTGACCCTGATGTAGGATATAGCCAAAAAATAACCACACTATTGATGGTTAAATGCCCTTGGTGACAGCTTGACCCTGATGTAGGATATAGCCAAAACATAACCACACTATTGATGGTTAAATGCACTTGGTGACAGCTTGCCCCATATGTAGGATATAGCCAAAAAATAACCACACTATTGATGGTTAAATGCCCTTGGTGACAGCTTGCCCCATATGTAGGATATAGCCAAAACATAACCACACTATTGATGGTTAAATGCACTTGGTGACAGCTTGCCCCATATGTAGGATATAGCCAAAAAATAACCACACTATTGAGGGTTAAATGTACTTGGTGGCAGCTTGTGCTGGCGCACCACAAGACGCAAAATGGCCGCTGATCACCCCAGAAAAAAGTGACTGAAAAACGCTCTGGGCAGCCTAAAAACAGTGAGCAATTGATTAGCAGCAGTTCAATGATCCACAGCTGTAGATCGATCACTGAATTAAGTCTTTTGGAGGAGTTAATCACTGCCTAATCTCGCCCTAACGTCGCAGCTGCAACCTCTCCCTACACTGATCAGAGCAGAGTGACGTGCGGCGCTACGTGACTCCAGCTTAAATAGAGGCTGGGTCACATGCTGCACTGGCCAATCACAGCCATGCCAATAGTAGGCATGGCTGTGACGGCCTCTTGGGGCAAGTAGTATGACGCTTGTTGATTGGCTGCTTTGCAGCATTTCAAAAAGCACCAAGACAGCGACGAACACCGAACCTGAACCCGGATTTTTATGAAAATGTTCGGGTTCGGGTCCAAAATTCAGTACGAACCCGAACTATACAGTTCGGGTTCACTCATCCCTAGTCTCAACGCGTTTCAGTGTCCCTTTATCAGGAGCAGTATTTGCTTGTGGTGTGGAAGGGGAGGGCTATTTATGGCCTGGGTTTTGAGCTCAAAACACGAAGATTGCGCCAAAAAGAGAGGGGAGTGGTCAGAAAGGGCACCAAGAATGGGGGGGCCCTTAGTTGATGTCACCTTAGTTGACGTCAGGAATCTAGGTTGGTGATCGCGGTGCGGTGTTTGTCTGCTCTCTTCTGGTGAGTGCGGATCGCATTTGGGACCTAATGCGCATCTCCGGAAGTGGTCACTAAGAGTGGTGCGTTCCAGGTTGGAACGCACGTACCGGAAGTGGCACCGCGGCTGTCAGAATTGGCCGCGGCTGTCAGAAGTGACCAGACTGGCTATTAGGGGTGGGGTGATAATGGTCCTGTCAAATCTGGGTGGGACTATCCACTAGTGGGGTTCTTTGAGAGAGCTGGTGATGACCCATATGGGATAGTGATATTTTTTATGGGATAGTGATATTTTTTGGGGGGAGCTGTGGATGGATAATAGTGATAAAAATGATAAAATCTTGATCATGAGTGTGGTGGTGTAATCCATGAGGGTGGAGAGTGGTACAATGGAGATGCATACGTGTGAGGAATGACCGCAAGCAGAAAGACCGCATTGAGACGGTTGAAACGTTGCAGAGGGGAATAAAGGATCCACCTTTTTCACTTTACTTGGAGTGCTGCCTCATCCTTTGTATATGTATTTACATATACACTATATATATGTGAAAATATTTAGGGGAAAAATAAAATACATATAAAAAATACATATATAAATATATATAAAAAAATCTAAAAAATGAAAGAATAAAAATAAAATGTGCAGGAATCCCTATTCATGTTTTGGGCTAAAGAGGGTGGTGATGGAAAAAAGGGGATGTACATTATATTATGAATGGGTGTGTAAGATGGGTTAGGTTAATGTGTTTAAAGGTGGATATAAATTGGAAATGGGTGTGTGTGAAGGGTTAATTTAATATTTATATTTGAATTTGGTGTTTGATACTGTTGATGCGTATTATGGGGTATAAACGTGTGTGGGGTATTACTGAGTAAATGTATGTTGGAACAATGTGTTGTGGAGTGTGTGTGGGTGCACGTATGTCGAGGTATGTCACCGTGGTTAGGAGTGGATCTTTGTGTAATGGCCTGGGGGGGAGGGAAAAGGGGGGGGGGCTAAAGTGTTGTCTATTAATGATTGAGGGCTAAAATTCTTGTCCATTAATGATTATTAGTTAGTAATTGGAATGTTCAAGCATTTCGTTGAGGCCAAAGAGGGTGAGGGTGTTCAGGCGATAGATCCAGAACATCTCTTTCTGGCACAGCTGTTGGAACGACGATGTCACCTGTTTGAGTGGAGTTACTCTAAGGCCAGTGGGGTTGCCTTCATGTGCTAGAGAGAAGTGTTGCAATATACTGTGTGTTTGGATCTTCCTGGTGATGTTGGATCGGTGTTCGTTCATGCGTTTGATTGTTTGAGATGTAGTGTTCCTATGGGTTGTGGAAAGTCAATTTTTCCTTCTCTTGATGCGTAGATCATATGGCAACATTTACATTTGCGGGCACCACATTTGAACAAACCCCTTGGTTCTGTCGGTGTGTTATGCTTTTTTGCCATGGGGGGATTGTGCATCTTCGGACAGGATGGGGCCAACAGGTTTTTTAGGGTTTTTGCCCTACGGAAGATCAGTGTTGGTTGTTTGGGTATTGTTTTCCCTAGTATCGGGTCCTTTAGTAGTACGGGCCAGTGTTTTGTGAGGCTTGATCTGATGAGTTTGTGGTTCTGGTTGCATCTGGTTATGAGACCTGGTATGAATTGTGTTTCTTTGGTGTCCTTCTACCCACTTGAAAGCAGAGGTCCACATCTTGAGAGTTATTATAATATGGTCCTAGATGACCTAAAAGAAGCTTTATCCTTTCCTCTGTCCACAGACAAACAGCCTGATAAAAAGAAAAAGAAAAAAAATCATCCCCCCTGACCGAGAGCACAACAATCTCAATCTTGACCTAAGAAAAGCCGTAAAAAGTCTAAAAGACCACAAGGACATCATAATAAAAAACGCAGATAAAGGGGCGGCATAGTTATTTTAGACACCACTGGATATTACAAAGTAGCCATCAGAATTCTGTCAGACACCAATTATTACAGACCCCTCCAACAAGACCCCACAAAAGACTTCAAAACCCAACTCTATAACATGTTAGACCATGGAGTTTCATCCGGGGTCCTTGATAAGAAAGAAAACAACCACCTCAAAATATCACCACCCCCCCCCCCCCCCCACGGTATTATCACCTTCCCAAAATACACAAATCCCTCTCAAATCCACCGGGCAGACCCATAATTTCTGGCATAGACTCTCTAACATCAAACCTGTCAGAATACATAGATGGCATCCTCCAAAGGTATGTAAACACCCTCCCCTCTTATTTAGAAGACTCATCTGACCTCATTCAAAACCTAGAAGGCATCTCCTGGCAAAGCAACTACATTTGGACCACCCTAGATGTTACAGCTCTGTACAATAACATCATACACTCAATAGGCCTTAAAGCAACCAAACAAGAAACCGACACCTTGATGCCCACCATGCAAAAAGATTTTATCCTCAAATCGATTGATTTTATCCTACATCATAATTCTTTTTTATACAACAATCAATTTTATAGCCAGACAAAAGGCACAGCCATGGGCACAAAGTTTGCACCGTCATATGCCAATCTCTTCATGGGAGCATTTGAATCCCATTTTAATATACAGGATCACCCCAATGTTTTTTTTTATAAAAGATACATTGACAACATCATCTAAATTTGGCAAGGAGACAACACTGACCTCTGCAAATACATTGAGACACTTAACCAAAACGAATGGAACCTACATTTTACCTCTGATTCCCATCCCATAGAAGCCATTTTTCTCGACCTTCACCTCAATAGCCGCAACAACACCATATCCACAAGTACACATTTAAAAAAAGTAGACACCAACAGCTTCTTAGACTTCAAAAGCAGCCACTACCACAAATGGAAGACCAATATACCGTTCTGTCAGATGAAGAGAATTAGACAAAACTGTACAGACAACATCACCATGCACCAACAACTAGACACCTAGACACCCTCAGCAAAATATTTTTTGACAATGGTTACCCCTCCCAAAAAATGAGCCTACAACCAAAAACCACCACACAGGACACCAAAGAAACACAATTCATACCAGGTCTCATAACCAGATACAATCAGAACCACAATACTACTGAAGGACCCAATACTAGGGAAAACAACCAAAACTGACCTTACACAGGGCAAAAATCCCCCAAAAAAGCTGTTGGCCCCATCCTGTCCGAAGATCTATGAACTGTTGCAGCAGAAACATCATATACCTATTCCAATGCCCTTGCAACAATTACTATGTTGGCCGCACCCCACAAACCATCCGCGAACGCATGAATGAACACCGATCCAACATCCCCAGGAAGATCCAAACACACAGTATATTGCAACACTTCTCTCACACATAGGTAACCCCACTGGCCTTAGAGTAACTCCACTCGAACAGGTGACATCGCTGTTCCAACAGCTCTGCCAGAAAGAGATGTTCTGGATCTATCGCCTGAACACCCTCACCCCCTTTGGCCTCAAAGAAATGCTCGAACATGGACAAGAATTTTAGCCCTCAATCATTAATAGACAACACTTTAGCCCCTTTCCCCTCCCCCCCAAGGCCACACACAGATCCACTCCTAACCACGGTGACATACCTCGACATACATGCACCCACACACACTCCACAACACATTGTTCCATCATACATTCACTCAGTAATGCCCCACACACGTTTATCCTCAATACACATCAAGAGTATCAACAGTATCAAACACCAAATTCAAATATGAATATTAAATTAACCCTTTACACACACCCATTTCCAATTTATATCCACCTTTAAACACATTTAACTCACCCAGCTTACACACCCATTTATAATATAATGTACAAACCCTTTTTTTTCCATCACCACCCACTTTAGCCCAACACATGAATAGGGATCCCTTCTTTTATTCTTTTATTCATTAATTTATTTGATTATATATTTTTTTATATGTATTTTATATTTTTTCCAAATATTTTCACATATATATATAGTTTATATGTATATATATTTCTTTACATGTACACCAGTACTAATTATTTCAGACTAACTGTTACAGGAGAGGAAAGTAGAGAGGAAGTGCACCCCCTTGATTGCCACCCTCAACCCTGTCCCTGCCTACTTGCATAACCCGCCCTAGACGACAGGGAGCAATTGGGCGGCGGTCCCTGACCTACGTAAGTGCAGAGTAGAGAGAACAGAGACAGAGAGGGAATCGGACAGCAAAGGTAGAGAACGGCACACGCGTGCCTGTGGCCAGCAGGTAGCCTGTTTAAATAGTGGAGGAAAGGGATCATGTTATGTGGCAAGCGTCACAGGACCCATACCTCCTGCCTGTAGCCGAGTGCCTAGCTCAGTGCTCATCCCCACCTGGTTCCCATGGTGACGGGGAATGCCGACCACTCCTGCAGGAGGAGAGCGGCCATGCATTCCGCGTCCCCTGTCACCATGACAACGGAGACACTGGGAACTAGGACGCGCAGCTAGACGCAGCGGACGTCCAGGGTGCAGTGAGATCGGGCAGCGCAGGGGAACAGAAGCCCACCGCCTGCGTCTCATAACACTAACTCTCCACACACATCCATTCATAACATATCATACACCCATTCTTTCTAACACCACCCCCTGCCATATGATATCATATTTACTCCAACACATCAGAATCGCTCTTGTGATTTGGATCGCTATATATTTCATATAAATATATCCAACACATACACTTACCCATCTCCCCATATAATAATTTGAGCCAAATTATTCTAGCCCACCCATCTTCCGTCATCCAACCTCACACGTATGCATCTCCATTGTACCACCCTCACGGGTTACACCACCACACTCATGATCAAGATTTTATCATTTTTATTACTATTATTCATCCACAGCTCCCCCAAAAAATACCACTATCCCATAAAAAATATAACTATCCATATGGGTCATCACCAGCTCTCAAAGAACCCCACTAGTGGATAGACCCACCCAGATTTGACAGGACCATTATCACCCCACCCCTAATAGCCAGTCTGAGCACTCTCACGGCCGATTATGACAGCTGCTGCGCCACTTCTGGTATGTGCATTCCAACCGGGAACGCACCGCTCTTAGTGACCACTTCCGGACATGCGCATTAGGTCCCAAATGCGCTCCGGACTCACCAGAAGAGAGCAGACAAACACCGCACCACGATCGCCGACCTGGATTCCTGACATCAACTAAGGTGACGTAATCCGAGAGGCTGAACACGCCCCCCCCCCATTCTTGGCGCCCTTTCTGACCACTCTCCTCTCTTTTTGGTGCATTTTTTGGGGTTTTGAGCCCAACACCCAGGCCATAAATAGCCCCCCCTTCCACAACATAAGCAAATACTGCCCCTGATGAATGGACATCGTCCCGAAGAGCATTGAGCCAGATCTTATACATAAGAATAAAATACATTTGAACAGAAGCTTTCTGACTGTGGCTTCCTTCATCTTTCACCATCTTAAGGCGATCCTGGCTGGGGGAGTATTGGTTTACCTGTGTATTATGCTTATCCGAGTAAACCCCCCACCCCCCCACCCCCTGTTTAGTGAGTAGCATCTCAATGTTCATACATACACAGACGTGCATATATCGTGACAGAGTGTCTGGAGAAGTAGTGGACGGGGTCTAATGTGTGCCCAAGATTCCTCACTTCTGTCATTTAAAAGCAACCAGGGAAATGTTCAGGAGAGGTCTCTGCAACTTGGGTTTGCATAAAACCTGTTCTTAGGGCCTGTGTTGCTGGAGTTGGGAGAGAAGGGTGGGCCCCACTCCATCCGAACAGTCCGGGTTTTGGGCTGTCAGGTAATTTCTCCTCAGGTGTGCTGGCCTGATATAAGGCTGAGAATGCAGACACAGCTCTCTCAGCCTGGAAATAGGTTACCTGCATGGAGCCTGAGAGAGCACTTCAAGAGGTATGGACTTTGCTATTTTGTTTAGGTGCTTGGTATTAGGCCGGCACTTGGTCAGGGAGGGTTCATGCTGTATAGTTAGACCTGTACCTCAACCTGACAATAAAACTGGCTGAGGTCATTTAGACGAAGTTCCTGCCGTGTGGACTGCAACTTCTTCGGTGTGCCTTCTAAACTGTGCCTGTCTACCCAGGAGACGACAGCCCCGCTACCTAATCCCTTACATGTGGTGGAGGATGCCGACACACCAAATTCTGGCATAAAAAAAAAAAAAAAGCTTAACATTTAAAAGGGACAGAGTCCATTTTTGTGAACCAAAGACTGTTTTCTGCCTCTTGGAAAATGGAGGATGTGGTTAAAGCTATGTTGCAAGCTGTTGCATCTCAACAGGAGGCTACCCGAGTGCAGCAGGAGGCTACCCGAGTACAGCAAAAGGCACTTGAGGAAACAAGCTGCAGGCTGACGGCCCAACTGGAGGCTGCACAAGAGGCGCAAAGAAAAAAACGGGAGACCTTAGCAGTTGTGATGCAGCAACTTACCAGTGTCGCTGGACGGGTCTCAGGTATGGCAGAGGCCCCTCGTGCCGCCATAAGGGCTAGTCACTTTCTGCAAAGGATGACAACTGCAGATGACGTGGAGGCCTACCTGACCACCTTCGAAAGGACTGCCGAGCGAGAGGGTTGGCCAAAGGCACAATGGGCCGGACTGTTGGCCCCCTTCCTTTTAGGAGAACCCCAAAAGGCATATTTGGCATAATTCCCCAATATTTGCCATAATTCCCCCAAATTAAATTTGCTTTTTGGATTTAAAAATTCAGAAAGATGGAGATGGGCACATTCTGATGGATATTTTCCGTAAGCCAATCTCAACGAATAGTCTCCTCCATTGGACAAGTTGGCACCCGACAGCACAAAAGAATGGAATACCAGTTGGGCAATATTTAAGAGCTAGGTGGAACTATATCAATTATTGCGATACCATAAGAAATATGAAGTAACAGTGAATAACACAATAGAATGATCATGTAAAAAATAATTTATGAATATATGAAACAATTATGACGTTACATCATAATAGATATGTTAAATAATTTAGTAATATAATAGATTATTGAATAAGTTGTGTGACACAAATTGAGTACACTGTAATCACATTAATTTGTGTATAATAAAGTGTGATGAGTTCATAATTAAATATATATATATATATATATATATATATATATATATATATATACAGTTGCAAGAAAAAGTATGTGAACCCTTTGGAATGATATGGATTTCTGCACAAATTGGTCATAAAATGGTATCTGATCTTCATCTAAATCACAACAATAGACAATCACAGTCTGCTTAAACTAATAACACACAAAAAATTAATGTTACCATGTTTTTATTGAACACACCATGTAAACATTCACAGTGCGGGTGGAAAAAGTATGTGAACCCTTGGATTTAATAACTGATTGGCAGCAATAACTTCAACTAAACGTTTCCTGTAGTTGCAGATCAGACGTGCACAATGGTCAGGAGTAATTCTAGACCATTCCTCTTTACAGAACTGTTTGAGTTCAGCAATATTCTTGGGATGTCTGGTGAGAATTGCTTTCTTGAGGTCATGCCACAGCATCTCAATCGGGTTGAGGTCAGGACTCTGACTGGGCCACTCCAGAAGGCGTATTTTCTTCTGTCTAAGCCATTCTGTTGTTAAATTACTGCTATGCTTTGGGTCGTTGTCCTGTTGCAACACTTATCTTCTGTTGAGCTTCAGCTGGTGGACAGATGGCCTTAAGTTCTCCTGCAAAATGTCTTGCTAAACTTGGGAATTAATTTTTCCTTTGATGATAGCAATCCGTCCAGGCACTGACGCAGCAAAGCAGCCCCAAACCATGATGCCCCCATCACCATACTTCACAGTTGGGATGAGGTTTTGATGTTGGTGTGCTGTGCCTCTTTTTCTCCACACATAGTGTTGTGTGTTTCTTCCAAACAACTCAACTTTGGTTTCATCTGTCCACAGAATATTTTGCCAGTACTGCTGTGGAACATCCAGGTGCTCTTGTGCAAACTGTAAACGTGCAGCAATGGTTTTTTTGGACAGCAGTGGCTTCCTCTTTAGTATCCTCCCATGAAATCCATTCTTGTTTAGTGTTTTACGTATCGTAGATTCGCTAACAGGGATGTTAGCATATTCCAGAGACTTTTGTAAGTCTTTAGCTGACACTCTAGGATTCTTCTTCACCTCATTAAGCAGTCTGCACTGTGCTCTTGCAGTCATCTTTACAAGACGGCCACTCCTAGGAAGAATAGCAGCAGTGCTAAACTTTTTCCATTTATAGACAATTTGTCTTGGAGTGGAGTGATGAACAGCAAGGCTTTTGGAGATACTTTTATAACCCTTTCCAGCTTTATGCAAGTCAACAATTCTTAATCGTAGGTCTTCTGAGAGCTCTTTTGTGCGAGGCATCATTCACATCAGGCAATGCTTCTTGTGAAGAGAAAACCCAGAACTGGTGTGTGTTTTTTATAGGGCAGGGCAGCTGTAACCAACACCTCCAATCTCATCTCATTGATTGGACTCCAGTTGGCTGACCCCTCACTCCAATTAGCTCTTGGAGATGTCATTAGTCTAGGGGTTCACATACTTTTTCCACCTACACTGTGAATGTTTACATGGTGTGTTCAATAAATACATGGTAACATTTAATTATTTGTGTGTTATTAGTTTAAGCAGACTGTGATTGTCTATTGTTGTGACTATCACATTTTATGACTAATTTGTGCAGAAATCCATATCATTCCAAAGGGTTCACATACTTTTTCTTGCAACTGTATATATATATATATATATATATTTATGATCACTGTCTTTTTATTTTATTTAATTATGTTTAATCACACTTTCAAATTTTTTTCTGCTCCATTGGATATGGGGTTAATGTAGTTTATATCAAATTTAATCATGTATCAAATAATGTAGTTCATGTATTTTAATCAGGTATTGTATAAGAATAAGTATAAGTTAATGTAGTTTATATCAAATTCAAGCATGTATGAAATAATGTAGTTGACATCATATTTAATCAGGTACTGTATAAGTGTCCCTCATTTATACTGTAATAAAGTCTATAGATGCCCCAAATTCCCTGAGCAGTCTACTCATAAACACACTGTATATACTGAGGTACTCTAGTATACACTAGTAGATTGCATAGGGAATAATCCATTCAGCCTTGCTCTCCCATCATTGGATCTAGCGCGGTGAGCGGCGAGAAAAGGGAGGGGGAGCAGAGCTGGAGTGAGTAGGAGACAGGTAGAGGGGCTGAAGTGCGGCCGTCACACTGACATGTGTGCGCTCGCGTTCACTGCAGGCAAACTGCCTGTCATTCATGGTAAGAGGGACAGCGAGTGGTTGATGAAAGGAGGGCGGGGAATGAATGTTTATTTAACAGGGCTATGTCAAGCGCGCGGACGCCAGTACCCTTATCACACCTGACGAAGCCACACATGTGGTGAAACATGTCGGGAGTTTTTGGCAGAGAACAGTGGAGGGTTTAGATCAATCAATACAGGGACAGTGAGAGGGCATATGTGCAGTAGTAGGTGTATGTGTGTGATATAGACACCTAGTGCCTGAATTGTAGAATTGTGTGTGTATAGAAGATACTCTGTATCCGTGTGCTTGATCTGGTAGCCACATTGTATCGGGCTGAGCAATGTAGGCTTGTGTGCGTTTATAATATGCAAGGCAATTGAAGAGAATGCAGCTTACAAGGATAATGAAGCTGCATGATAACAGACTGTCAGATAATCATAGCAGCACTGACATTTAATAGAATTATCATGGTTATAGAATAGCATTGGTAGCACATATCTCAGACCAAATACAACTGGTGTATTTGCACCCCCACCCAATATAATATCTGCTGAGTAGAATATTCGAATTGCAAATTTTTATCGCGAATATAGGTTCTTCGAAAATTCGCAAATATTTAGAATATATTGATATATATTCGTAATTTATAATATTAGAGATTTTTTTTATTGTGAATTTTCATAATGTGAATTTTTCTTAATGCTAATTTTTAATTGATGAGCAAAAACATGATTCCTCCCTGCTTCTTGCTTGTGGGCCAATGACTCATTGGCCCACAAGCAAAAAGCAGGGAGGAATCATGACTTCAAATGGGAAAAATCATGAATATTCTAAAAAACAAATACATTGCACTACATCGAATATTCTAAAAAAAAAACAAATATAGAGCAATTTACCTAATATTGTGCTATAATCTTTTTTTTCAATAGTTGAAATTTTTTTCCAATCTGAATTTCAGATGAGAAAAAAATTTCAACTATTGAAAAAAAAGATTATAGCACTATATTAGCTAAATTGCTCTATATTCTTGTTTTAGAATATTACGAATATTCAAAAAAATGAATATATAAGTTTTTTCAAATATTCGCAATATTCTAAAACAAGAATATATAGCAATATAGCGAATATTCGAAAAAAAAAAATATAGAGCAATTTAGCTGATATAGTGCTATAATCTTCTTTGTCTAATAGTAATTTTTTTCTCATCTGAAGTTCAGATTGGAAAAAAAATGACAACTATAGAAAAAAATTATAGCACTCTATTAGCTAAATTGCTCTACATTTCTTTTTTTCAAATATTCGCTGTATTGCTATATATTCTTGTTTTAGAATATTACGAATATTTGAAAAAACAAATATATTTGATATAGTGCTATGACTCATTGGCCCACAAGCAAGAAGCAGGGAGGAATCATGTTTTTGCTCGGCAATTGAAAAATTTGCAATAAAAATTTGTGAGTGTATAAAGAAAGTACTACATAGTGTAAATAGACTCTAAGACAGTGGTGGCGAACCTATGGCACGGGTGCCAGAGGTGGCACTCAGAGCCCTCCCTGTGGGCACCCACGCCCTGGAAAAAGTTTAATATGCCTTAGACTTTTCCTGCCCTTCATCAGCGCAGGGCGCACTATGAGCAGCACAGAAAGCGCACTGAATGTAGCTATTATAGCTAAGTGATAAAGTACATGGAAGATACACTATATTGGACTGTAGTATTCAGGGTAAATTGCCGTGTTGACACCTTGTGATAAATAAGTGGGTTTTGGGTTGCAGTTTGGGCACTCGGTCTCTAAAAGGTTCGCCATCACGGCTCTAAGAGGTGTGACGGTGAATAAATACTCATAATAAAAACACCACACAAACTAAATAAAAATTGTGTTTATTTAAATACAAAAAGGAGAGTTCATGCACAAATATCTCCCTCCCTCCATTTATTAATAATAACCATTGTTGACCCTGTTCCACTGTCCTCTGATACTTTTATTTACACATGATTTTACATTTTTTCACATTTATTAGATCTTAACGATGACAAAATAAAGATGTATATATATATATATATATATATATATATATATATAAATTGACGTATCTCCTGATCAGAAGCAAACTGGATATTCGTTGTACAGGGAAATATTCAGGGGTTGGAGGTCTGATGCCTTATCATATAACCATCATAAACCTGCCTGAGAAAAACAGCTAACAGATGTAGTTTTAATTTGTACATATATTGGGTTGGGACCCCTGAAGGGATTTCTTTTTGGTCATTTTACCATTTGGGATGTTTTTGAAATTATCCCGAGGTTCCCATCTAGAGCCTTCAATTTGACTTATCGCTTATCAAGAGGAGATGCAGGCTCGCTAACTGGTAGCCCGGGTCCTCGCCATTGTGAAGAATGAATGTGTGCCGGTACGCTGCCTATATGTTGAAGACTGTGAGTTAACCGTCCCCGGAAACACCTTGTTGGCCAAAGTCTATGTGTCCGAGGGGGATATCTCTCGACGAAGAAGCTTCACGCTACAGCCTGATAGAAGTTCAACCTGGACCTATGCTGTAGAGGTTCATCAAAGGGAGACCCCGACAGCAGAGTGGAATGGTCGAATGATCATGGCCAAGATGGGGGTGGACTGCAAGACTCTGAACAACAGAAGTTACTGAAAGACACCCTCTGGGAATTTCAAGAGGCATTTTCGCAACATGATGAGGACTTCAAGTGTGCTTCTGCCATTGAACACAAAATCCCTACCAGCGATGCTGCACTGATTAGGGAACATTACCCGCAAATCCCACATAAAATGTACCAGGAGGTGAAGGATATGGTAGCAAGCATGTTGAAAAACCGGGTGATCCAGGAGAGTCAAAGTCCTTGGGTTGGTCCAGTAGTCTTGGTGCGGAAGAAAGTCTGTGAGTCTCTGGTTCTGTGTGGACTATCAGAAACTGACTGCCCAGACCATTCAGGATGCCTATCCCCTCCCGCAGATTGAGGAATCGTTGTCAGCCCTCAGTCTGGTAAAGTTCTTCTCGACTCGTGACCTGGCCAGAGGGTATTGGCAGGTACCGGTGACAAGGAAGGACAAAGTGAAGACTGCTTTCATTCTACCTATGGGACTCTACGATTTCAACCGGATGCCATTCAGTCTCTCCAATGCCCTGGGTACATTTCAGCGGTTGATGGAGTCTGGGGGATCTCAATTTCGAGTCAGTATTGAAATACCTGGAAGACATAGTAGTGTTTTGGGCCTCCTTTGAAGATCTCCAGAAGCTGCAACAGGTCCTAGGATGGCTAAGAGACCATTGGCTCAAGATCAAGCCCAGGAAGTGCCAACTTTTTAGACAGCAGATAGAGTACTTGGGACATCTGGTCACCCCGGAGGGGGTAAAACCGGCCCCCAGCAAGGTGGAAGCCATCCAGAAGTGTCTCCAGCCGAGTACACTATGAGAGGTGTGGCATTCGTGGGACTGGCCGGCTATTACAGTAGGTTAATACCCAGATTTGCTCATTTGGTGGGCCCGTTAAATGAGTTATTGAGGGGCACTGCGGGAGGTCCGAAGAATCGTCCCATCGTCTGGTTACACGGCAACAAGATGCCTTTGAGGCAGTGAAGGAGGCGCTGACCAGTGCCCTGATTCTGGCTTATGCGCAGTTCGACACCCCATTCCTGCTGTACACCGACGGAAGTCTACATGGTTTGGGGGCCATGTTATCCCAAGTCCAGTATGGACGTGAGGGTGTCATTGCCTATAACAGCCGGTCTCTGAAGGAGTCAGAGAGCAGAGCTGACAACTATAGCTCCTTTAAATTGGAACTACTGGCGCTGGTGTGAGCCATGAACGAAAGGTTTATGGAGTACCTGACAGGTGCAGAGGTGACCGTGATGACGGACAACAACCCATTAGCACATCTAGAGAATGCCAAGCTTGGTGCGCTTAAGCAGAGGTGGCTGGCTTGTCTTTCTAAGTTCCAATATCGCATCAAGTTCCAGTCAGGTAGGGAGAACGGCAACGCCGATGCACTCTCACTGTAAGGGCACTGACTCAGAAAGCCTATGAGGAGCTAGAGGATACTGAAACTCCTGAACTTGGTTGATTACCCATGTTCCAGGACTTGGCACATTCAAGTGGGGTGGCATCCAAGATGTCCATGGTGTTGGGAAAGATGTTGGCTGATTGAGAGAGAGTCCAGAATTGCTGCACGGACCTGTGGAAAGTGAGAGAATGGGTCCGGACCAAGACCTGCCCTCAGCCGGAAGAGCGGGCCTCTCTGACTCCAGAAAGCCAAAAGTTGTTGAGGTAGTGGGATAAGCGCTGACTGTTACCTAGGGCCTCCTATGTCGGACCATATACGTACAGTCAGAGCTGCAGTACTGGCATCAGATTGTCAGGGAAGTCCATGAGAGGGGCGCCCATTTCAGGAGCAACAAAATGTTCAAGTGGCTCCAACGGCTGCTATACTGTCCAGATCTGGCAGACATGGTGGCTGAGGCCTGTCTTAAGTGTCGGCCCTGCGGGCTGAACAAGAGTACTGAACAGTGAGCTCCTGTCCAGGCCATCCGGACTTTAAAGCCACTAGAGCTTCTGATGATTGATTATGTGCAGATTGAATACTCTACCTTGGGACACTCATACTGTCTGGTCATGACAGATCATTTCACAAAGTATGCGGTGGCTGAAGCTGTTTGCAAACACTTTATACAGCTGTATGGGTGTCCACGGAGAATACATTCAGACAAGGGAGCATGTTTCCAGTGTACTCTCATAAATGAAAAGTAGAAAAAAAAATGTCACTCACCGAATCGTCACAAAACATAGCTTTATTGTAGGTTAAAACACAGCAGGTGTGGGTCAGAAATGCAGCAAAGTAAGGCAACAGCCATGTCGCGCTAAGATAGCGCTTTGTCAAGCCGCTTGAGAAAGTGCTATCTTAGCGCGAAACAGCTTTTGTCTTACTGTCACCGCCGGCTCTAGGACAGATATTAGAAGTTCAGATAGACAGAAGACTCAGGAGTCGATCTGACAAGATCTCTATTGTTTTCATTGTTGCTGACAGATTTCCACTCCTTCGCAGGTGTTGCTCATTATCAGTCAGGTGGCCCCTTTCTATGTTCTGCCTTTCACTGGTTTCCCTGCGGCTAATAGTTCTTCTGAGGAGTGCTCTGCTTGTGTGGTGATTCTCCTGCTCCAGTTGCTTTCCCTTTTCTTGTGTCTATCCTGACTAGGCCTCGGGAGACACTGGCTCCTTCAGGTTGGAAGGCGCCGGTTGCCTCTTTCCCTGTTCCCTAAGCTGAGGGTTTGGTGCAATGTGTCAGCAGTTCCAGGTTCCAGTGCATGTGCATTGCTATCTTTTGAGATTTGCACATGTGGTTAGCAGCTTAGGGAGAAAGTCAGGGTTTGCTAGGAGGTGACCTCTTTATTCCCTAGGCTTGGAGCCTAGTCTGTGTAATTTTGCTGTTGTTCCCTTTGGTTGTCTTTCCTTCCCCCGTACTACCCGTGACACTTACTTTGCTGCATTTGTGACCTACACCTGCTGTGTTTTAACCTACAATAAAGCTACGTTTTGTGAAGATTCGGTGAGTGACGCTTTTTCTTCTACTTTTCATTTATGCGATTATTGTACTGATTGCTTTAGCAGAGCACCACCAATTTCACTGCATGTTCCCTGGAAGAGAGTTATATCGACAATACATCACGCTCAGTAGTGCTGGCTGTTATTTCTTCTATTTTTCTGGTTTCCGGTGTACTTTAATGAACAAACTGCACCAGCTGTATGGGATCGAAATCTCGCACGCCCTGTTTCCTCGAGTGTGATACGGGGTGTATCACACTCGAGGAAACAGGGCGTGCAAACGCTTCAACTGCACCTTGCTCCAGATGCTGCGGACTCTGGAGGATAGCCAAAAGACTTGGTGGCCCGAGTACTTACCTGAACTGATGTGGGCCTATAACAAAAGGGTACACAGTACCACCGGATACTCCCAACATATGCTCATGTTTGGCAGAGCCGGTCGCGAGATGGAAGACTTCCACATGTCCGACCCGATGGAACCACAACAGAGAAGTACCACCGCATGGGTGCAGGAGCACCGCCGCCGGCTGAGAGCGGTCTACAAGGTAGTGGGGGAGTGCCTGGGACAAGTGGTACACCCTAACCCAAGACCAGTGCAGAGGAATGGGTATGCCCCGGGTGATCGGGTGATGCTTAAAGCTAAACGGCCCTCTGGGAAGTTGGATGGGCGGTGGGAGGCAGTCCCATACATGGTGAAAAAGAAGGGTAGACTCTGCTATTCCCGTCTATGAAGTAGAACCAATAGGGACTGGGGAGCCCCTTGAAACTTGCACCGTAACATGTTGAGACACTGCAATTTTGATGAGCCAGTATGAAAGTAACCTTATTAATCATAAGTTATTGTTCGCACCGGAGATGTCAAACCAACTTCACTGTAAATTTCATCCAGTTCACTGTTTGATCGGGAGTAGTACCAGCACTTGCCACAAAACCAGTTGTGGGGAAGGGGTAAAGGAATAATATATAGTTCAGTAGGATTGTAAGCTTTTGTGCTGCACCGCAGGCTAACCCGCACCTCGCATCCCACACAATTGTTCCCGCCTTTAGGGTAATAATAGGTACGGCGAGGCAGTGGTATTTGTGCCTGCAATAGGCAAAATTATAGTAATTGTGTTCTCCAGCAAACATCAGGGGGCTCTGTGCAGCACAAGGTTCTCAGCCCCGGCTGAGTGTATGTAAATGTATTTTCTGCTCTTTGCATGTGGGGTTATGTTTGATATCACTCTTCAGTAAAGTAATGTCTGTTTTGCAAGAGCTGGTGTCGGAGTTGCTTTCTTAGTTCGTAACTTCGCTGTATCCTGGGGAGCCCACGCCGGTACATGGCTTACACATTCATGCCCGAGCACTCTGTTTCTCTGCAGGGAGTTGGGCTGAACAATCAGCACAAGCAGTTCTATCAGAGTCTGCTGCTGATTGGCTAGCCCAGTACCCAGAAGAGAAACTTTACTAAGTCATGATGCAGGACTTCAGTCATGACGGGCTGACCCTACCAGGAAGTCTCTCATTCCTTCTCCCTCTCATCTAATTCTAATGATTCTTTCTTCAGCTTCAGGGTTTTATGAGCTACTAAAATGACTCACAGGTTAAATAGATAAAAAGACTAATAAAGCACAGAGGCTGTGTAAAGAAAGGAGGATGTATAGAGCAGGGAGTATGTGTAGAGCAAGGAGGATGTGTGAAGGTGGTTTAGAGCATAGAGGATGTGTAGAGCAAAGAGGTGGTGCAGCTTAGGGAGGAGATGTAAAGCAGAGAAGAGGTGTAGAGCAAGGAGGTGGTGTAGAGCAGGAAGGATGTGTAGAACAGAGATGCAGTGTAGAGCAGGGAGGATGTGTAGAGCAAGGAGGTGGTGTAGAGCAAGGAGGTGGTGTACAGCAGGGAGGAGGTGTAGAGCACGGAGGAGGTGTAGAGCAGAGGTGGTGTAGACCAGGGAGGCACTGTAGACCAGGGAGGCGGTGTAGAGGAGGGAGGTGGTGTCAAACAAGGAGTTGGTTTAGAGCCTGTAACATACTCTGGGGAAGCCCACCCTGGCAATACACGGAATATACAATATACCTCTACACTGTGTAGGCATTACACTGTATATTGTATAGCATGGTGCATGGGTTATATTGTCCAGCATGGTGTAACCTCCATAATTTTGCTGTACAGTATACATTATAATCCATACACCATGCTGTATAATATACATTATAAACCATGAACCATGCTGTATAATATACATTATATTCCCTGCACCATGCTGTACAGTATACATTATAATCCATACACCATGCCGTTCAATATACAGTATAGTTCATACACCATGCTGTACAATATACAGTATAACACCTACACTGTGGGATTATTGTGTATATTGTATGGCATGGTGTATGGATTATACTGTATATTGTACAGCATGGTGTATGAACTATACTATATATTGTACGGCATGGTGCACGGATTATAATGTATTCTGTACAGCATGGTGTAGGGATTATACTGTATATTACACAGTATAGTACAGGGATTATACTGTATTGTACAGGATGACGCAGGGGTTACACTGTATGCTCTTTGATGTGACAATTATCTTAGGTTTTCCTATCGCCCACCTTTGATGCCACTGTGCCCAACTCTGAGTCGACCCCGCTCAACAGCTGCCAAAGCTTAGAGGGAACACTGGTACCAGACACAGTTCAAGGGGAAGGGGGGGGGGGATATGGCAGTGATGCACTATATTATAGGCAGTAGCAGGCACAATATGGGGGGGGGGGGGGTTGTATGGCATTGGTGCAGTATATAATAAGCAGAAGCAGACAGCAGTAGCAGGCACAAAAATCCAGGGGGGGGGGATTATGGCATTGGTGCTCTAGATAAACCGCTGAGCAGGCACATTTTATGGGGGGTATGGCACTATCTAATATAATATTAAAATATAAGTGGCAGACACAGTTCATGGTGGGAGTGCACTATATAACAGGCAGCAGTAGAGGGCACAGTTCATCGGGTAAGACTAGTTACACACTTGCGATAAGATTGTGGTATTCTGTTTCAGTAGTGTTGATCGCGAATATTCTAATCGCACATTTTTATCATGATTCTTGGCACTTCGAGAACTAGTGAATATCTAGAATATAGTGCTATATCTTCGTAATCGCGAATATTCTTGATTTTTTTTTCATCAATACCCATGATCACTCACTGCTTCTTGCTTGTGGGCCAATGAGAAGGCTGCAATATCTATGACTTTAGTAGCAGTTTTTATCGCAAATTTTCGTATCGCTAATTTTTATCGCTAATTTTACGATTGACTGGAGATCCCGAATTCTTGAATTCGTGAATATATGACGAATAGTTGCCCAAATATTCTCAAAATATTGTGCATTAGAATATTGCCCCTTCCGCTCATCATTATGTTTCAGCATAGGAGCAGAATTACTAGAATTGCCGTGAGATCCGGCACATGATGAACACTGCTGGCAGGTAGTCAGAAGAGCAATGGGTGGTAGTGGGAGGGGCTAAAAATAGGGCATGGGGGCCCAATTCAGATTCTTGCTTTGGGGCCCAGTGATTTCTATGTACGCCCCTGACTGCAGGTAACATCTACTATAGTATCTGTACTCAAATTTATCACTGTGTTACCTGTGATGTTACATAGGACTGCAGGTGATATTAATAACATCTATACTTGTACCTCCCCAGATCTGGCAGGACAGGCTCGGAGCTCGGTTGCTACTTGGCTTTCTTTCTATTTTTTAATGGGAGGGGGGCGCCATTAAAATTTTTGCCTCAGACAGCAGATTAGCTAGAATCGGCCCTGCTGTCCCCTGCTGCTGTTTGGAACAAGAGAGTGTCAATGCAGGTGGAAGAGTCAGATAAGTGCCTGGTGTGCGAGCTAGGCTGACACAATCGTGGGGTGGAGGTCAAAAGGACTGGGCCTTGTTGCTGGGGGGACAGCCTTGCTGCTGCCACAAAAAACATTGACACATGGGGCTGTGAAAGACATCTATAGTCCCTGTCCATAAAAAACTGCTCCACCATTATTTTGATGTACAAAATAATCGCAAGGAGCGGCCCACGTTCTCTACCATGTGACAGTACAAGACAGAAATGGCTTTTTGTCAGCCAGCTCCTTCCAGCAAGGCTGTGCTCACGCCATCAGCTCTCTCAAAGCAGCAGACTCTACTAAGTTGTACAGCAGTGACTGCACTGCCAACTTGACCAGGTGGGAATTAATTGCTGGGCATGTAAAGTTTCCAATGCCACGGAGGAGAATTCTGAGCAGTAGAGGTAGAACGTGAACACGATGATGTAGAAACATAGAAACATATAATGTGTCGGCAGATAAGAACCATTTGGCCCATCTAGTCTGCCCAATATACTAAATACTATGGATAGCCCCTGGCCCCCTATAAAGTAATACTTCCTGATATTACTTTTAAACCTTTGCCCCTCTAATTTAAAACTATGTCCTCTTGTAGAAGTTTTTCTTCTTTTAAATATTCTTTCCTCTTTTACCTTGTTGATTCCCTTTATGTATTTAAAAGTTTCTATCATATCCCCTCTGTCTCGTCTTTCTTCCAAGCTATACATGTTAAGTTCCTTTAATCTTTCCTTGTAAGTTTTATCCTGCAATCCATGTACCAGTTTAGTAGCTCTTCTCTGAACTCTCTCCAAAGTATCAATATCCTTCTGGAGATATGGTCTCCAGTACTGAGCACAATACTCCAAATGAGGTCTCACTAGTGCTCTGTAGAGCGGCATGAGCACCTCCCTCTTTCTACTGGTAATTCCTCTTGCTATACACCCAAGCATTCTGCTAGCATTTCCTGCTGCTCTGTGACATTGTCTGCCTACCTTTAAGTCTACTGAGGTTAGGACTGTATCACTGATTTTATATTCTGCTCTTGGGTTTTTACATCCCAGGTGCATTATCTTGCACTTATCAACATTACATTTTAGTTGCCAGATTTTTGACCATTAATCTAGTTTTCCTAAGTCCTTTTCCATTTGGTGTATTCCTCCAGGAACATCAACCCTGTTACAAATCTTTGTATCATCAGTAGGGATGAGCGAACCCGAACTGTATAGTTTGGGTTCGTACCGAATTTTGGGGTATCCGTGACATGGACCCGAACCCGGACATTTTCGTAAAAGTCCTGGTTCGGGTTCGGTGTTCGTCGCTTTCTTGGCGCTTTTTGAAAGGCTGCAAAGCAGCCAATCATCAAGCGTCATACTACTTGCCCCAAGAGGCCGTCACAGCCATGCCTACTATTGGCATGGCTGTGATTGGCCAGAGCACCATGTGACCCAGCCTCTATTTAAGCTGGAGTCACATAGCGCCGCCCGTCACTCTGCGACAGTAGGGCGAGATTAGGCTGACTAACTCCTCCAAAAGACTCCATCCATTGATCGATCTGCAGCTGTGGATGATTGAACTGCTGCTATTGAATTGCTCACTGTTTTAGGCTGCCCAGAGCGTTTTTCAGTCACTTTTTTCTGGGGTGATCGGCGGCCATTTTGTGTCTTGTGTTGCGCCAGCACAAGCTGCCACCAAGTGCATTTAACCCTCAATGGTGCGGTTGTTTTTTGGCTAAAGCCTACATCAGGGGTGAAGCTGTCACACCAAGTGCATTTAACCAGCAATAGTCTGTTTATTTTTTGGCCATATACTACATCAGGGGCAAGCTGCGCCTGTCACCAAGTGCATTTAACCCTCAATGGTGTGGTTGTTTTTTGGCTAAATCCTACATCAGGGTGAAGCTGTCACACCAAGTGCATTTAACCAGCAATAGTCTGTTTATTTTTTGGCCATATACTACATCAGAGGCAAGCTGTCACCAAGTGCATTTAACCCTCAATGGTGTGGTTGTTTTTTGGCTAAATCCTACATCAGGGTGAAGCTGTCACACCAAGTCCATTTAACCAGCGATAGTCTGTTTATTTTTTGGCCATATACTACATCAGGGGCAAGCTGCGCCTGTCACCAAGTATTTAACCCTCAGTAGTGTGGTTGGTTAAGCTGTCACACCAAGTGCATTTAACCATCAATAGTGTGGTTATTTTTTGGCCATATCCCAGTCTAATTCTGTCAGTAAACGTATACCTGTCACCCAGCGCCTAAATACTAGGCCTCAAGTTTATATCCAGCTAAATCTGT
Source organism: Bufo gargarizans (assembly GCF_014858855.1). Classification (NCBI taxonomy): domain Eukaryota; kingdom Metazoa; phylum Chordata; class Amphibia; order Anura; family Bufonidae; genus Bufo; species Bufo gargarizans. The sequence continues at coordinate 106,239,374 of NC_058086.1, read as the reverse complement.
CGTTACTGCTGTACTGTTGTGGCTGGGCAAGTTATTTAGTGTCCGTCAAAGCACATTTTTTGTTCTGGGTTGAAATACAATTCCCAATTTAGCAATTTCCTAATTTAGTGGTTTCTGCTGTATCAGGCCTACTTTAAATACATCCCTAAAAGGGTATATCAGATTCAAGGTGCACATAGGGTCATTCTGAATAACTTCACACACACGCTACTGTGCATTTCCAAGTCTAATTCTGTCAGTAAACCTATACCTGTCACCCAGCGCCTAAATACTAGGCCTCAAATTTATATCCTGCTAAATCTGTCGTTACTGCTGTACTGTTGTGGCTGGGCAAGTTATTTAGTGTCCGTCAAAGCACATTTTTTGTTCTGGGTTGAAATACAATTCCCAATTTAGCAATTTCCTAATTTAGTGGTTTCTGCTGTATCAGGCCTACTTTAAATACATCCCTAAAAGGGTATATCAGATTCAAGGTGCACATAGGGTCATTCTGAATAACTTCACACACACGCTACTGTGCATTTCCAAGTCTAATTCTGTCAGTAAACCTATACCTGTCACCCAGCGCCTAAATACTAGGCCTCAAATTTATATCCTGCTAAATCTGTCGTTACTGCTGTACTGTTGTGGCTGGGCAAGTTAGTTAGTGTCCGTCAAAGCACATTTTTTGTTCTGGGTTGAAATACAATTCCCAATTTAGCAATTTCCTAATTTAGTGGTTTCTGCTGTATCAGGCCTACTTTAAATACATCCCTAAAAGGGTATATCAGATTCAAGGTGCACATAGGGTCATTCTGAATAACTTCACACACACGCTACTGTGCATTTCCAAATCTAATTCTGTCAGTAAATCTATACCTGTCACCCAGCGCCTAAATACTAGGCCTCAAATTTATATCCTGCTAAATCTGTCGTTACTGCTGTACTGTTGTGGCTGGGCAAGTTATTTAGTGTCCGTCAAAGCACATTTTTTGTTCTGGGTTGAAATACAATTCCCAATTTAGCAATTTCCTAATTTAGTGGTTTCTGCTGTATCAGGCCTACTTTAAATACATCCCTAAAAGGGTATATCAGAATCAAGGTGCTGATAGGGTCATTCTCAATAACTTCAGACACACGCTACTGTGCATTTCCCAGTCTAATTCTGTCCGTAAAACGTATACCTGTCACCCAGCGCCTAAATACTAGGCCTCAAATTCATATACTAGGCTAAATCGGTGGTTACTGCTGTGCCTGTATTAGTGTAATACGGTACCTAAATAGATAGCCAGATAGTGTTAGGTGTCTGTAAAAAAAGGCCTGAATTTGAATTCAATACATTGGGCCAAATAATATTTTTGTTGTTGTGGTGAACGATAACAATGAGGAAAACATCTAGTAAGGGACGCGGACGTGGACATGGTCGTGGTGGTGTTAGTGGACCCTCTGGTGCTGGGAGAGGACGTGGCCGTTCTGCCACATCCACACGTCCTAGTGTACCAACTACCTCAGGTCCCAGTAGCCGCCAGAATTTACAGCGATATATGGTGGGGCCCAATGCCGTTCTAAGGATGGTAAGGCCTGAGCAGGTACAGGCAGTAGTCAATTGGGTGGCCGACAGTGGATCCAGCACGTTCACATTATCTCCCACCCAGTCTTCTGCAGAAAGCGCACAGATGGCGCCTGAAAACCAACCCCATCAGTCTGTCACATCACCCCCATGCATACCAGGGAAACTGTCTCAGCCTCAAGTTATGCAGCAGTCTCTTATGCTGTTTGAAGACTCTGCTGGCAGGGTTTCCCAAGGCATCCACCTAGCCCTTCCCCAGCGGTGGAAGACATAGAATGCACTGACGCACAACCACTTATGTTTCCTGATGATGAGGACATGGGAATACCACCTCAGCAAGTCTCTGATGATGACGAAACACAGGTGCCAACTGCTGCATCTTTCTGCAGTGTGCAGACTGAACAGGAGGTCAGGGATCAAGACTGGGTGGAAGACGATGCAGGGAACGATGAAGTCCTAGACCCCACATGGAATGAAGGTCGTGCCACTGACTTTCACAGTTCGGAGGAAGAGGCAGTGGTGAGACCGAGCCAACAGCGTAGCAAAAGAGGGAGCAGTGGGCAAAAGCAGAACACCCGCCGCCAAGAGACTCCGCCTGCTACTGACCGCCGCCATCTGGGACCGAGCACCCCAAAGGCAGCTTCAAGGAGTTCCCTGGCATGGCACTTCTTCAAACAATGTGCTGACGACAAGACCCGAGTGGTTTGCACGCTGTGCCATCAGAGCCTGAAGCGAGGCATTAACGTTCTGAACCTTAGCACAACCTGCATGACCAGGCACCTGCATGCAAAGCATGAACTGCAGTGGAGTAAACACCTTAAAAACAAGGAAGTCACTCAGGCTCCCCCTGCTACTTCTGCTGCTGCCGCCTCGGCCTCTTCTGCTGCTGCCGCCTCGGCCTCTTCCTCCGCCTCTGGAGGAACGTTGGCACCTGCCACCCAGCAAACAGGGGATGTACCACCAACACCACCACCACCTCCGTCACCAAGCATCTCAACCATGTCACACGGCAGCGTTCAGCTCTCCATCTCACAAACATTTGAGAGAAAGCTTAAATTCCCACCTAGCCACCCTCGATCCCTGGCCCTGAATGCCAGCATTTCTAAACTACTGGCCTATGAAATGCTGTCATTTAGGCTGGTGGACACAGACAGCTTCAAACAGCTCATGTCGCTTGCTGTCCCACAGTATGTTGTTCCCAGCCGGCACTACTTCTCCAAGAGAGCCGTGCCTTCCCTGCACAACCAAGTATCCGATAAAATCAAGTGTGCACTGCGCAACGCCATCTGTAGCAAGGTCCACCTAACCACAGATACGTGGACCAGTAAGCACGGCCAGGGACGCTATATCTCCCTAACTGCACACTGGGTAAATGTAGTGGCAGCTGGGCCCCAGGCGGAGAGCTGTTTGGCGCACGTCCTTCCGCCGCCAAGGATCGCAGGGCAACATTCTTTGCCTCCTGTTGCCACCTCCTCCTTCTCGGCTTCCTTCTCCTCTTCTTCCACCTGCTCATCCAGTCAGAAACACACCTTCACCACCAACTTCAGCACAGCCCGGGGTAAACGTCAGCAGGCCATTCTGAAACTCATATGTTGGGGGGACAGGCCCCACACCGCACAGGAGTTGTGGCGTGGTATAGAACAACAGACCGACGAGTGGTTGCTGCCGGTGAGCCTCAAGCCCGGCCTGGTGGTGTGCGATAATGGGCGAAATCTCGTTGCAGCTCTGGGAATAGCTGGTTTGACGCACATCCCTTGCCTGGTGCATGCGCTGAATTTGGTGGTGCAGAAGTTCATTCACAACTACCCCGACATGTCAGAGCTGCATAAAGTGCGGGCCGTCTGTTCGCGCTTCTGGCGTTCACATCCTGCCGCTGCTCGCCTGTCTGCGCTGCAGCGTAACTTCGGCCTTCCCGCTCACCGCCTCATATGCGACGTGCCCACCAGGTGGAACTCCACCTTGCACATGCTGGACAGACTGTGCGAGCAGCAGCAGGCCATATTGGAGTTTCAGCTGCAGCACGCACGGGTCAGTCGCACTACGGAACAGCACCACTTCACCACCAATGACTGGGCCTCCATGCGAGACCTGTGTGCCCTGTTGCGCTGTTTCGAGTACTCCACCAACATGGGCAGTGGCGATGACGCCGTTATCAGCGTTACAATACCACTTCTATGTCTCCTTGAGAAAACATTTAGGGCGATGATGGAAGAGGAGATGGCCCAGGAGGAGGAGGAGGAAGAGGGGTCATTTTTAGCACTTTCAGGCCAGTCTCTTCGAAGTGACTCAGAGGGAGGTTTTTTGCAACAGCAGAGGCCAGGTACAAATGTGGCCAGCCAGGGCCCACTACTGGAGGACGAGGATGAGGAGGAGGTGGAGGAGGATGAGGATGAAGCATGGTCACAGCGGGGTGGCACCCAACGCAGCTCGGGCCCATCACTGGTGCGTGGCTGGGGGGAAAGGCAGGATGATGACGATACGCCTCCCACAGAGGACAGCTTGTCCTTACCCCTGGGCAGCCTGGCACACATGAGCGACTACATGCTGCAGTGCCTGCGCAACGACAGCAGAGTTGCCCACATTTTAACGTGTGCAGACTACTGGGTTGCCACCCTGCTGGATCCACGGTACAAAGACAATGTGCCCACCTTACTTCCTGCACTGGAGCTTGATAGGAAGATGCGCGAGTACAAGCGCACATTGGTAGACGCGCTACTGAGAGCATTCCCAAATGTCACAGGGGAACAAGTGGAAGCCCAAGGCCAAGGCAGAGGAGGAGCAAGAGGTCGCCAAGGCAGCTGTGTCACGGCCAGCTCCTCTAAGGGCAGGATTAGCATGGCAGAGATGTGAAAAACTTTTGTCAACACGCCACAGCTAACTGCACCACCACCTGATACGCAACGTGTTAGCAGGAGGCAACATTTCACTAACATGGTGCAACAGTACGTGTGCACACCCCTCCACGTACTGACTGATGGTTCGGTCCCATTCAACTTCTGGGTCTCTAAATTGTCCACGTGGCCAGAGCTAGCCTGTTATGCCTTGGAGGTGCAGGCCTGCCCGGCGGCCAGCGTTTTGTCTGAACGTGTATTCAGCACGGCAGGGGGCGTCATTACAGACAAACGCAGCCGCCTGTCTACAGCCAATGTGGACAAGCTGACGTTCAAAAAAATGAACCAGGCATGGATCCCACAGGACCTGTCCATCCCTTGTGCAGATTAGACATTACCTACCTCCCCTTAACCATATATTATTGTACTCCAGGGCACTTCCTCATTCAATCCTATTTTTATTTTCATTTTACCATTATATTGCGAGGCTACCCAAAGTTGAATGAACCTCTCCTCTGTCTGGGTGCCGGGGCCTAAATATATGCCAATGGACTGTTCCAATGTTGGGTGACGTGAAGCCTGATTCTCTGCTATGACATGCAGACTAATTCTCTGCTGACATGAAGACAGATTCTCTGTTACGGGACCTCTCTCCTCTGCCTGGGTGCAGGGCCTAAATATCTGACAATGGACTGTTGCAGTGGTGGCTGACGTGAAGCCTGATTCTCTGCTATGACATGCAGACTGATTCTCTGCTGACATGAAGCCAGATCCTCTGTTACGGGACCTCTCTCCTCTGCCTGGGTGCTGGGCCTAAATATATGACAATGGACTGTTGCACTGGTGGCTGACGTGTAGCCTGATTCTCTGCTATGACATGCAGACTGATTCTCTGCTGACATGAAGACAGATTCTCTGTTACGGGACCTCTCTCCTCTGCCTGGGTGCTGGGCCTAAATATATGCCAATGGAATGTTGCAGTGGTGGCTGACGTGAAGCCTGATTCTCTGCTATGACATGCAGACTGATTCTCTGCTGACATGAAGCCAGATCCTCTGTTACGGGACCTCTCTCCTCTGCCTGGGTGCTGGGCCTAAATATATGACAATGGACTGTTGCACTGGTGGCTGACGTGAAGCCTGATTCTCTGCTATGACATGCAGACTAATTCTCTGCTGACATGAAGACAGATTCTCTGTTACGGGACCTCTCTCCTCTGCCTGTGTGCTGGGCCTAAATATATGCCAATGGACTGTTGCAGTGGTGGCTGACGTGAAGCCTGATTCTCTGCTATGACATGCAGACTGATTCTCTGCTGTGATAAAGCCAGATCCTCTGTTACGGGACCTCTCTCCTCTGCCTGGGTGCTGGGCCTAAATATATGACAATGGACTGTTGCACTGGTGGCTGACGTGAAGCCTGATTCTCTGCTATGACATGCAGACTGATTCTCTGCTGACATGAAGACAGATTCTCTGTTACGGGACCTCTCTCCTCTGCCTGGGTGCTGGGCCTAAATATATGACAATGGACTGTTGCAGTGGTGGCTGACGTGAAGCCTGATTCTCTGCTATGACATGCAGACTGATTCTCTGCTGACATGAAGACAGATTCTCTGTTACGGGACCTCTCTCCTCTGCCTGGGTGCTGGGCCTAATTATATGCCAATGGACTGTTGCAGTGGTGGCTGACGTGAAGCCTGATTCTCTGCTATGACATGCAGACTGATTCTCTGCTGACATGAAGCCAGATCCTCTGTTACGGGACCTCTCTCCTCTGCCTGGGTGCTGGGCCTAAATATATGACAATGGACTGTTACAGTGGTGGCTGACGTGAAGCCTGATTCTCTGCTATGACATGCAAACTGATTCTCTGCTGACATGAAGCCAGATTGTCTGTTACGGGACCTTTCTCCTCTGCCTGGGTGCCTGGGCCTAAATATATGACAATGGACTGTTGCAGTGGTGGCTGACGTGAAGCCTGATTCTCTGCTATGACATGCAAACTGATTCTCTGCTGACATGAAGACAGATTCTCTGTTACGGGACCTCTCTCTTTTGCCTGGGTGCTGGGCCTAAATATCTGACAATGGACTGTTGCAGTGGTGGCTGACGTGAAGCCTGATTCTCTGCTATGACATGCAGACTAATTATCTGCTGACATGAAGACAGATTCTCTGTTACGGGACCTCTCTCCTCTGCCTGGGTGCTGGGCCTAAATATATGACAATCGACTGTTGCACTGATGGCTGACGTGAAGCCTGATTCTCTGCTATGACATGCAGACTAATTCTCTGCTGACATGAAGACAGATTCTCTGTTACGGGACCTCTCTCCTCTGCCTGTGTGCTGGGCCTAAATATATGCCAATGGACTGTTGCAGTGGTGGCTGACGTGAAGCCTGATTCTCTGCTATGACATGCAGACTGATTCTCTGCTGTGATAAAGCCAGATCCTCTGTTACGGGACCTCTCTCCTCTGCGTGGGTGCTGGTCCTAAATATCTGACAATGGACTGTTGCAGTGGTGGCTGACGTGAAGCCTGATTCTCTGCTATGACATGCAGACTAATTATCTGCTGACATGAAGACAGATTCTCTGTTACGGGACCTCTCTCCTCTGCCTGGGTGCTGGGCCTAAATATATGCCAATGGACTGTTGCAGTGGTGGCTGACGTGAAGCCTGATTCTCTGCTATGACATGCAGACTGATTCTCTGCTGTGATAAAGCCAGATCCTCTGTTACGGGACCTCTCTCCTCTGCCTGGGTGCTGGGCCTAAATATATGACAATGGACTGTTGCACTGGTGGCTGACGTGTAGCCTTATTCTCTGCTATGACATGCAGACTGATTCTCTGCTGACATGCAGACAGATTCTCTGTTACGGGACCTCTCTCCTCTGCCTGGGTGCTGGGCCTAATTATATGCCAATGGACTGTTGCAGTGGTGGCTGACGTGAAGCCTGATTCTCTGCTATGACATGCAGACTGATTCTCTGCTGACATGAAGCCAGATCCTCTGTTACGGGACCTCTCTCCTCTGCCTGGGTGCTGGGCCTAAATATATGACAATGGACTGTTGCAGTGGTGGCTGACGTGAAGCCTGATTCTCTGCTATGACATGCAAACTGATTCTCTGCTGACATGAAGACAGATTCTCTGTTACGGGACCTCTCTCTTTTGCCTGTGTGCTGGGCCTAAATATCTGACAATGGACTGTTGCAGTGGTGGCTGACGTGAAGCCTGATTCTCTGCTATGACATGCAGACTGATTCTCTGCTGACATGAAGCCAGATCCTCTGTTACGGGACCTCTCTCCTCTGCCTGGGTGCTGGGCCTAAATATATGACAATGGACTGTTGCACTGGTGGCTGACGTGAAGCCTGATTCTCTGCTATGACATGCAGACTGATTCTCTGCTGACATGAAGACAGATTCTCTGTTACGGGACCTCTCTCTTTTGCCTGGGTGCTGGGCCTAAATATCTGACAATGGACTGTTGCAGTGGTGGCTGACGTGAAGCCTGATTCTCTGCTATGACATGCAGACTAATTATCTGCTGACATGAAGACAGATTCTCTGTTACAGGACCTCTCTCCTCTGCCTGGGTGCTGGGCCTAAATATATGACAATGGACTGTTGCACTGATGGCTGACGTGAAGCCTGATTCTCTGCTATGACATGCAGACTAATTCTCTGCTGACATGAAGACAGATTCTCTGTTACGGGACCTCTCTCCTCTGCCTGTGTGCTGGGCCTAAATATATGCCAATGGACTGTTGCAGTGGTGGCTGACATGAAGCCTGATTCTCTGCTATGACATGCAGACTGATTCTCTGCTGTAAAAAAGCCAGATCCTCTGTTACGGGACCTCTCTCCTCTGCCTGGGTGCTGGGCCTAAATATCTGACAATGGACTGTTGCAGTGGTGGCTGACGTGAAGCCTGATTCTCTGCTATGACATGCAGACTAATTATCTGCTGACATGAAGACAGATTCTCTGTTACGGGACCTCTCTCCTCTGCCTGGGTGCTGGGCCTAAATATATGCCAATGGACTGTTGCAGTGGTGGCTGACGTGAAGCCTGATTCTCTGCTATGACATGCAGACTGATTCTCTGCTGTGATAAAGCCAGATCCTCTGTTACGGGACCTCTCTCCTCTGCCTGGGTGCTGGGCCTAAATATATGACAATGGACTGTTGCAGTGGTGGCTGACGTGAAGCTTGATTCTCTGCTATGACATGCAAACTGATTCTCTGCTGACATGAAGCCAGATTGTCTGTTACGGGACCTCTCTCCTCTGCCTGGGTGCCTGGGCCTAAATATATGACAATGGACTGTTGCAGTGGTGGCTGACGTGAAGCCTGATTCTCTGCTATGACATGCAGACTGATTCTCTTCTGACATGAAGCCAGATCCTCTGTTACGGGACCTCTCTCCTCTGGCTGGGTGCTGGGCCTAAATATATGCCAATGGACTGTTGCAGTGGTGGCTGACGTGAAGCCTGATTTTCTGCTATGACATGCAGACTGATTCTCTGCTGACATGAAGACAGATTCTCTGTTACGGGACCTCTCTCCTCTGCCTGGGTGCTGGGCCTAAATATATGACAATGGACTGTTGCAGTGGTGGCTGACGTGAAGCCTGATTCTCTGCTATGACATGCAAACTGATTCTCTGCTGACATGAAGACAGATTCTCTGTTACGGAACCTCTCTCTTTTGCCTGTGTGCTGGGCCTAAATATCTGACAATGGACTGTTGCAGTGGTGGCTGACGTGAAGCCTGATTCTCTGCTATGACATGCAGACTAATTATCTGCTGACATGAAGACAGATTCTCTGTTACGGGACCTCTCTCCTCTGCCTGGGTGCTGGGCCTAAATATATGCCAATGGACTGTTGCAGTGGTGGCTGACGTGAAGCCTGATTCTCTGCTATGACATGCAGACTGATTCTCTGCTGACATGAAGCCAGATCCTCTGTTACGGGACCTCTCTCCTCTGCCTGGGTGCTGGGCCTAAATATATGACAATGGACTGTTGCACTGGTGGCTGACGTGAAGCCTGATTCTCTGCTATGACATGCAGACTAATTCTCTGCTGACATGAAGACAGATTCTCTGTTACGGGACCTCTCTCCTCTGCCTGTGTGCTGGGCCTAAATATATGCCAATGGACTGTTGCAGTGGTGGCTGACGTGAAGCCTGATTCTCTGCTATGACATGCAGACTGATTCTCTGCTGTGATAAAGCCAGATCCTCTGTTACGGGACCTCTCTCCTCTGCCTGGGTGCTGGGCCTAAATATATGACAATGGACTGTTGCACTGGTGGCTGACGTGAAGCCTGATTCTCTGCTATGACATGCAAACTGATTCTCTGCTGACATGAAGACAGATTCTCTGTTACGGGACCTCTCTCCTCTGCCTGGGTGCTGGGCCTAAATATATGACAATGGACTGTTGCAGTGGTGGCTGACGTGAAGCCTGATTCTCTGCTATGACATGTAGACTGATTCTCTGCTGACATGAAGACAGATTCTCTGTTACGGGACCTCTCTCCTCTGCCTGGGTGCTGGGCCTAATTATATGCCAATGGACTGTTGCAGTGGTGGCTGACGTGAAGCCTGATTCTCTGCTATGACATGCAGACTGATTCTCTGCTGACATGAAGCCAGATCCTCTGTTACGGGACCTCTCTCCTCTGCCTGGGTGCTGGGCCTAAATATATGACAATGGACTGTTGCAGTGGTGGCTGACGTGAAGCCTGATTCTCTGCTATGACATGCAAACTGATTTTCTGCTGACATGAAGACAGATTCTCTGTTACGGGACCTCTCTCCTCTGCCTGTGTGCTGGGCCTAAATAAATGCCAATGGACTGTTGCAGTGGTGGCTGACGTGAAGCCTGATTCTCTGCTATGACATGCAGACTGATTCTCTGCTGTGATAAAGCCAGATCCTCTGTTACGGGACCTCTCTCCTCTGCCTGGGTGCTGGGCCTAAATATATGACAATGGACTGTTGCACTGGTGGCTGACGTGAAGCCTGATTCTCTGCTATGACATGCAAACTGATTCTCTGCTGACATGAAGACAGATTCTCTGTTACGGGACCTCTCTCCTCTGCCTGGGTGCTGGGCCTAAATATATGACAATGGACTGTTGCAGTGGTGGCTGACGTGAAGCCTGATTCTCTGCTATGACATGTAGACTGATTCTCTGCTGACATGAAGACAGATTCTCTGTTACGGGACCTCTCTCCTCTGCCTGGGTGCTGGGCCTAATTATATGCCAATGGACTGTTGCAGTGGTGGCTGACGTGAAGCCTGATTCTCTGCTATGACATGCAGACTGATTCTCTGCTGACATGAAGCCAGATCCTCTGTTACGGGACCTCTCTCCTCTGCCTGGGTGCTGGGCCTAAATATATGACAATGGACTGTTGCAGTGGTGGCTGACGTGAAGCCTGATTCTCTGCTATGACATGCAAACTGATTTTCTGCTGACATGAAGACAGATTCTCTGTTACGGGACCTCTCTCCTCTGCCTGGGTGCCTGGGCCTAAATATATGACAATGGACTGTTGCAGTGGTGGCTGACGTGAAGCCTGATTCTCTGCTATGGGACCTCTCTCCAATTGATATTGGTTAATTTTTATTTATTTTAATTCATTTCCCTATCCACATTTGTTTGCATGGGATTTACCTACATGTTGCTGCCTTTTGCAGCCCTCTAGCCCTTTCCTGGGCTTTTTAGTGCCGAAAAGTTCGGGTCCCCATTGACTTCAATGGGGTTCGGGTTCGGGACGAAGTTCGGATCGGGTTCGGATCCCGAACCCGAACATTTCCGGGAAGTTCGGCCGAACTTCTCGAACCCGAACATCCAGGTGTCCGCTCAACTCTAATCATCAACAAAAAGACACACCTTACCATTGAGGCCTTCTGCAATTTCGCTGATAAAGATATTAAACAATATGGGTCCCAGAACAGATCCCTGAGGTACCCCACTGGTAACAAGACCTTGGTCTGAATATACTCCATTGACTACAACCCTCTGTTGTCTGTCCCTCAGCCACTGCCTAATCCATTCAACAATATGGGAGTCCAAGCCCAATGATTGCACTTTATTGATAAGCCTTCTATGTGGGACAGTATCAAAAGCCTTACTAAAGTCTAGATAAGCGATGTCTACTGCACCTCCTCCTTCTATTTTTTTAGTCACCCAATCAAAAAAATCAATAAGATTAGTTTGACATGATCTCCCTGAAGTAAACCCATGCTGTTTTTCATCTTTTAATCCATGGGATTTTAGATGGTCCACAATCCTCTCCTTAACCACTTCAGCCCCGCTAGGTGAAACCCCCTTCATGACCAGGCCACTTTTTACACTTCGGCACTACACTCCTTTCACCGTTTATCGCTCGGTCATGCAACTTACCACCCAAATGAATTTTACCTCCTTTTCTTCTCACTAATAGAGCTTTCATTTGGTGGTATTTTATTGCTGCTGACATTTTTACTTTTTTTGTTATTAATCAAAATGTAACGATTTTTTTGCAAAGAAATGACATTTTTCAATTTCAGCTGTGAAATTTTGCAAAAAAAACGACATCCATATATAAATTTTTCGCTAAATTTATAGTTCTACATGTCTTTGATAAAAAAAAATGTTTGGGCAAAAAAAAAAAAAATGGTTTGGGTAAAAGTTATAGCATTTACAAACTATGGTACAAAAATGTGAATTTCCGCTTTTTGAAACGGCTCTGATTTTCTGAGCACCTGTCATGTTTCCTGAGGTTCTACAATGCCCAAACAGTAGAAAAACCCCACAAATGACCCCATTTCGGAAAGTAGACACCCTAAGGTATTCGCTGATGCGCATAGTGAGTTCATAGAACTTTTTATTTTTTGTCACAAGTTAGCGGAAAATGATGATGATTTTATTTTTTTTATTTTTTCTTACAAAGTCTCATATTCCACTAACTTGCGACAAAAAATAAAAAATTCTAGGAACTCGCCATGCCCCTCACAGAATACCTTGGGGTGTCTTCTTTCCAAAATGGGGTCACTTGTGGGGTAGTTATACTGCCCTGGAAATTTAGGGGCCCAAATGTGTGAGAAGTACTTTGCAATCAAAATCTGTAAAAAATGACCGGTGAAATACGAAAGGTGCACTTTGGAATATGCGCCCCTTTGCCCACCTTGGCATCAAAAAAGTGTCACACATCTGGTATCGCCGTACTCAGGAGAAGTTGGGGAATGTGTTTTGGGGTGTCATTTTACATATACCCATGCTGGGTGAGAGAAATATCTTGGCAAACGACAACTTTTCCCATTTTTTTATACAAAGTTGGCATTTGACCAAGATATTTTTCTCACCCAGCATGGGTATATGTAAAATGACACCCCAAAACACATTCCCCAACTTCTCCTGAGTACGGCGATACCAGATGTGTCACACTTTTTTGCTGCCAAGGTGGGCAAAGGGGCACATATTCCAAAGTGCACCTTTCGGATTTTGCAGGCCATTTTTTACACATTTTGATTGCAAAGTACTTCTCACACATATGGGCCCCTAAATTGCCAGGGCAGTATAACTACGCCACAAGTGACCCCATTTTGGAAAGAAGACACCCCAAGGTATTCCGTGAGGGGCACTGCGAGTTCCTAGAATTTTTTTTTTTTTGTCACAAGTTAGCGGAAAATGATGATTTTTTTTTTTTTTTTTTCTTACAAAGTCTCATATTCCACTAACTTGCGACAAAAAATAAAAAATTCTAGGAACTCACCATGCCCCTCACAGAATACCTTGGGGTGTCTTCTTTCCAAAATGGGGTAACTTGTGGGGTAGTTATACTGCCCTGGCAATTTAGGGGCCCATATGTGTGAGAAGTACTTTGCAATCAAAATGTGTAAAAAATGGCCTCCAAAATCCAAAAGGTGCACTTTGGAATATGTGCCCCTTTGCCCACCTTGGCATCAAAAAAGTGTCACACATCTGGTATCGCCGTACTCAGGAGAAGTTGGGGAATGTGTTTTGGGGTGCCATTTTACATATACCCATGCTGGGTGAGAGAAATATGTTGGCAAAAGACAACTTTTCCCATTTTTTTATACAAAGTTGGCATTTGACCAAGATATTTATCTCACCCAGTATGGGTATATGTAAAATGACACCCCAAAACACATTCCCCAACTTCTCCTGAGTACGGCGATACCAGATGTGTCACACTTTTTTGCTGCCAAGGTGGGCAAAGGGGCACATAGAGCAAATACCTTGGGGTGTCTTATTTCCAAAATGGGGTCAGTTGTGGGGTGTTTGTACTGCCCTGGCATTTGAGGGTCTCCGCAATCATTACATGTATGGCCAGCATTAGGAGTTTCTGCTATTCTCCTTATATTGAGCATACAGGTAATGAGATTTTTTTTTCCGTTCAGCCTCTGGGCTGAAAGAAAAAAATGAACGGCACAGATTTCTTCATTCGCATCGATCAATGTGGATGAAAAAATCTCTGCCAAAAAAAAAAAATGGAGGGGAAAGGCGTCTGCCAGGACATAGGAGCTCCGCCCTACATCCATACCCACTTAGCTCGTATGCCCTGGCAAACCAGATTTCTCCATTCGCATCAATCGATGTGGATGAATAAATCATTGCCGGGATTTTTTTTTTTATATATATATATATATATATATATATACATACAAAGTGCTTGCCAAAGCATAGGAACGCCGCCTCCTCCTCAGCTCGTATGCCTCGGCAAACGTATCTGTCACTGCAGAGGAGAAAATCCCGTCTTGCAGCGCCGCATACACCGACTTGCGTGTAATCTGACAGCAGCGCAATGCTTCTGTCAGAATGCACATCGGTGCTGCAGCTAGTAGATCGGTTGGTCCACCTGGAAGGTAAAAAGACAAAAGAAAAAACCAGGCCGCAACGCAATAATTTTATTAACTTTGGAACAGAACATGTAACTTTAACTTTTGGAACTAAACATTAACCTGTTTGCTTACCTGTTTTTTTTTTTTTGTTTTTTTTTTGTTTTTTTACCTTTATAGAACAAACCTCTCCTTCCCCATGGGTCAATGTGCAAAGCGCAAATCGCCCAAAGATGTGGCGAAGTGCGTTATGCACTTTGTCCCATGTGAAAGGAGACGTTTGCAGCAGCTGTGAGTGAATGGGCCCTAATAGCCCTGTGTGCCTATCCTGGTGAGATGATCCCTATGCTAATAGTGTACCTGTAAGTGGTACTTCCGGAAACACTCTCCAAAGCATAGGGCAGGGTGGTCGGGACAGTCAGGACAGAAATAGCGGGTGTCACGCCTTATTCCACTCCTGCTACAGACACGACATTTTTTTCGGGGTGGCGGTCGGTTTGAGGTACCAGCAACGACACTGGGGAAGTGTCGCTCGTGTAGACGGCTAACTACACTGGTGGATGGGGCCACGGAACCTCCTGGATACAGGAGGTTCGCGATGATCTCTTCCTGAAATTTGAGGAAGGATCCAGTTCTCCCAGCCTTACTGTAGAGAACAAAACTATTGTACAGAGCCAATTGAATTAAATATACAGACACCTTCTTATACCAGCGTCTGGTGCGTCGGGAAACTAAATACGGAGCCAACATCTGGTCATTGAAGTCGACCCCTCCCATGTGGAGGTTATAGTCGTGGACTGAGAGGGGCTTTTCAATGACACGGGTTGCTCGCTCAATTTGGATTGTCGTGTCTGCGTGAATGGAGGAGAGCATGTAAACGTCACGCTTGTCTCTCCATTTCACCGCGAGCAGTTCTTCGTTACACAGTGCGGCCCTCTGCCCCCTTGCAAGACGGGTGGTAACGAGCCGTTGGGGGAAGCCCGCGCGACTAGTTTGCGCGGTACCACAGGCGCCAATCCGTTCTAGAAACAAATGCCTAAAGAGGGCCACACTTGTGTAAAAATTGTCCACATAAAGATGGTACCCCTTGCCGAATAAGGGTGACACCAAGTCCCAAACTGTCTTCCCACTGCTCCCCAGGTAGTCAGGGCAACCGACCGGCTCCAGGGTCTGATCTTTTCCCTCATAGACCCGAAATTTGTGGGTATAGCCTGTGGCCCTTTCACAGAGCTTATACAATTTGACCCCATACCGGGCGCGCTTGCTTGGGATGTATTGTTTGAAGCCAAGGCGCCCGGTAAAATGTATTAGGGACTCGTCTATGCAGATGTTTTGCTCTGGGGTATAAATATCTGCAAATTTCAGGTTGAAATGGTCTATGAGGGGCCGAATTTTGTGGAGCCGGTCAAAAGCAGGGTGGCCTCTGGGACGGGAGGTGCTGTTATCACTAAAGTGCAGGAAACGCAGGATGGTCTCAAATCGTGTCCTGGACATAGCAGCAGAGAACATGGGCATGTGATAAATTGGGTTCGTGGACCAATATGACCGCAATTCATGTTTTTTTGTCAGGCCCATGTTGAGGAGGAGGCCCAGAAAAGTTTTAATTTCGGAAACTTGGACTGGTTTCCACCGGAAAGACTGGGCATAAGAGCTTCCCGGGTTAGCGGTTATAAATTGTGTGGCATATCTGTTTGTTTCGGCCACAACTAAGTCTAAGAGCTCCGCAGTCAAGAACAGCTCAAAAAATCCCAGGGCCGAACCGATCTGAGCCGTCTCAACCCGAACTCCAGACTGGGCAGTGAAAGGGAAAACTACGGGTGTGGCGGAAGTTGGGGACTGCCAATCAGGGTTTGCCAGCACCTCTGGGATTCTAGGGGCTCTACGGGCACGTCTTTGCGGTGGCTGCGACGGGGTCACTACTGCACGTGCCACCGTACCAGCTTCAACTGCCCTTCTGGTGCTCGCTACTTCACCAGGTTGTACGGCAGTGCTGGTACTAGGTCCAGGAAGGGCTGGGCTGCTGGTGTATGCCTCACCACGTAATCCGACAGCACCAGCCCCACTCTGCTGCTCTTGAAGCGGATCCTGCGCAACCTGCGGTCTAGCGACACGGGGCCGGGTATGCCTGCTGCTATCAGGGACCTCAGCCTCCTCGTCCGAACTTTGGGTCAGAGAGCCACTGCTTTCTACAGGTTCGTATTCTGACCCGCTGGATTCATCAGATGAGGGTTCCCACTCCTCATCCGACTGGGTCAGAAGCCTGTAGGCCTCTTCAGAAGAATACCCCCTGTTAGACATGTGGGCAACTAAATTTCGGGGTATTCCCTGAGACTACCCAAGAAAAAAAAAAGCAAGCCTGTCTTACAAAGGGGAGCCTAGCGAAGTACCGGAGGCCGCTGCGGTTGATAAAAAATATCAAAACTGATTTTTTTATCGCCGCAGTGCGTGTAAAGTGAATGTGCAGTGATCAAAAAAAATAATAATTTTTGTCACTGCGGTGGGGCGGGCGTGGGCAAACGCACGTGTGGGCGACCGATCAGGCCTGATCGGGCAAACACTGCGTTTTGGGTGGAGGGCGAACTAAAGTGACACTAGTACTATTATAGATCTGACCGTGATCAGTTTTGATCGCTTTCAGATACTATAAAAGTACAAATGCTGATTAGCGATACGCTAATCAGCGAATAACGGACTGCGGTGCGGTGGGCTGGGCGCTAACTGATCGCTAACTACCTAACCAAGGGACCTAAACTATACCTAAAACCTAACGGTCAATACCAGTGAAAAAAAAAAAAGTGACAGTTTGCACTGATCACTTTTTTTCCTTTTCACTAGTGATTGACAGGGTGATCAAAGGGTTAATTGGGTGCTGGGAGGTGATCTGGGGGCTAAGTGTACTGTAGTGGGTACTCACAGTAATGATGTGCTCCTCTCCTGGAACCAACCGACCAAAAGAAGGAGCAGAGGAGCACAGCAGCCATATAACCCCATCATATTTACTAATATGATGGGTTATCTGGCTGCTGATTCGTTTTTTTGAAAATCATCAACCTGCCAGCCAATGATCGTGGCCGGCAGGTTGATGACGAAGTTCTTCTTTGAATTTTGCCGGCCCGCGATGCGCATGCGCGGGCCGGCATACCCGGAAATCTCGCGTCTCGCGAGAGGACGCACCGGCGCGTCCACCCAGAACAGCACGACCGCCACAAAGACGCAATCCTGCGTACGGCGGTCGTGAGGAGGTTAAGTATGGTTTCCATTAATTTCCCCCCTATTGATGTCAGGCTTACTGGCCTATAGTTGCCCGATTCCTCCTTACTACCTTTCTTGTGAATGGGCCCAACATTTGCTAATTTCCAATCTTCTGGGACGACTCCTGTTGCCAGTGATTGGTTAAATAAATCTGTTAATGGTTTTGCTAGTTCACCGCTGAGCTCTTTTAATAGCTTTGGGTGTATCCCATCAGGCCCCTGTGACTTATTTGTATTAATTTTAGACAGTTGACTTAGAACCTCTTCCTCTGTAAAGACACATGCGTCAAAAGATTCATTAGTCTTCTTTCCTAACTGAGGTCCTTCTCCTTCATTTTCCTTTGTAAAAACTGAACAGAAGTATTCATTGAGGCAGTCAGCTAGTTCTTTATCTTCTTCCATATACCTTCCTTCTTTATTTTTTAATTTGGTAATTCCTTGTTTTAGTTTCCTTTTTTCATTTATGTACCTGAAGAATGCCTTATCGCCTTTTTTCCCTGACTGAGCTAATTTCTCTTCTGCCTGTGCTTTAGAAGCTCTTATAACTTGTTTGGCCTCTCTCTGCCTAATCTTATAAATTTGTCTGTCATCCTCATTTAGTTTTTTTTTATAATTCCTAAATGCTATCTTTTTGTTTTTAATGATTTTGGCCACTTCTGCTGAGTACCACAGTGGTCTCTTCCTTTTTTTGCTTTTACTGACAAGCCTAATGCAATTTTCTGTTGCCTTCAATAGTGCCACTTTTAAGTAGTCCCATTTCTCCTGGACTCCAATGAAACTGTTCCAGTCTGATAGGGACTCGTGTACCACTAATCTAATTTTAGAATTAGATTAGTGGATGCAGCCTGGCTGCTGCAAGTGATACCGAGTGAAGGAGGAAACAATTCTTGTGGCACCTGGTGGCCAAATTTGTTTTCCCACAGGATGGGGTGATGACTTATTTATTCTTGCAGAGCATGCACAAGGCAATTCTTCCGTCTTCCTGCAGTGTGGAGAAAAACTGCTAGACAGGAGATACAGAAGATTAAATTATGGGCAGCACGGTGGCTCAGTGGTTAGCACTGGGGTCCTGGGTTCAAATCCGACCAAGGGCAACATCTGCATGGAGTTTGTATATTCTCCCTGTGTTTGCGTGGGTTTCCTTCGGGTACTCCAATTTCCTCCCACACCCCAAAGACATACTTAGATTGTGAGCCCCATTGGGGACAATTGGATGCTAATGTCTGTAAAGCGCTGGGGAATATAGTAGCGCTATATAAGTGCATTAAATAAATACTCATGCAGAGTTAGTCAGCTGAGCTTGGCTTAGCTCTGGCATGTCTTGGGTCTAATGCACTCAGCGGCATCACCAGTAGTGTTGGGCGCGAATATTTGAATCACGAATTTTAATAGCGAATATCGCCACTTTTTGCGAAGATTTAGAATATAGTGCTATATATTCGTATTCACGAATATTCTAGATTTTTTTTTCATCAGTAACCTCCCTTCTTGCTTGTGGGCCAATGAGAAGGCTGCAATGTCTCTGAGCTTCGCAACATCCCTAGCAACCAATAGGAAAGTTGCCTACCCTTTTTTTTATTTATTTTTTAAATCCTTTATTGTTTTCTGGAGAAAATATACAAGTTCTCATATCAACCAAATTTACAAATATACTTTATACAAGTTAATACACTTGTTCCTTATAACCCACCCCATCCCTTTTGTTTCCCTGCTGCGGGATCCATCCGCATTTTAATATCTACCTTGATTTCTGTTTCCAAAAATTCCCAGTATAAGGGATCTTGGGAGCCTGAAGCAAGTAAGGGAGCCTGCCCCCTCGGGGGGACATCACTCCAATTTCCTTGCCACTCTTCTATAGGCCTCAATAGTGTCTAGCCGAGCCCTCCATTCATAAAAACTAGGGCTATTCTTCGTACCCCAATATTGAATTATCAAGGCCTTTGCCACCATAAAACCTTCCATGCTAACTCGCAATTGGTAGGTGGTCAGCTCAGAGCGGGGGAAAAGACCCAGTATTGCCTGCGTAAAACTTCGCTTCAATTTGATCTTATATCTTTTATATAATTCCTCATAATTACTAGTCCAAAACCCACACACTTCTGGACAATTCCATAATAGGTGACCTAACTCCGCATTTTCTGATGAACATTTCCAACACAAGTCCTTCCTTTCCTTATATATCTTGGCGAGGAAGGCGGGGGAGTAGTATAGGCGGTGAACAATCTTGAACTGTATCAATCTGTATTTCTGAGAGATCGATACTTTTTTAATGTTTTGATATACCATATCCCATTCCAAGCTGTTCCCCTCGCCCAATTCAGCTTCCCAGCCTCCCTCACTTTTAAATATAGTTATTTCCCCCAAACAGTCCCGGAGTTTATGATATATTTGAGAGAGTGTAAGTTGAGCATCCTTAAATCTGAAACAATAATCCAAAAAGGGGCTTGCCCTAATGGCCAATAAACTTTTATCCTGAGTGCTCATATATGCGTGACTAATTTGTGCATACCTACACTCACCTAAATAATTATTAGGAACACCTGTTCTATTTCTCATTAATGCGATTATCTAGTCAACCAATCACATGGCAGTTGCTTCAATGCCTGTAGGGTTGTGGTCCTGGTCAAGACAATCTCCTGAACTCCAAACTGAATGTCAGAATGGGAAAGAAAGATGATTTAAGCAATTTTGAGCGTGGCATGGTTGTTGGTGCCAGACGGGCCAGTCTGAGTATTTCACAATCTGCTCAGTTATTGGGATTTTCACGCACAAACATTTCTAGGGTTTACAAAGAATGGTGTAATAAAGGGAAAAACATCCAGTATGCGGCAGTCCTGTGGACGAAAATGCCTTGTTGATGCTAGAGGTCAGAGGAGAATGGGCCGACTGATTCAAGCTGATAGAAGAGCAACGTTGACTGAAATAACCACTCGTTACAACCAAGGTATGCAGCAAAGCATTTGTGAAGCCACAACACGCACAACCTTGAAGCGGAAGGGCTACAACAGCAGAAGACCCCACCGGGTACCACTCATCTCCACTACAAATAGGAAAAAAAGGCTACAATTTGCACAAGCTCACCAAAATTGGACTGTTGAAGACTGGAAAAATGTTGCCTGGTCTGATGAGTCTCGATTTCTGTTGAGACATTCAAATGGTAGAGTCCGAATTTGGCGTAAACAGAATGAAAACATGCAGACATCATGCCTTGTTGCCACTGTGCAGGCTGGTGGTGATGGTGTAATGGTGTGGGGGATGTTTTCTGGGCACACTTTAGGCCCCTTAGTGCCAATTGGCCATTGTTTAAATGCCACGGGCTAACTGAGCATTGTTTCTGACCATGTCCATCCCTTCATGACCACCATGTACCCATCCTCTGATGGCTACTTCCAGCAGGATAATGCACATTGTCACAAAGCTCGAATCATTTCAAATTGGTTTCTTGAACATGACAATGAGTTCACTGTATTAAAATAGCCCCCACAGTCACCAGATCTCAACCCAATAGAGCATCTTTGGGATGTGGTGGAACGGGAGCTTCGTGCCCTGGATGTGCATCCCTCAAATCTACATCAACTGCAAGATGCTATCGTATCAATATGGGCCAACATTTCTAAAGAATGGTATCAGCACCTTGTTGAATCAATGCCACGTAGAATTAAGGCAGTTCTGAAGGCAAAAGTGGGTCCAACACCGTATTAGTATGGTGTTCCTAATAATTCTTTAGGTGAGTGTATATCTATCTAAGAAAGACGGTGTACATTTTATTAATTCATCTAAAGGAATAATATTACCGTGTGATATTATATGAGTTAAGCGGTTAATTCAGCGTGAATTCCAGTATTTATAATCTACAATTGACTTAAATTCTTTTAAATTATAATTGTGCCAAAGTGGGGTAAAATAAGTAGGGAATGTCACACCCAGTAATTTTTTTATCTTATTCCAAACCTTATTTAGTGTATCACTAATCAAACATTGTTTTTTCCTCATGTCCAAATGACCAGTCTCCAGGACAGAAAAAAATATCCCCATGTGGCCCCTGGAAATCCCTTGAGAGGATACCCAACAACAAAGCGGCCTGGCTTTCTGCCCTCCCAAACACCACTTTATCTGTGCTGCAATATAGTATCCCTGGAGGAATGGAAGGGAAAGGCCACCCCTTCTCTCCAATATACAGAGATATTTTTGCTTAATCCTAACCCTTCCCCTCCCCCAGATTAAGTCATTCATCAATTTGTCCACTAACCCAAAGATGGAATCATCAATCCATATCGGGCATGCTGTCAGAGGGTATAGTGCAATAGGGAGGACCACCATCTTGATCAGTGCAATCCTTTCCTCCTGTGATAGAGGCAGCTTCTGCCAAGACCGGATCTTCTCCCTGATCTTATTAACCATAGGAGTTATATTTAAGGAATTATATCGAGACAGGTCCGCACTTATACTGATACCCAGATATCGGATGGAATCAGTTAGTCCGAGTAACTTAATGCCTAAGGGCCTGTCAGGGGGCACTCGGGAGAAGTTCAGATTTATCCCAGTTTACTTTATTCCCCCGATATCGCCCCATATTCTTTCAAGATATTCATAACAGGTGTAACGGCTTTCCATCCCTGCCTCAGGAATACAAGAATGTCGTCCGCATATAGACTAATCTTATCTTCCTCTCCTCTCCCTCCAAATCCTATGATCTGATTAGACTGCCAGATTCTACAAGCGAGAGGTTCCAGAGCTAGGGCAAATATCAGAGGTGAAAGGGGACAACCCTGCCGTGTACCTCGCTGTAGGGGAAGCTGTTCCGAGTCGATCCCATTTATCTTAACCCTGGCCCTAGAATCCGAATAAAGTACCTGTATCCATTTAATGAAATGTTCGCCCCAAATTCATTTTATCCAAAGTCGCCAACAGGAAGGACCACTCCACCCTGTAAAAGGCCTTCTCGGCGTCCAAATACAGGATGGAGCGATCCTCCCCCTCCCCAACATATACATTAAGAAAGGCCCTGCGAATATTAGATTGTATATCTCGTTTTGGGATGAAACCCGTCTGATCCGAATGGATCAGACGGTGAACAACCCCCCTTAACCTGTTTGCAAGTACTTTCGCTAGTATCTTGTAATCGGTATTGAGTAGCGAAATAGGGCGATACACCCCCACCTCTGTCTTATCTTTATCTTTCTTCAGGATTAAGGAAATGGAGGCTTCCCTCAAGGAGGGGGGGGAGTGAACCACTCCTCCAAGATTCAATAAACATTTGCAGAAGAAGAGGCAGTACGGTTTTGCGATATGCTCTGTAAAATTCAAAAGGTATGCCATCCCTGCCCGGAGTCATATGGCCCTTTATACTGTCAACAGCTTTCTCCACCTCTTCAAGAGAAAGTGGCAAATTTAGTTTGGCACTATCTTGCCCGGAAAGGCAAGGGAGTGCCATACCTTCAAAAAAAAGAGCCTGGGCTCCGTCATCCACCCCGAGGTCCGACTGATACACTTTAGTAAAGTGTTCTACGATGGCAATTTAGATTTTAAAGCTGTCATTAGTTAGTACACCCGTTGGCAGTTTTATTTGCTTTATTGGGATTTGGGCCTTTTGACTAGCAATCACCGATGCCAGCATTCTACCTGTCTTGCCTTTCTCAAAGAAATCTTGCTGTCCAGCAAAAAAGCGTCTATGTTGCGCCTTTTCATAAAGAAAAGTCTGGTATTCCCTCTTTGCCTCCATTAGTAATGATCGAGTGCCATTCTCATTTTGTTTGGCCAAGGCCGCCTCAAGCGCCCCGACCCCCTCTACCAATTCCTTTTCAGTGTTAGCATATTCCGCCCTTTTCCGTATAATCCTCATACTATATGCCCCTCTTATCATGGCCTTCAAGGAATCCCAAACATAATATATGTGTGTGGATCCATAATTTAGTGCCCAGAATTCTGAAATGTCTTTCCCAATTCTTTCTTGGTCACCGACCACCTGTATCCAATGTGGGTTTAGCCTAGAGGATTTTTTCCCCACGGGGGGTAGAGAGTCAGCCCTCGAAATTAGATCTATCCTAGACATGGCCCTGCAAGATCTACTAAAACAGGAGAAGGCCGTTTTTTTCCCGTACAGATCCCGGCAGATCCCGCTAAGGATCGTGGGTTGATCATTAATACTCCCCCTTCCGCTATACTCGGATACCCTGTCCTTATTATCCATAATAGAATTAAAGTCTCCTGACACTTATATAGGACACAGATCCCACTTACATAAATACTCTGCAAGTTCCCTAAGTACTTCCGAGGAGAAAGGGGGAGGAATATATACAAACGCAAGTACGCATATCAGTCCCTTCCACCGGCCATATAGGAATACAAATCTTCTCTCTTTATCAATCCATTGATCATATGGTTCATAATCCACATTCCTATGTATGTAAACACTAACACCTCGTGAATAGGCCGAGTAGTGAGAGTGGTATTCGTACTGCGTCCAAGGTTTTCGCATATATTTCAATTTTTCAACAGTAAAATGTGTCTCAATCAGCCCCACAATGGCAGGTAAATGTCTGGAGATGACATCATATACCACCCTCCGTTTAATTTTGTCCGCCAATTGCCAATTGCAAAGTTGCCTACCCCTTACTATATAAGAACCTCCCCAGTTTTATGGAGTTCTGAGAGAGACAGCAGTGTCATTGCTGTGCTCTGTGATTTACTGTTTAATTACATTAGATAGTTAGCATATATATATATATATATATATATATATATATATATATTACAGATAGTTAGTGGGAGATAGTCATTGTAGGTTAGATCGTGATATAGTGTAGCTGATAGTGGTTCTTCTGCTGTCCATACATACATGCTACAGACATAGTGCTGTGATGTCACAAGTTCACAACAATACTTAATGCACCAATCAGTAATATGTAGTCAGACCTGCTAAAATGTGAAGTTGCATGTATTGGGCAAAAATATGTGCATCATTAATTGCCGATTTGCACATTCGCAAATATATTGGAGCACTCTATCTGCATATAAAGCTATTGTAATGTTCTGCCATGCCAACCATTTTCTCCAGTCTCAGGAAACTTCTAGCAGCTTGTAAAATGTAGCAACAGTGACTCACACCTGTATTGTGCACGCAATACGCGCATATTACATTGCCGACTTTCGCAATCAAGAAAATAATCGCAAATTCTCTAATTCGTTAATATATGACAAATATTCGCAAAGTATCGCAAATTCGAATATTGCCCCTGCCCCTCATCACTACAGATCCCAAAGCACAAATGGTCATGGCAGTTCTTTGGGAGGTACATCACCTCTACTCTTTATAGCAGCCACTGCCACAACGCTCTTCCTCTGATGTTTCCTTCTCCTCAGCATCTCGATCCGGCTCCCAGGTCCTGTTCAACATACAGTCATCATCAAAGTCTTCACCCTCACTTCCACTTTTAACGGACTGTGAGATATCATGGTGGGCTTCTTGTCCTCCTCTTCCTGCTCTGAATTTTCCCCAAATGCCGCTGTCACTGCCCAATATCCCATAGTTCGGGGTGCCACTACTACCACAACCAACATAGTTATAGATGTGTCCCTAGCCTCTTTCTGAACCACCTCCTCAGCAGTCCAAATGCTGAATGCTCTCACAGAAGTCGTCAACAGGGAGACTCTCTTTACTATCTACCGTAGGTGGTGGTGGGATTTTCTTGACAGTTTTTAGGAAAAAGTAAGGCGTCCCACTAGGAAAGGGCAGTAAAGACAGAAAAGAGTCTACTTCTCTTGAGCTGCAAGGAGGAGAAGCAAGAGGAAGGCATTGAACCCTGACTTCGAGGCATGGTGTTAAACTCAGAAGTCCCTTCTATATCATCCTGCTGTGACTCAGAGAAGGAGAGTGCCATCCAATTCATAAACTATGTTGTGCCTTTCCAAAGTCAGGGAGAACTGGGGCTTCTACTACTACTATTTCTGGTGCTGGTACTACCCACATTCTGGCTGTGGGAGGACAAGGCCTGGCCCTGAGTTTTTCGTTTGGAAATCTTCAGTTCTAAAAACAGAGAGGCACAATTAAATGTCCTTCCCGTTCCACAAACACACTGAAGACACTGCCACTGACAATTCACTTTAGAAATAATGCAGTATCGGTGTCACTAACAGATTTTGGCGCAATGTTGAAATATGTAAATTCAGAAAAAAAGCTTTCTCAAGTGTAAAACATAAGTTGTTAACCTACTATAAGATTATTTTCCGCTACACCAACACTTGAACTGTCTGGAGAGGCCCTGACAGATTTCGGACAAATATTTCTGATTTTTTCAGAATTTTTTCAATTTGGGACCTCCAACTTATCTATCAGTTGGGGTCCTAGTGATGGGCCCCCAGAAATGTATCACCTATCTTGTGAATAAGTTACAAATAATATATATAGTAGGAAACCCTTTTGAGGATTTGTCTTGATGAGTTTAGGTATTTTAAGAGAACAAATGTTACCTATACTGTAAGAACTGTTTATTGGAAAACTACTGCAAACGAGATTCTGTATTCCCTCCTGCAAAATCCAAAGTAATATGTTCTTTTATGTAATGTTATGTCCTTCATGCAATGAATGCAATTTGTTGGCCTAAGATACATAATAATAATGTTTTCTTGATTTTCAGAGACAATACTAATACATTTGAAAATCCTGCATTTGAAGGTTTGTACTCTGCTATGATATATATTTGAAGAAAACCTGTCACCACGGAAGGCAGTGCAATCTACAAGCAGCTTGTTATAAAGTAGACGGAGCTAAGCAGATTGCTGCCACCACCAGACATCTGAGAAGCTCTGTCAGACGTTCTTCAGAACCTCCTGCTTGAGGTTCCTTTTGTTTTGCTTTCGTTTTCTCATCTCGTTGGCCTCTCTCAGCTGTCATGTAGTTGCACTGATTGCATCCCTTTAAATCCCTTCCCATACTGCATCACTTTGCGGTTTATACAACTTCCTGGAGTGTGTGCATGCTGGATGCTACTACTGAGTCTTCTACAGATAAGTTTTGTTTCATTTATTTGTGTTTTCCTGTTTGCTGGATCCCAGGTGACCCTGACTCCCTCCGTATCAAGTGTAGGGAGCCGGTGGGCGTGTCCCCTCACTATTTTAGGGTGTTCAGGTGTTATACAGTCGAGGAACGAGGATATGCGATCATCTAACATTGAGATTTTTGCATAGGCTGAGCAGTTAGGGAGAGAGCTAGGTCTGTTGCAGGGCTTTCCCTTTGGTTCTTTAGTTTTGGATCCAGTCAGTCGGATCTTCATTTTGTGTCTTCTAGTTTTCTGTACACCTTCCGTGACATTATAAACCGCCAAAACCGCCTTAAGCATGAATCCGGTTTCAACCTTGATTGACCGCATGCAGGGTCTTTCACTGGAGGTAGCAGCTCTCCGGAAAACTGTCTCTCAGTTTGAGGTGACCGTTTCTGCTTGCGTTCATGGAATTTGTTCTGAGCCTAAAATCTTGCTTCTGGATACGTTCTCCGGGGGTAGTGAGAATTTAGTTCGTTTTAGAGAGGCTTGCAAACTCCATTTTTGCCTACTTCCCCATTCCTCTGGTGATGAGGAGCGGAGGGTGGGGATCATCATCTTGCTGCTCAGGGATAACGCTCAGTTCTGGGCCTTTTCGCTGCCAGTGGGGGCATGGGTCAGATATATGATGATCCGGATCGTATTGCTCTGGCTGAGTCTAGACTACGTCTTTTATGCCAGGGTAAACAGTCCGCAGAGATATACTGTTCAGAATTTCGGAGATGGGTAGATGATACTGGTTGAAATGATGCTGCACTCCGAAGTCAATTTTGCCATGGTCTTTCAGAGGGATTGAAAGATGGATTTGCCTTTCATGAGAGACCTACCTCTTTGGACAATGCCATGTCTCGGGCCGTTCGTATTGACAGGCATCTTAGAGAGAGAGGAGATATCACTCCTTCCTGTCATACTCAGTCCAAGGACAGTGCGGCGGTCTCATTCAGTGCACAGGGGTCTCAGTCGCTCTCAATCCCTTCTGAGCAGGAGCCCATGCAGCTGGGTTTGCTTGCCTCTGACAATAGAAGATTCAGCTCTCATAGGAAGGTTTGTTTCTGTTGTGGAGGTATAAATCATTTGGCAAATGTTTTTCCCTCTAGGAGATTCAGGCAGTTTTTTGAGAGTAAAAAAGAAACAAAAAGAAAAAAATCCTCTAAAAACGTTCCATCTGTTACTATTGGCAAGGTTGATGCGGAAATTGAGGGTTTTCCGTTTGCTTGTAGTTCCCGTTTTGTCCTACCTGCCGGGGTGGCGCTAGAGAGAAAGAACATTTTTTGTGAGATTTTTGTAGATAGTGGAGCAGCTGTCAATCTCATTGATAATCAATTTGCTATAACTCATGGTTTCCAGGTATACATTTTGGGAAAGGATATACCTGTTTTTGCTATTGATTCTGTTCCACTTTCTCAGAAATTGTTAAAGGGCATAGTTCACAATATCCGTTTGATTGTGAGTGATACTCATGTTGAGAATGTGTCATGTTTCGTCCTAAGCGGGTTGCCTACTCCTCTAGTGTTGGGGCTACCCTGGCTCACTAAACATAACCCCACCATTGATTGGCAAGCGAGGCAAATAAATAGTTGGAGTGACTTTTGCAGAGAGAATTGCCTCACGACATCTGTTTCTGAGGTTTCTACTAAGACTGTACCATATTTTCTCTCTGAATTTTCGGATGTGTTTTCTGAGAGTGGTGTTCAGGAATTGCCCCAACACAGGGAGTACGATTGCCCAATTAATCTCACCCCAGGCGCCAAGCTGCCAAAATCTCGTTTATACAATCTCTCCCAACCTGAAAGGGTCGCTATGCGTGCTTATATCTCTGAGAGTCTGAGAAAGGGACACATACGACCCTCGAAGTCACCTGTTGCCGCTGGTTTGTTCTTTGTTAAGAAAAAAGATGGTTCTTTAAGACCATGTCTGGATTTAAGGGAGCTAAACAGTATCACAATTCGTGACCCTTATCCGCTTCCTCTGATCCCGGACCTGTTTAACCAGATTGTTGGGGCTAAAGTTTTTTCCAAGTTGGATCTAAGAGGGGCATACAACCTGTCAGGGTCAGAGAAGGAGACGATTGGAAGACGGCCTTCAATACCCCTGAGGGCCATTTTGAGAATTTGGTTATGCCTTTTGGTTTGATGAATGCTCCGGCTGTCTTTCAGCATTTTGTGAACAGCATTTTTTATCATTTAATGGGGAAATTTGTATTAGTGTATCTGAATGACATTTAGATTTTTTTCTCCTGATTTCAAAACTCATAAGGACCACCTACGTCAGGTCTTGCTCATCCTGCGGGAGAATAAATTGTATGCTAAACTGGAAAATGTGTGTTTGCGGTTCCAGAAATTCAATTTCTGGGGTTTCTTCTCTCCACTTCTGGTTTTCGCATGGACCCCGAGAAGGTCCGCGCTGTGCTTGATTGGGAGCTTCCTGATGCGTTTTTTGGGTTTTGCCAATTATTACAGGAAGTTTATTTTGAATTATTCCTCTGTTGTTAAACCACTCACTGATATGACTAGAAAGGGGGTAGATTTTTCCTCCTGGTCGGTAGAGGCGCGTAAGGCCTTTTCTAGTATCAAGGGGAGTTTTGCTTCCGCTCCCATCTTGGTACAACCTGATATTTCTCTGTCCTTCATAGTTGAGGTGGACGCTTCTGGGTGTGGGTGCGGTCTTGTCTCAGGGTCCCTCTCCTGCCAAATGGCGACCGTGTGCCTTTTTCTCAAAGAAACTCTCCTCCACAGAGAGAAATTACCATGTGGGAGATAGGGAGTTGTTGGCCATCAAGTTAGCTTTTGAGGAATGGCGCCATTGGCTAGAGGGAGCCAGACACCCTATTACCGTGTTTACTGACCATAAGAATATGGCCTACTTGGAGTCAGCCAAGCGTCTGAACCCGAGACAGGCCAGATGGTCTTTGTTCTTTTCAAGGTTTAATTTTGTTGTTACATTCCGCCCTGGGGTTAGGAATGTGAAGGCTGATGCCCTGTCACGTTGTTTGCCGGGAGGTGGGAATTTTGAAGACCCGGGTCCCATTTTGGCTGAAGGGGTGGTGGTCTCTGCTCTTTATCCTGAATTGGAGGCAGAGGTTCAGGTAGCCCAGTCAGAGGCTCCTAATCTTTGTCCTCCTGGGAGGTTGTTTGTGCCTCTCGCTTTAAGACACAAGATTTTTAAGGAGCACCACGATACTGTCCTTGCTGAGAACCCGGGGGCAAGAGCCACAGTGGATCTCATTGCTTGGAGATTCTGGTGGCCGGCACTTCGTAAGTCAGTTGAGGGTTTTGTGGCAGCCTGCGAGACCTGCACTCGTGCCAAGGTTCCTCATTCACGGCCATCAGGTCCTTTCTTCCGTTACCCATTCCTTCCTGTCCTTGGACACATCTGTCCATGGACTTCATTACGGACCTGCCTCGTTCCTCGGGGAAGACTGTGGTTCTGGTGGTGGTGGACCGTTTTAGCAAAATGGTGCATTTCATTCCTTTTCCTGGCTTGTCGAATGCTAAGACGCTAGCGCAGGCATTTATTGATCACATTGTCAAATTGCATGGTATTCCTTCAGACATAGTCTCTGATAGGAGCACGCAGTTTGTTTCCAGATTCTGGAAGGCTTTCTGTTCTCGCTTGGGGGTTCGGTTGTCATTCTCTTCTACTTTCCACCCGCAGTCGAATGACCAGACAGAGCGCGTCAATCAGAATCTGGAGACATATCTGCGCTGTTTTGTGGCGGAGAATCAGGAGGATTGGTGTTCTTTTTTTGTCCCTTGCTGAGTTTGCTTTAAATAACCGTCGTCAGGAGTCCTCTGATAAGTCACAATTTTTTGGTGCATATGGGTTTCATCCGCAGTTTGGGACATTCTCTGGAGAGGGGTCTTCTGGTTTACCTGATGAGGACAGATTCTCCTCGTCTTTGTCATCCATTTGGAAAAAGATTCAGGATAATCTAAAGCAGCGGTTCTCAACCTAGGGGTCGCGACCCCTTCGGGGGTCGATCGGCCCTTTCCGGGGGGTCGCCTGAGGCTTCCTATTAGGGCTGCACGATTGTAGCGTTGCATTACCCTACTTCGTGAGATTTCCCTACCTCCTGACTTCCCGTTGCACTGCTAATGACGTGAGGAGGCGTTCCTGAGTTTTGACGATCTGCGCATGCGCAAACCAACAGTTTATGGAAAATCTCAGCGGAGTCCAGCTTCACACCGTAACACTGCGCATGCGCCGGCCGGAGTTAGCCGCGTTTGCGCACTGGGCCGTAATATTTCCCTACTAAGGCTCTCCTGCGCATGCGCATTGTCCCGTATAAAGCTGAACTCCGCTGAGATTTTCCATAAACTGTCGGTTTGCGCATGAGCAGATCGTCAAAACTCAGGAACGCCTCCTCACGTCATTAGCAGTGCGACAGGAAGTCAGGAGGTAGGGAAATCTCACGAGGTAGGGTAGTATAACGCTACAAATAGGAGAGAGATTGTTTCACACAGGAGTAACATACTTTACACGCAAAGACAGTTATGTGCGCAGTTTAGGACACATGAGGGGACACATAGGGCCATGAGGGGGACCAGCATAAGATGCTATATGTCTTATGCTGGCCCCCCTCATGGCCCTATGTGTCATAGCACACATCCCCTATAACAGCGTACTCCACAGATCCACCCCATAACAGTGCCATCCACAGGTCCCCCACATAAGTGCTCTCCACAGATCCCCCATAACACTGTCATCCACAGATCCCCCATAACAGCGTCCTCCACAGATCCCCCATAACAGCGTCCTCCACAGATCCCCCATAACAGCGTCCTCCACAGATCCCCCATAACAGCGTCCTCCACAGATCCCCCATATAACAGCGTCCTCCACAGATCCCCAACAACACAGCGCCCTCCACAGATCCCCCACAACACAGCGCCCTCCACAGATCCCCCACAACACAGCGCCATCCACAGATCCCCCACAACACAGCGCCAATTACAGAACTACCTAACACCTTGTAATAGACTGGCATACATCCTGCATATCAGATATTTACATTACAATTCATAACAGTAGCAAAATTAGTTATGACGTAGCAAGGAAAAAAATGCAATGGTTGGGGGTCACCACAACATGAGGAACTGTATTAAGGGGTCATGGCTTTAGAAAGGTTAAGAACCACTGATCTACAGAGCATGAGTGAGAGATATAAGCGTGTGGCGGATAAGAGACGTGTGCCTGGTCCGGACCTGATTGTTGGTGATCTGTTGTGGTTGTCTACTAAGAATATCAAATTGAAGGTTCCCTCCTGGAAGTTGGGTCCTAAGTTTATTGGGCCTTACAAAATCTTGTCCGTCATCAATCCTGTTGCCTACTGTCTTGATCTTCCTCTGACTTGGAAGATCCATAATGTTTTCATAAGTCCTTATTAAAACCTTATGTCCAACCCATTGTACCCTCATCTTTGCCTCCTCCTCCGACTGTGGTTGATGGTAATCTTGAATTTCAGGTCTCTAGGATTGTGGATTCTCGTGTTGTCCGCGGTTCTCTCCAGTACCTCGTACATTGGGAGGGTTATGGTCCTGAGGAGAGGATGTGGGTCCCAGTGACGGACATTAAGGCCACTTGTCTCATCAGGACTTTCCATAGGTCCCATCCTGAGAAGGTTGGCTCTGAGTATCCGGAGTCCACTCGTAGAAGGAGGGGTACTGTCACCACCAGACATCTGAGAAGCTCTGTCAAATGTTCTTCAGAACCTCCTGCTTGAGGTTCCTTTTGTTTTGCTTTCGTTTTCTCATCTCGTTAGCCTCTCTCAGCTGTCATGTAGTTGCACTGATTGCATCCCTTTAAATCCCTTCCCATACTGCATCACTTTGCGGTTTATACAACTTCCTGGAGTGTGTGCATGCTGGATGCTACTACTGAGTCTTCTACAGATAAGTTTTGTTTTATTCATTTGTGTTTTCCTGTTTGCTGGATCCCAGGTGACCCTGACTCCCTCCGTATCAAGTGTAGGGAGCCAGGGGTCGTGTCCCCTCACTATTTTAGGGTGTTCAGGGCAGTTAGGGAGAGAGCCAGGTCTGTAGCAGGGCTTTCCCTTTGGTTCCTTAGTTTTGGATCCAGTCAGTTGGATCTTCATTTTGTGTCTTCTAGTTTTCTGTACACCTTCCGTGACAATTGCTATAAAGTTCTGTGGGAAAAGATTTAGTAAATCGTGTCATTTAAATTGTATACATTTAAATCTTTTTGTTTGTTTGTTTTGTTTTTTTATCTTATTTGTACACAGTTGCTATCTTATCGGTGATTGATAGCATTCTCTGTGTAAGGGCTCATTAACACGGCCGTTTTTTGCAGTTTGTAAATTACGCATCAGCAAAACACGGAAAACGGCCTTGTGCATCTCACATTTGGTGGAACAGAACGCGTGGTCCATAATAGAACAGTCCTATCCTTGTTTGTTAACGGACAAAAATAGGACATGTTCTATTTTTTATGAGGATGCAACGGATAGGACATAAGGATGCTGACAGCACATGGTGTGCTGTCCACATCTTTTGGGGCCCCATTGAAGTGAATGGGTCCACATCTGACCATCACAAAATGTGAATCGGATGCAGAAAAAAAGTTTGTGTGCATGAGCCCTAAGAGATAATTATTAGTCACTGATAGTTGTACATGGAGGTGGTCTTAAATTCAGAAACAGCAAATATTTCACTGTATAAATTACAAGTTTTAAATACCTTTATTTATATTGGCTTGTTTTTTTCTTTTCTAGGGGATAATCAGTGAAGGGTTTAAAAAGGCTGCTGTCATATTTATGAGCATGGAATTCGTCCTCCTAAAGGCACTGCAGGACGGCCTGTGTGAGAATACAGAGCACAGAGCCTTATGTAGGCTGCCATCTTGATACAGCCACATTGGAGCTTTTTGTGGCATGTACAGAGATAGGAATTTTGATTACATTCAGTGATACAGATGAACAAATCAGGTTCGTCCAAAGCAGGATGAACCTGATTCCCTCATTATATATACACTCACCTAAAGAATTATTAGGAACACCTGTTCTATTTCTCATTAATGTGATTATCTAGTCAACCAATCACATGGCAGTTGCTTCAATGCATGTAGGGTTGTGGTCCTGGTCAAGACAATCTCCTGAACTCCAAACTGAATGTCAGAATGGGAAAGAAAGGTGGGCTACAACAGCAGAAGACCCCACCGGGTACCACTCATCTCCACTACAAATAGGAAAAAGAGGCTACAATTTGCATGAGCTCACCAAAATTGGTCTGTTGAAGACTGGAAAAATGTTGCCTGGTCTGATGAGTCTCGAATTCTGTTGAGACATTCAAATGGTAGAGTCCGAATTTGGCGTAAACAGAATGAGAACATGTATCCATCATGCCTTGTTACAACTGTGCAGGCTGGTGGTGGTGGTGGTGTAATGGTGTGGGGGATGTTTTCTGGGCACACTTTAGTCCCCTTAGTGCCAATTGGCCATTGTTTAAATGCCACGGGCTACCTGAGCATCGTTTCTGACCATGTCCATCCCTTCATGACCACCATGTACCCATCCTCTGATGGCTACTTCCAGCAGGATAATGCACCATGTCACAAAGCTCGAATCATTTCAAATTGGTTTCTTGAACATGACAATGATTCACTGTACTAAAATGGCCTCCACAGTCACCAGATCTCAACCCAATAGAGCATCTTTGGGATGTGGTGGAACGGGAGCTTCGTGCCCTGGATGTGCATCCCTCAAATCTCCATCAACTGCAAGATGCTATCCTATCAATATGGGCCAACATTTCTAAAGAAGGCTATCAGCACCTTGTTGAATCAATGCCACGTAGAATTAAGGCAGTTCTGAAGGCAAAAGGGGGTCCAAAACCGTAATAGTATGGTGTTCCTAATAATTCTTTAGGTGAGTGTATATATATATATATATATATATATATATACACAGAAAAAGTCAATAACGTAAAGATTTTATAATAACATGTTTTTCAGTATTTTTTATTCTCTCCTGGATAATCTCTTTAAGTGTATAAATTAGTTATCCTGAATTATTTTCCCACAAAAAATATATCAAGCTGCTTAGCTCCTCTTGCTCTATATAATGCTGCCTGCGGATTTGACTGCATTTTGTGGTGACAGGTTCACTTTAAAGGAGTTGCCCAGTCTTTTTTATAAAAAAATAGGTAATCACTGTAAAATAGTATTCCCTTAAACAAATCCATGACAAGTCAACTCTTGAACAGTTTCAACTGAATACACAAACTTTACATTTAGCTCAGTAAAGTAACCTAAATTAATCACTAGGAACAGATGCTAAACAATATATACACAGAGACCTATTGAATACAAAGTGCTAGTTCAATGAAATATGACCATGTTATGACACAGTGACATCTTGTGGATATGACCATGTTATGACACAGTGACACCTAGTGGAATAAAGTTAACACTAATCATTGCTGGAAAAAAAGAAAAGTTATGTTTTGAAAAAAAATTATGTTAAATTGTAAATTTCCCAAATGTAATTCTTACAAGGCATTTTATTTAATAAAGGGAACACATACAGAGAACATACTACCATTGTGAACTCTTCTATCTCGCTTCAGTTCCTAAGATGTGGGCTGGAGAGCTAACCATCAGAGAAGAAAGGGATTACATAATGCAATCATAAACTTGGTATATTAAAGTTTTGTCATGGATGGTGTTGCAGAAAGCTGGAACTTATAACAAAACATCCGACTGGCTTGATCCCAAACTAAGGAGCATATGGGTGAGCCCTATAAAACCCCTAGAGCTCTCCCTGAATGCTATGCCCATGCAAAGATTTTTATGGTAGATGATTGCATGTCCATGTACCTCATATTATGTGACACCTGAAAACCCTATAATAGTGAGGGGACACGACCACCTGCTCCCTGCACTTAATATGGACAGAGTCAGGGTCACCTAGAATCAAGCCAGCAAGGAAACACAAATAAAGGAAACAGACTTTTCTGAGGTAGCAGTCTCCAGCAGTGAACACAATCCAGGAAGAAGTATAAACCGCAAAGTGAGGCAGTATGGGAGGGAATATAAAGGGAGACAACAGCGGATAATGCGAGAATCCACAATCCTAGATACCTGGAATTCAAGATTACCATCAACAACAATCGGAGGAGGAGGCAAAGAGGAGGGTACAGTGGATTGGACATAAGGTTTAAATAGGGACCTGTAAAAAACATTATGGATCTTCCAAGTCTGAGGAAGATCAAGACGGAAGGCAACGGGATTGATGACGGACAAGATCTTGTAAGGCCCAATAAACTTAGGACCCAACTTCCAGGAGGGAACCTTCAGTTTGATATTCTTTGTAGACAACCACACCAGATCCGCCACATTCAGGTCCGGACCAGACACACGTCTCTTATCCGCCACACGCTTATATCTCTCACTCATCCTCTTCAGATTACCCTGAATCTTTTGCCAAATAAATGACAAAGACGAGGAAAATCTCTCCTCATCAGGTAAACCAGAAGAACCCTCTCCAGAGAATGTCCCAAACTGCGGATGAAACCCATATTTACCAAAAATTGGTGACTTATCAGAGGACTCCTGGCAACGGTTATTTAACCACCTCAGCTCCCCTAGCTTAAAGGGACACTGACAGGCCCAATAACCATAATTAGCTGTACATATCCATGCACAGGTCTTCTAATGTGCATTTAAAACATATAAGTATCCCCCCTGTCCACATTATGAATACTGCAAACTCGTGTTTTATAACCTAAAGTAATCCCTGTTCTTTCTGCCCAAGGGGCGGGGTTTCAGCTTCTCTGGGCACAAGTATTCATAATGTGGACAGGGGGGATACTTATATGTTTTTAATGCACATTAGAAGACCTGTGCATGGATATGTACAGCTAATTATGGTTATTGGGCCTGTCAGTGTCCCTTTAAACACCCTTAATGACCAGACCACTTTTTACAATCCTGCACTACACTACTTTCAAATTTTATTTCTCAGTCATACAACTTACCACCCAAATTTATTTTACCTCCTTTTCTTCTCACTAATAGGGCTTTCATTTGGTGGTATTTTATTGCTGCTGACATTTTTACTTTTTTTGTTATTAATCCAAATTTGCAGATTTTTTTTTGCGAAAAAATGACATTTTTCAATTTCAGTTGTAAAATTTTTCAAAAAAAACTACATTTCTATATAAATTATTCTCTAAATGTATTGTTCTACATGTCTTTGATTAAAAAAAAGTTTGGGTAAAAAAAATGGTTTGGGTAAAAAAAATGGTTTGGGTAAAAGTTATAGCGTTTACAAACTATGGTACAAAAATGTGAATTTCCGCATTTTGAAGCAGCTCTGACTTTCTGAGCACCTGTCATGTTTCCTGAGGTTGTGACAAAAAATAAAAACTTCCATGAACTTACTATGCCCATCACGAAATACCTTGGGGTGTCTTCTTTCCAAAATGGGGTCACTTGTGGGGTATTTATACTGCCTTGGCATTTTAGGGGCCCTAATGCGTGAGAAGTAGTTTGGAATCCAAATTCGTAAAAAATGCCATGTGAAATCCTAAAGGTGCTCTTTAGAATTTGTGCCCCTTTGCCCACCTAGGCTGCAAAAAAGTGTCACACATGTGATATCGCCGTACTCAGAAGAAGTAGGGCAACGTGTTTTGGGGTGTATTTTTACATATATGCTTACATATTTCTCTAAAAGTCAACTTTTCCCATTTTTTTATACAAAGTTGTCATTTGACACAGATATTTATCTCACCCAGCATGGGTATATGTAAAAAGACACCCCAAAACACATTGCCCAACTTCTCCTGAGTACGGCGATACCACATGTGTGACACTTTTTTGCAGCCTAGGGGCGCAAAGGGGCACAAATTCCTTTTAGGAGGGCATTTTTAGACATTTGGATTCCAGACTTCTTCTCACGCTTTAAGGCCCCTAAAATGCCAGGGCAGTATAAATACCCTAAAAACCAAACATGTGGAATATTGTATCAAAAAATATCATTTATTATAAAATATAAAAAATGGAGAACAACGGGATGTTGTAATACAGTACACGGAGAAGCACAGGGTAAGTCTGTTCAAAAGAAACACCATGGAACTGCGCAGGATAGTGCGCAATCAGGTACGATCAAGAAGTGAGGCTAAGGCTAAGGCTCTGGGAAACCAAAAAGATATCACATATAGTGGTCACCCCAATAGGGGTATGGTACACACGGTACCACATACAAAAGGTGAACCCAAAGTCGTAGTTAGCATGCACTGGTAGTATAGGCGTCACAATCAGCCCAATATAATAATTGGATGATAACTAGGCTTGAGATACAAGTAATACAAGCGCCTGAGTGCATGGGACCTAGCAAAAACATATACAGGGGAACCCCACATACAATCTAAAACGTACTAAATGCGGACCGTACCTGAGGACATGGTGGCAATTGGAATGACAGA
Organism: Bufo gargarizans; assembly: GCF_014858855.1. Taxonomy (NCBI): domain Eukaryota; kingdom Metazoa; phylum Chordata; class Amphibia; order Anura; family Bufonidae; genus Bufo; species Bufo gargarizans. Next base: position 106,201,394 of record NC_058086.1, on the reverse strand, counting down.
CCCTGGGCGCGGGACCTCGACGCGCGTTTCACCTCACGGCTCCTGACGAAGCCGTGAGGTGAAACGCGCGTCGAGGTCCCGCGCCCAGGGTCTGTCATTCCAATTGCCACCATGTCCTCTGGTACGGTCCGCATTTAGTACGTTTTAGATTGTATGTGGGGTTCCCCTGTATATGTTTTTGCTAGGTCCCATGCACTCAGGCGCTTGTATTACTTCTATCGCAAGCCTAGTTATCATCCAATTATTATATTGGGCTGATTGTGACGCCTATACTACCAGTGCATGCTAACAACGACTTTGGGTTCACCTTTTGTCTGTGGTACCATGTGTACCATACCCCTATTGGGGTGACCACTATATGTGATATCTTTTTGGTTTCCCAGAGCCTTAGCCTTAGCCTCACTTCTTGATCGTACCTGATTGCGCACTATCCTGCGCAGTTCCATGGTGTTTCTTTTGAACAGACTTACCCTGTGCTTCTCCGTGTACTGTATTACAACATCCCGTTGTTCTCCATTTTTTATATTTTATAATAAATGATATTTTTTGATACAATATTCCACTTGTTTGGTTTTTAGTTTACTCTGGATTTGGTACAAGTGGTCATTATAGCTGTCTTAGTTGACAGAGCTGCCTTGTTGTAGGTTAACAGTATAAATACCCCACATGTAACCCAAGTTTGGAAAGAAGACACCCCAAGGTATTTTGTGATGGGCATAGTGAGTTCATGGAAGTTTTTATTTTTTGTCACAAGTTAGTGGAATATGAGACTTTGTAAGAAAAACAAACAACAAAAAAAAACATAATTTTCCGCTAACTTGGGACAAAAGAATAAAAACTTCTATGAACTCACTATGCCCATCAGTGAAGACCTTAGTGTCTTCTTTCCAAAATGAGGTCATTTGTGGGGTGTTTGTACTGCCCTGGCATTTGAGGGTCCCCGCAATCATTACATGTATGGCCAGCATTAGGAGTTTCTGCTATTCTACTTATATTGAGCATACAGGTAATGAGATTTTTTTTTTCCGTTCAGCCTCTGGGCTGAAAGAAAAACTGAACGGCACAGATTTCTTCATTCGCATCGATCAATGTGGATGAAAAAATCTCTGCCCCAAAAAGGAGTGGAAAGGCGTCTGCCAGGACATAGGAGCTCCGCCCAACATACATACCCACTTAGCTCGTATGCCCTGGCAAACCCGATTTCTCCATTCACATCAATCGATGTGGATGAATAAATCATTGCCGTTTTTTTGTTTGTTTTGTTTTTATGTACAAAGTGTTTGCCAAAGCATATGAACAGCACCGCCCCCTCAGCTCATAAGCATAGACAAACATATCTTTTTTACTGCAGAGGAGAAATCTCGTCTTGCAGCGCCGCATACACCAACTTTTGTGTAATCTGACAGCAGCGCAATGCTTCTGTGAGAATGCACATCAGTGCTGCAGCTGGTCGATTGGTTGGTCCACCTAGAAGGTAAAAAAAACTAAACAAAAAAGAAAAAAACTGTCCGCAACGCAATAAATTTATTAACATGAACTTTATAATAACATTTGAACAGAACATTAACTTTTATGAACTTTGGAAACAGAACATTAACTTTTTTGCTTACCGGTGATTATTTTTTGTTTTTGTTTTTTTACCTTCATAGGACAAAGCTTTCCTTCCCCATGGGACAATGTGCAAAGCGCAAATCACTCAGAGATGTGGCGAAGTACATTATGCACTTTGTACCAGGTGAAAGGAGAGGTTTGCAGCAGCTCTGTGTGAATGGGCCCTAATAGCCCTGTGTGCCTGTCCTGTGAGATGCAATCCCTATGCTAAGTGTACCTGTGTGTGGTACTTCCGGAAACACTCCCCTAAGCATAGGGCAGGGTGGTCAGGGCAGTCAGGACAGAAATAGCGGGTGTCACGCCTTATTCCACTCCTGCTACAGACACAACATTTTTTTCGGGGTGGCGGTTGGTTTGAGGTACCGGCAACGACACTGGGGAAATGTCGCTCGTGTAGACGGCTCACTACACTGGTGGTTGGGGCCACGGAACCTCTTGGATACAGGAGGTTCTCGATGATCTCTTCCTGAAATTTGAGGAAGGATCGTGTTCTCCCAGCCTTACTGTAGAGAACAAAACTATTATATACAGCCAATTGAATCAAATATACAGACACCTTCTTATACCAGCGTCTGGTTCTGCGGGAAAGTAAATAGGGAGCCAACATCTGGTCATTGAAGTCCACCCCTCCCATGAGCGAATTATAGTCGTGGACACAGAGGGGCTTTTCAATGACACTGGTTGCTCGTTCAATTTGGATTGTCATGTCTGCGTGAATGGAGGAGAGGATGTAAACGTCATGCTTGTCTCTCCATTTCACCGCGAGCAGTTCTTGGTTACACAAGGCAGCCCTCTCCCCCCTTGCAAGACGGGTGGTAACGAGCTGTTGGGGGAAGCCCCGGCGACTAGGTCACGCAGTGCCACTTTTCTAGGAACAGATGCCTGAAGAGGGGCACACTTGTGTAGAAATTGTCCACATAAAGATGGTACCCCTTGCCAAATAAGGGTGACACCAAGTCCCAGACTGTCTTCCCACTGCTCCCCAGGTAGTCAGGGCAACCGACCAGCTCCAGGGTCTGATCTTTACCCTCATAGATCCGAAATTTGTGGGTATAGCCTGTGGCCCTTTCACATAGCTTATACAATTTAACCCCATACTGGGCGCGCTTGCTTGGGATGTATTATTTGAAGCCAAGGCGCCCGGTAAAATGTATAAGGGACTTGTCTACGCAGATGTTTTGCTCAGGGGTATACAAATCTGCAAATTTGGTGTTAAGGTGGTCCATGAGGGGCCGAATTTTGTGGAGCCGGTCAAAAGCTGGGTGGCCTCTGGGACGGGAGGTGCTGTTGTCGCTAAAGTGCAGGAAGCGCAGGATGGTCTCAAATAGTGTCCTGGACATGGCAGCAGAGAACATGGCACGTGATGAATTGGGTTTGTGGACCAATATGACGGCAATTCATGCTTTTTGTTAGGCCCATATTGAGGAGAAGGCCCATATTGAGGAGAAGACCCAGAAAGACTGGGCATAAAAGCTTCCCGGATTGGCGGCTATAAATTGAGTGGCATATCGATTTGTTTCTGCCACAACTAAGTCCAACAGTTCCGCAGTCAAGAACAACTAAAAAAAAAACTGCCAAACCGATCTGAGCTGTCTCAACCCGAACTCCATACTGGGCGCTGAAAGTGGGAACTACTGGTGCGGCTGAAGTTGGGGGCTGCCAATCAGGGTTTGCCAGCACCTCAGGGACTCTAGGGGCTCTACGGGCCTGTCTGTGCGGTGGCTGCGATGGGGGAACTAAAGCATGTGCCACCATACCAGCTTCAACTGCCCTTCTGGGGCTCGCCACTTCACCATGTTGTATGGCAGTGCTGGTACTAGGTCCAGGATGGGCTGCGCTGCTGGTGTATGCCTCACTGCGTAATCTGACAGCGCCAGCCCCACTCTGCTGCCCTTGAAGCAGATCCTGCTCAACCTGTGGTCTAGAAACACGCGGCCGGGTACGCCTGGTGGTATCAGGGACCTCAACCTCCTCGTCCGAACTTTGGGTCAGACTGCCATGCTTTCTACAGGTTTGTATTCTGACCCGCTGGATTCGTCAGATGAGGGTTCCCATTCCTCATCCGACTGAGTCAGAAGCCTGTAGGCCTCTTCATAAGAATACCCCTTATTTGCCATTTGGACTACTAAATTTAGGGGGTATTCCCTGAGACTACCCAAGAAAAAAAGCAAGCCTGTCTTACAAATGGGAGGCTAGCGAAGTACCGGAGGCTGCTGCGATTGATAAAAAATATCAAAACTGATTTTTTTTATCACCGCAGCGCTTGTAAAGTGATTGTGCAGTGATTTTTTTGTCACTGCGGGGGGGGGGGGGGGGGCGTGGGTGAATGCACGTGTGGGCGACCAATCAGGCTTGATCGGGCAAACACTGCATTTTGGGTGGAGGGCGAGCTAAGGTGACACTAATACTATTATAGATCTGACTGTGATCAGTTCTGATCACTTACAGATACTATAAAAGTAAAAATGCTGATTAGCGAATCAGTGACTGCGGTGCGGTGGGCTGGGCGCTAACCGACGCTAACTGCCTAACAAAGGGGCCTAAACTATCCTAAACCTAACCGTCAATACTAGTGAAAAAAAAAAGTGACAGTTTACACAGATCACTTTTTTCCCTTTCACTAGGTGATTGACAGGGGCGATCAAGGAGTTAATTGGGGTGATGGGGGCTAAGTGTGCTGTTTGGTGTACTCACTTTGAACTGTGCTCCTCTGCTGGAACCAACCGACGAAAAGAACCAGCAGAGGAGCACAGCAGCCATTTAACACATTATATTTATAAATATAATGTGTTAGATGGCTTCTGATTCGATTTTTTGAAAATCATCAGCCTGCCAGTGACAATCATTGGCTGGCAGGCTGATGACAAAATTGTCCTTTAACTTTTGCCGGCCCGCGATGCGCATGCGCGGGCCGGCTCTGACCGAAATCTTGCATCTCACGAGATGACGCGCGGGCGCGTCCAGGAGGAATTACAGGGCCGCCGCAAAAACGCATCCCTGCGTGTGGCGGTCCTGAGGAGGTTAAAGCAAACTCAGCAAGGGACAAAAAAGAACACCAATCCTCGTGATTCTCCGCCGCAAAACAGCGCAGATATGTCTCCAGATTCTGATTGACTCGTTCGGTCTGACCATTCGACTGCGGGTGAAAAGCATAAGAGAACGAAAACCGGACCCCCAAACGAGAACAGAAGGCCTTCCAGAATCTGGAAACAAATTGCGTGCCCCTATTAGAGACGATGTCTGTAGGAATGCCATGCAATTTAACATTGTGATCAACAAACGCTTGCGCCAGTGTCTTAGCATTGGGTAACCCAGAAAAGGGAATGAAATGCGCCATTTTGCTAAAACGGTCCACTACTACCAGAATCACAGTCTTCCCCGAGGAAGGAGGCAGGTCCGTAATGAAGTCCATGGACAGATGCGTCCAAGGACGGGAAGGAATGGGTAACGGGAGGAGAGAACCCGATGGCCGTGAATGAGGGACCTTGGCACGAGCGCAGGTCTCGCAGACTGCCACAAAACCCTCAAACGTCTTACGAAGAGCCTGCCACCAGAATCTCCGAGCAATGAGATCCACTGTGGCTCTGCTCCCCGGGTGCCCAGCAAGGACAGTATCGTGGTGCTCCTTAAAAACATTGTGTTGTAAAGCGAGAGGCACAAACAACCTCCCAGGGGGACAAAGATCAGGAGCCTCTGCCTGAGCTGCCTGAACCTCTGCCTCCAAATCAGGATAAAGAGCAGAGATGACCACCCCTTCAGCCAAAATGGGACCCGGGTCTTCAAAGTTCCCCCCTCCCGGAAAACAACGTGACAGGGCATCCGCCTTCACATTTTTAACCCCAGGGCGGACTGTAACAACAAAATTAAACCTAGAAAAGAACAAAGACGATCTGGCCTGTCTCGGGTTCAGACGCTTGGCCGATTGCAAGTAGGCCAGATTCTTATGGTCTGTAAACACAGTAATAGGGTGTCTGGCTTCCTCTAACCAATGGTGCCATTCCTCCATAGCTAATTTGATAGCCAACAACTCCCTACCTCCCACATCGTAATTTCTCTCTGCAGAGGAGAGTTTCCTTGAGAAAAAGGCACACGGTCGCCATTTGGAGAGGGACCCTGAGATAAGACCGCACCCACACCCACCTCAGAAGCGTCCACCTCAACAAAAAAAGGTAGAGAGACATCAGGTTGTACTAAAATGGGAGCGGAAGCAAAACTATCTTTGATACTAGAAAAGTTTTTAAGCTCATCTACCACCACAAAGAAAAATCTACCCCCTTTTTAGTCATATCAGTGAGTGGCTTAACAACAGAGGAATAATTCAAAATGAACTTTCTGTAATAACTGGCAAAACCCAAAAACCGCATCAGCGCCTTCTGATTCTCAGGAAGCTCCCAATCAAGCACAGCACGGACCTTCTCAGGGTCCATGCGAAAACCAGAAGCGGAGAGAAGGAAACCAAGAAATTGAATCTCCGGAACCGCAAACACATTTTTCCAGCTTAGCGTACAATTTATTATACCGCAGAATCAGCAAGACCTGACGTAGGTGGTCTCGATGAGTATTGGAATCAGGAGAAAAAATCTAAATGTCATCCAGATACACCAGTACAAATTTCCCCATTAAATGATGAAAAATGCTGTTCACAAAATGTTGGAAGACGGCCGGAGCATTCATCAAACCAAAAGGCATAACCAAATTCTCGAAATGACCCTCAGGGGTATTGAAGGCCTTCTTCCATTCGTCCCCTTCCCTGACCCTGACCAAGTTGCATGCCCCTCTTAAATCCAACTTAGAAAAAACCTTAGCCCCAACAATCTGGTTAAACAGGTCCGGGATCAGAGGAAGCGGATATGGGTCACGAACTGTGATACGGTTCAGCTCCCTGAAATCCAGACAAGGTCTTAAAGAACCATCTTTTTTCTTAAAAAAAAAAATAAACAATGGCAACAGGTGACTTCGAGGGTTGGATGTGTCCCTTTTTTAAGGCTCTCAGAGATATAAGGATGCATAGCGACTCTTTCATGTTGGGAGAGATTGTATAAACGTGATTTGGGCAGTTTGGTGCCTGGGATGAGATTAATAGGGCAGTCGTACTCCCAGTGCGGGGGAAACTCCTGGACACCACTCTCGGAAAACACATTCGAAAATTTAGAGAGAAAAGATGGCACAGTCTTGGTAGAAATCTCTGAAATAGATGCTGTGAGGCAATTCTGTCTGCAAAACTCACTCCAAACATTTATTTTCCTTGCTTGCCAATCAATGGTGGGGTTATGTTTAGTGAGCCAGGGTAGCCCCAACACTAGAGGAGTAGGTAATCCGCTTAAGACGAAACATGACATATCCTCAACATGAGCATCACCCACAGGCAAACGGATATTGCGAACTATGCCCTTTAACGATCTTTGAGAAAGTGGAGCGGAATCGATCGCAAAAACAGGTATATCCTTCTCCAAAGTGCATACCTGGAAACCATGTGTTATTGCAAATTGATCATCAATGAGATTGACAGCTGCTACACTATCTACAAAAATCTTACAAACAATGTTCTTGCTGTCTAGCGCCACCCTGGCAGGTAGGAGAAAACGGGAACTACAAGTAAATGGCAAACCTTCAATTTCCGCGTCAACCTTGCTAATAGTAGCAAATGGAAAGTTTTTAGAGGGTTTTTTTCTTTTTTTTTTTCTTTTATTACCCTCAGAAAACTCCATGAATCTATTAGAGGGGCAAACATTTGCCAAATGATTTATACCCCCACAACAGAAACAAACCCTCCTCTGAGAGCTGGATCATCTCAAAAAGTGTCACACATGTGATATCGCCGTACTCAGAAGAAGTAGGGCAACGTGTTTTGGGGTGTATTTTTACATATATGCTTACATATTTCTCTAAAAGTCAACTTTTCCCATTTTTTTATACAAAGTTGTCATTTGACACAGATATTTATCTCACCCAGCATGGGTATATGTAAAAAGACACCCCAAAACACATTGCCCAACTTCTCCTGAGTACGGCGATACCACATGTGTGACACTTTTTTGCAGCCTAGGGGCGCAAAGGGGCACAAATTCCTTTTAGGAGGGCATTTTTAGACATTTGGATTCCAGACTTCTTCTCACGCTTTAAGGCCCCTAAAATGCCAGGGCAGTATAAATACCCTAAAAACCAAACATGTGGAATATTGTATCAAAAATATCATTTATTATAAAATATAAAAAATGGAGAACAACGGGATGTTGTAATACAGTACACGGAGAAGCACAGGGTAAGTCTGTTCAAAAGAAACACCATGGAACTGCGCAGGATAGTGCGCAATCAGGTACGATCAAGAAGTGAGGCTAAGGCTAAGGCTCTGGGAAACCAAAAAGATATCACATATAGTGGTCACCCCAATAGGGGTATGGTACACACGGTACCACATACAAAAGGTGAACCCAAAGTCGTAGTTAGCATGCACTGGTAGTATAGGCGTCACAATCAGCCCAATATAATAATTGGATGATAACTAGGCTTGAGATACAAGTAATACAAGCGCCTGAGTGCATGGGACCTAGCAAAAACATATACAGGGGAACCCCACATACAATCTAAAACGTACTAAATGCGGACCGTACCTGAGGACATGGTGGCAATTGGAATGACAGACCCTGGGCGCGGGACCTCGACGCGCGTTTCACCTCACGGCTCCTGACGAAGCCGTGAGGTGAAACGCGCGTCGAGGTCCCGCGCCCAGGGTCTGTCATTCCAATTGCCACCATGTCCTCTGGTACGGTCCGCATTTAGTACGTTTAGATTGTATGTGGGGTTTCCCTGTATATGTTCTCGCTAGGTCCCATGCACTCAGGCGCTAACCAATTGTATTATTTCTATCTCAAGCCTAGTTATCATCCAATTATTATATTGGGCTGATTGTGACGCCTATACTACCAGTGTATGCTAACCACGACTTTGGGTTCACCTTCTGTCTGTGGTACCGTGTGTACCATACCCCTATTGGGGTGACCACTATATGTGATATCTTTTTGGTTTCCCAGAGCCTTAGCCTTAGCCTCACTTCTTGATCGTACCTGATTGCGCACTATCCTGCGCAGTTCCATGGTGTTTCTTTTGAACAGACTTACCCTGTGCTTCTCCGTGTACTGTATTACAACATCCCGTTGTTCTCCATTTTTTATATTTTATAATAAATGATATTTTTTGATACAATATTCCACTTGTTTGGTTTTTAGTTTACTCTGGATTTGGTACAAGTGGTCATTATAGCTGTCTTAGTTGACAGAGCTGCCTTGTTGTAGGTTAACAGTATAAATACCCCACATGTAACCCAAGTTTGGAAAGAAGACACCCCAAGGTATTTTGTGATGGGCATAGTGAGTTCATGGAAGTTTTTATTTTTTGTCACAAGTTAGTGGAATATGAGACTTTGTAAGAAAACAAACAACAAAAAAAAACATAATTTTCCGCTAACTTGGGACAAAAGAATAAAAACTTCTATGAACTCACTATGCCCATCAGTGAAGACCTTAGTGTCTTCTTTCCAAAATGAGGTCATTTGTGGGGTGTTTGTACTGCCCTGGCATTTGAGGGTCCCCGCAATCATTACATGTATGGCCAGCATTAGGAGTTTCTGCTATTCTACTTATATTGAGCATACAGGTAATGAGATTTTTTTTTTTCCGTTCAGCCTCTGGGCTGAAAGAAAAACTGAACGGCACAGATTTCTTCATTCGCATCGATCAATGTGGATGAAAAAATCTCTGCCCCAAAAAGGAGTGGAAAGGCGTCTGCCAGGACATAGGAGCTCCGCCCAACATACATACCCACTTAGCTCGTATGCCCTGGCAAACCCGATTTCTCCATTCACATCAATCGATGTGGATGAATAAATCATTGCCGTTTTTTTGTTTGTTTTGTTTTTATGTACAAAGTGTTTGCCAAAGCATATGAACAGCACCGCCCCCTCAGCTCATAAGCATAGACAAACATATCTTTTTTACTGCAGAGGAGAAATCTCGTCTTGCAGCGCCGCATACACCAACTTTTGTGTAATCTGACAGCAGCGCAATGCTTCTGTGAGAATGCACATCAGTGCTGCAGCTGGTCGATTGGTTGGTCCACCTAGAAGGTAAAAAAAACTAAACAAAAAAGAAAAAAACTGTCCGCAACGCAATAAATTTATTAACATGAACTTTATAATAACATTTGAACAGAACATTAACTTTTATGAACTTTGGAAACAGAACATTAACTTTTTTGCTTACCGGTGATTATTTTTTGTTTTTGTTTTTTTACCTTCATAGGACAAAGCTTTCCTTCCCCATGGGACAATGTGCAAAGCGCAAATCACTCAGAGATGTGGCGAAGTACATTATGCACTTTGTACCAGGTGAAAGGAGAGGTTTGCAGCAGCTCTGTGTGAATGGGCCCTAATAGCCCTGTGTGCCTGTCCTGTGAGATGCAATCCCTATGCTAAGTGTACCTGTGTGTGGTACTTCCGGAAACACTCCCCTAAGCATAGGGCAGGGTGGTCAGGGCAGTCAGGACAGAAATAGCGGGTGTCACGCCTTATTCCACTCCTGCTACAGACACAACATTTTTTTCGGGGTGGCGGTTGGTTTGAGGTACCGGCAACGACACTGGGGAAATGTCGCTCGTGTAGACGGCTCACTACACTGGTGGTTGGGGCCACGGAACCTCTTGGATACAGGAGGTTCTCGATGATCTCTTCCTGAAATTTGAGGAAGGATCGTGTTCTCCCAGCCTTACTGTAGAGAACAAAACTATTATATACAGCCAATTGAATCAAATATACAGACACCTTCTTATACCAGCGTCTGGTTCTGCGGGAAAGTAAATAGGGAGCCAACATCTGGTCATTGAAGTCCACCCCTCCCATGAGCGAATTATAGTCGTGGACACAGAGGGGCTTTTCAATGACACTGGTTGCTCGTTCAATTTGGATTGTCATGTCTGCGTGAATGGAGGAGAGGATGTAAACGTCATGCTTGTCTCTCCATTTCACCGCGAGCAGTTCTTGGTTATACAAGGCAGCCCTCTCCCCCCTTGCAAGACGGGTGGTAACGAGCTGTTGGGGGAAGCCCCGGCGACTAGGTCACGCAGTGCCACTTTTCTAGGAACAGATGCCTGAAGAGGGGCACACTTGTGTAGAAATTGTCCACATAAAGATGGTACCCCTTGCCAAATAAGGGTGACACCAAGTCCCAGACTGTCTTCCCACTGCTCCCCAGGTAGTCAGGGCAACCGACCAGCTCCAGGGTCTGATCTTTACCCTCATAGATCCGAAATTTGTGGGTATAGCCTGTGGCCCTTTCACATAGCTTATACAATTTACCCCATACTGGGCGCGCTTGCTTGGGATGTATTATTTGAAGCCAAGGCGCCCGGTAAAATGTATAAGGGACTTGTCTACGCAGATGTTTTGCTCAGGGGTATACAAATCTGCAAATTTGGTGTTAAGGTGGTCCATGAGGGGCCGAATTTTGTGGAGCCGGTCAAAAGCTGGGTGGCCTCTGGGACGGGAGGTGCTGTTGTCGCTAAAGTGCAGGAAGCGCAGGATGGTCTCAAATAGTGTCCTGGACATGGCAGCAGAGAACATGGCACGTGATGAATTGGGTTTGTGGACCAATATGACGGCAATTCATGCTTTTTTGTTAGGCCCATATTGAGGAGAAGGCCCATATTGAGGAGAAGACCCAGAAAGACTGGGCATAAAAGCTTCCCGGATTGGCGGCTATAAATTGAGTGGCATATCGATTTGTTTCTGCCACAACTAAGTCCAACAGTTCCGCAGTCAAGAACAACTAAAAAAAAAACTGCCAAACCGATCTGAGCTGTCTCAACCCGAACTCCATACTGGGCGCTGAAAGTGGGAACTACTGGTGCGGCTGAAGTTGGGGGCTGCCAATCAGGGTTTGCCAGCACCTCAGGGACTCTAGGGGCTCTACGGGCCTGTCTGTGCGGTGGCTGCGATGGGGGAACTAAAGCATGTGCCACCATACCAGCTTCAACTGCCCTTCTGGGGCTCGCCACTTCACCATGTTGTATGGCAGTGCTGGTACTAGGTCCAGGATGGGCTGCGCTGCTGGTGTATGCCTCACTGCGTAATCTGACAGCGCCAGCCCCACTCTGCTGCCCTTGAAGCAGATCCTGCTCAACCTGTGGTCTAGAAACACGCGGCCGGGTACGCCTGGTGGTATCAGGGACCTCAACCTCCTCGTCCGAACTTTGGGTCAGACTGCCATGCTTTCTACAGGTTGTATTCTGACCCGCTGGATTCGTCAGATGAGGGTTCCCATTCCTCATCCGACTGAGTCAGAAGCCTGTAGGCCTCTTCATAAGAATACCCCTTATTTGCCATTTGGACTACTAAATTTAGGGGGTATTCCCTGAGACTACCCAAGAAAAAAAGCAAGCCTGTCTTACAAATGGGAGGCTAGCGAAGTACCGGAGGCTGCTGCGATTGATAAAAATATCAAAACTGATTTTTTTATCACCGCAGCGCTTGTAAAGTGATTGTGCAGTGATTTTTTTGTCACTGCGGGGGGGGGGGGGGGGCGTGGGTGAATGCACGTGTGGGCGACCAATCAGGCTTGATCGGGCAAACACTGCATTTTGGGTGGAGGGCGAGCTAAGGTGACACTAATACTATTATAGATCTGACTGTGATCAGTTCTGATCACTTACAGATACTATAAAAGTAAAAATGCTGATTAGCGAATCAGTGACTGCGGTGCGGTGGGCTGGGCGCTAACCGACGCTAACTGCCTAACAAAGGGGCCTAAACTATCCTAAACCTAACCGTCAATACTAGTGAAAAAAAAAAGTGACAGTTTACACAGATCACTTTTTTCCCTTTCACTAGGTGATTGACAGGGGCGATCAAGGAGTTAATTGGGGTGATGGGGGCTAAGTGTGCTGTTTGGTGTACTCACTTTGAACTGTGCTCCTCTGCTGGAACCAACCGACGAAAAGAACCAGCAGAGGAGCACAGCAGCCATTTAACACATTATATTTATAAATATAATGTGTTAGATGGCTTCTGATTCGATTTTTTGAAAATCATCAGCCTGCCAGTGACAATCATTGGCTGGCAGGCTGATGACAAAATTGTCCTTTAACTTTTGCCGGCCCGCGATGCGCATGCGCGGGCCGGCTCTGACCGAAATCTTGCATCTCACGAGATGACGCGCGGGCGCGTCCAGGAGGAATTACAGGGCCGCCGCAAAAACGCATCCCTGCGTGTGGCGGTCCTGAGGAGGTTAAAGCAAACTCAGCAAGGGACAAAAAAGAACACCAATCCTCGTGATTCTCCGCCGCAAAACAGCGCAGATATGTCTCCAGATTCTGATTGACTCGTTCGGTCTGACCATTCGACTGCGGGTGAAAAGCATAAGAGAACGAAAACCGGACCCCCAAACGAGAACAGAAGGCCTTCCAGAATCTGGAAACAAATTGCGTGCCCCTATTAGAGACGATGTCTGTAGGAATGCCATGCAATTTAACATTGTGATCAACAAACGCTTGCGCCAGTGTCTTAGCATTGGGTAACCCAGAAAAGGGAATGAAATGCGCCATTTTGCTAAAACGGTCCACTACTACCAGAATCACAGTCTTCCCCGAGGAAGGAGGCAGGTCCGTAATGAAGTCCATGGACAGATGCGTCCAAGGACGGGAAGGAATGGGTAACGGGAGGAGAGAACCCGATGGCCGTGAATGAGGGACCTTGGCACGAGCGCAGGTCTCGCAGACTGCCACAAAACCCTCAAACGTCTTACGAAGAGCCTGCCACCAGAATCTCCGAGCAATGAGATCCACTGTGGCTCTGCTCCCCGGGTGCCCAGCAAGGACAGTATCGTGGTGCTCCTTAAAAACATTGTGTTGTAAAGCGAGAGGCACAAACAACCTCCCAGGGGGACAAAGATCAGGAGCCTCTGCCTGAGCTGCCTGAACCTCTGCCTCCAAATCAGGATAAAGAGCAGAGATGACCACCCCTTCAGCCAAAATGGGACCCGGGTCTTCAAAGTTCCCCCCTCCCGGAAAACAACGTGACAGGGCATCCGCCTTCACATTTTTAACCCCAGGGCGGACTGTAACAACAAAATTAAACCTAGAAAAGAACAAAGACGATCTGGCCTGTCTCGGGTTCAGACGCTTGGCCGATTGCAAGTAGGCCAGATTCTTATGGTCTGTAAACACAGTAATAGGGTGTCTGGCTTCCTCTAACCAATGGTGCCATTCCTCCATAGCTAATTTGATAGCCAACAACTCCCTACCTCCCACATCGTAATTTCTCTCTGCAGAGGAGAGTTTCCTTGAGAAAAAGGCACACGGTCGCCATTTGGAGAGGGACCCTGAGATAAGACCGCACCCACACCCACCTCAGAAGCGTCCACCTCAACAAAAAAAGGTAGAGAGACATCAGGTTGTACTAAAATGGGAGCGGAAGCAAAACTATCTTTGATACTAGAAAAGTTTTTAAGCTCATCTACCACCACAAAGAAAAATCTACCCCCTTTTTAGTCATATCAGTGAGTGGCTTAACAACAGAGGAATAATTCAAAATGAACTTTCTGTAATAACTGGCAAAACCCAAAAACCGCATCAGCGCCTTCTGATTCTCAGGAAGCTCCCAATCAAGCACAGCACGGACCTTCTCAGGGTCCATGCGAAAACCAGAAGCGGAGAGAAGGAAACCAAGAAATTGAATCTCCGGAACCGCAAACACATTTTTCCAGCTTAGCGTACAATTTATTATACCGCAGAATCAGCAAGACCTGACGTAGGTGGTCTCGATGAGTATTGGAATCAGGAGAAAAAATCTAAATGTCATCCAGATACACCAGTACAAATTTCCCCATTAAATGATGAAAAATGCTGTTCACAAAATGTTGGAAGACGGCCGGAGCATTCATCAAACCAAAAGGCATAACCAAATTCTCGAAATGACCCTCAGGGGTATTGAAGGCCTTCTTCCATTCGTCCCCTTCCCTGACCCTGACCAAGTTGCATGCCCCTCTTAAATCCAACTTAGAAAAAACCTTAGCCCCAACAATCTGGTTAAACAGGTCCGGGATCAGAGGAAGCGGATATGGGTCACGAACTGTGATACGGTTCAGCTCCCTGAAATCCAGACAAGGTCTTAAAGAACCATCTTTTTTCTTAAAAAAAAAAATAAACAATGGCAACAGGTGACTTCGAGGGTTGGATGTGTCCCTTTTTTAAGGCTCTCAGAGATATAAGGATGCATAGCGACTCTTTCATGTTGGGAGAGATTGTATAAACGTGATTTGGGCAGTTTGGTGCCTGGGATGAGATTAATAGGGCAGTCGTACTCCCAGTGCGGGGGAAACTCCTGGACACCACTCTCGGAAAACACATTCGAAAATTTAGAGAGAAAAGATGGCACAGTCTTGGTAGAAATCTCTGAAATAGATGCTGTGAGGCAATTCTGTCTGCAAAACTCACTCCAAACATTTATTTTCCTTGCTTGCCAATCAATGGTGGGGTTATGTTTAGTGAGCCAGGGTAGCCCCAACACTAGAGGAGTAGGTAATCCGCTTAAGACGAAACATGACATATCCTCAACATGAGCATCACCCACAGGCAAACGGATATTGCGAACTATGCCCTTTAACGATCTTTGAGAAAGTGGAGCGGAATCGATCGCAAAAACAGGTATATCCTTCTCCAAAGTGCATACCTGGAAACCATGTGTTATTGCAAATTGATCATCAATGAGATTGACAGCTGCTACACTATCTACAAAAATCTTACAAACAATGTTCTTGCTGTCTAGCGCCACCCTGGCAGGTAGGAGAAAACGGGAACTACAAGTAAATGGCAAACCTTCAATTTCCGCGTCAACCTTGCTAATAGTAGCAAATGGAAAGTTTTTAGAGGGTTTTTTTCTTTTTTTTTTTCTTTTATTACCCTCAGAAAACTCCATGAATCTATTAGAGGGGCAAACATTTGCCAAATGATTTATACCCCCACAACAGAAACAAACCCTCCTCTGAGAGCTGGATCATCTCAAAAAAGTGTCACACATGTGATATCGCCGTACTCAGAAGAAGTAGGGCAACGTGTTTTGGGGTGTATTTTTACATATATGCTTACATATTTCTCTAAAAGTCAACTTTTCCCATTTTTTTATACAAAGTTGTCATTTGACACAGATATTTATCTCACCCAGCATGGGTATATGTAAAAAGACACCCCAAAACACATTGCCCAACTTCTCCTGAGTACGGCGATACCACATGTGTGACACTTTTTTGCAGCCTAGGGGCGCAAAGGGGCACAAATTCCTTTTAGGAGGGCATTTTTAGACATTTGGATTCCAGACTTCTTCTCACGCTTTAAGGCCCCTAAAATGCCAGGGCAGTATAAATACCCTAAAAACCAAACATGTGGAATATTGTATCAAAAAATATCATTTATTATAAAATATAAAAAATGGAGAACAACGGGATGTTGTAATACAGTACACGGAGAAGCACAGGGTAAGTCTGTTCAAAAGAAACACCATGGAACTGCGCAGGATAGTGCGCAATCAGGTACGATCAAGAAGTGAGGCTAAGGCTAAGGCTCTGGGAAACCAAAAAGATATCACATATAGTGGTCACCCCAATAGGGGTATGGTACACACGGTACCACATACAAAAGGTGAACCCAAAGTCGTAGTTAGCATGCACTGGTAGTATAGGCGTCACAATCAGCCCAATATAATAATTGGATGATAACTAGGCTTGAGATACAAGTAATACAAGCGCCTGAGTGCATGGGACCTAGCAAAAACATATACAGGGGAACCCCACATACAATCTAAAACGTACTAAATGCGGACCGTACCTGAGGACATGGTGGCAATTGGAATGACAGACCCTGGGCGCGGGACCTCGACGCGCGTTTCACCTCACGGCTCCTGACGAAGCCGTGAGGTGAAACGCGCGTCGAGGTCCCGCGCCCAGGGTCTGTCATTCCAATTGCCACCATGTCCTCTGGTACGGTCCGCATTTAGTACGTTTTAGATTGTATGTGGGGTTCCCCTGTATATGTTTTTGCTAGGTCCCATGCACTCAGGCGCTTGTATTACTTCTATCGCAAGCCTAGTTATCATCCAATTATTATATTGGGCTGATTGTGACGCCTATACTACCAGTGCATGCTAACAACGACTTTGGGTTCACCTTTTGTCTGTGGTACCATGTGTACCATACCCCTATTGGGGTGACCACTATATGTGATATCTTTTTGGTTTCCCAGAGCCTTAGCCTTAGCCTCACTTCTTGATCGTACCTGATTGCGCACTATCCTGCGCAGTTCCATGGTGTTTCTTTTGAACAGACTTACCCTGTGCTTCTCCGTGTACTGTATTACAACATCCCGTTGTTCTCCATTTTTTATATTTTATAATAAATGATATTTTTTGATACAATATTCCACTTGTTTGGTTTTTAGTTTACTCTGGATTTGGTACAAGTGGTCATTATAGCTGTCTTAGTTGACAGAGCTGCCTTGTTGTAGGTTAACAGTATAAATACCCCACATGTAACCCAAGTTTGGAAAGAAGACACCCCAAGGTATTTTGTGATGGGCATAGTGAGTTCATGGAAGTTTTTATTTTTTGTCACAAGTTAGTGGAATATGAGACTTTGTAAGAAAAACAAACAACAAAAAAAAACATAATTTTCCGCTAACTTGGGACAAAAGAATAAAAACTTCTATGAACTCACTATGCCCATCAGTGAAGACCTTAGTGTCTTCTTTCCAAAATGAGGTCATTTGTGGGGTGTTTGTACTGCCCTGGCATTTGAGGGTCCCCGCAATCATTACATGTATGGCCAGCATTAGGAGTTTCTGCTATTCTACTTATATTGAGCATACAGGTAATGAGATTTTTTTTTTTCCGTTCAGCCTCTGGGCTGAAAGAAAAACTGAACGGCACAGATTTCTTCATTCGCATCGATCAATGTGGATGAAAAAATCTCTGCCCCAAAAAGGAGTGGAAAGGCGTCTGCCAGGACATAGGAGCTCCGCCCAACATACATACCCACTTAGCTCGTATGCCCTGGCAAACCCGATTTCTCCATTCACATCAATCGATGTGGATGAATAAATCATTGCCGTTTTTTTGTTTGTTTTGTTTTTATGTACAAAGTGTTTGCCAAAGCATATGAACAGCACCGCCCCCTCAGCTCATAAGCATAGACAAACATATCTTTTTTACTGCAGAGGAGAAATCTCGTCTTGCAGCGCCGCATACACCAACTTTTGTGTAATCTGACAGCAGCGCAATGCTTCTGTGAGAATGCACATCAGTGCTGCAGCTGGTCGATTGGTTGGTCCACCTAGAAGGTAAAAAAAACTAAACAAAAAAGAAAAAAACTGTCCGCAACGCAATAAATTTATTAACATGAACTTTATAATAACATTTGAACAGAACATTAACTTTTATGAACTTTGGAAACAGAACATTAACTTTTTTGCTTACCGGTGATTATTTTTTGTTTTTGTTTTTTTACCTTCATAGGACAAAGCTTTCCTTCCCCATGGGACAATGTGCAAAGCGCAAATCACTCAGAGATGTGGCGAAGTACATTATGCACTTTGTACCAGGTGAAAGGAGAGGTTTGCAGCAGCTCTGTGTGAATGGGCCCTAATAGCCCTGTGTGCCTGTCCTGTGAGATGCAATCCCTATGCTAAGTGTACCTGTGTGTGGTACTTCCGGAAACACTCCCCTAAGCATAGGGCAGGGTGGTCAGGGCAGTCAGGACAGAAATAGCGGGTGTCACGCCTTATTCCACTCCTGCTACAGACACAACATTTTTTTCGGGGTGGCGGTTGGTTTGAGGTACCGGCAACGACACTGGGGAAATGTCGCTCGTGTAGACGGCTCACTACACTGGTGGTTGGGGCCACGGAACCTCTTGGATACAGGAGGTTCTCGATGATCTCTTCCTGAAATTTGAGGAAGGATCGTGTTCTCCCAGCCTTACTGTAGAGAACAAAACTATTATATACAGCCAATTGAATCAAATATACAGACACCTTCTTATACCAGCGTCTGGTTCTGCGGGAAAGTAAATAGGGAGCCAACATCTGGTCATTGAAGTCCACCCCTCCCATGAGCGAATTATAGTCGTGGACACAGAGGGGCTTTTCAATGACACTGGTTGCTCGTTCAATTTGGATTGTCATGTCTGCGTGAATGGAGGAGAGGATGTAAACGTCATGCTTGTCTCTCCATTTCACCGCGAGCAGTTCTTGGTTATACAAGGCAGCCCTCTCCCCCCTTGCAAGACGGGTGGTAACGAGCTGTTGGGGGAAGCCCCGGCGACTAGGTCACGCAGTGCCACTTTTCTAGGAACAGATGCCTGAAGAGGGGCACACTTGTGTAGAAATTGTCCACATAAAGATGGTACCCCTTGCCAAATAAGGGTGACACCAAGTCCCAGACTGTCTTCCCACTGCTCCCCAGGTAGTCAGGGCAACCGACCAGCTCCAGGGTCTGATCTTTACCCTCATAGATCCGAAATTTGTGGGTATAGCCTGTGGCCCTTTCACATAGCTTATACAATTTAACCCCATACTGGGCGCGCTTGCTTGGGATGTATTATTTGAAGCCAAGGCGCCCGGTAAAATGTATAAGGGACTTGTCTACGCAGATGTTTTGCTCAGGGGTATACAAATCTGCAAATTTGGTGTTAAGGTGGTCCATGAGGGGCCGAATTTTGTGGAGCCGGTCAAAAGCTGGGTGGCCTCTGGGACGGGAGGTGCTGTTGTCGCTAAAGTGCAGGAAGCGCAGGATGGTCTCAAATAGTGTCCTGGACATGGCAGCAGAGAACATGGCACGTGATGAATTGGGTTTGTGGACCAATATGACGGCAATTCATGCTTTTTTGTTAGGCCCATATTGAGGAGAAGGCCCATATTGAGGAGAAGACCCAGAAAGACTGGGCATAAAAGCTTCCCGGATTGGCGGCTATAAATTGAGTGGCATATCGATTTGTTTCTGCCACAACTAAGTCCAACAGTTCCGCAGTCAAGAACAACTAAAAAAAAAACTGCCAAACCGATCTGAGCTGTCTCAACCCGAACTCCATACTGGGCGCTGAAAGTGGGAACTACTGGTGCGGCTGAAGTTGGGGGCTGCCAATCAGGGTTTGCCAGCACCTCAGGGACTCTAGGGGCTCTACGGGCCTGTCTGTGCGGTGGCTGCGATGGGGGAACTAAAGCATGTGCCACCATACCAGCTTCAACTGCCCTTCTGGGGCTCGCCACTTCACCATGTTGTATGGCAGTGCTGGTACTAGGTCCAGGATGGGCTGCGCTGCTGGTGTATGCCTCACTGCGTAATCTGACAGCGCCAGCCCCACTCTGCTGCCCTTGAAGCAGATCCTGCTCAACCTGTGGTCTAGAAACACGCGGCCGGGTACGCCTGGTGGTATCAGGGACCTCAACCTCCTCGTCCGAACTTTGGGTCAGACTGCCATGCTTTCTACAGGTTTGTATTCTGACCCGCTGGATTCGTCAGATGAGGGTTCCCATTCCTCATCCGACTGAGTCAGAAGCCTGTAGGCCTCTTCATAAGAATACCCCTTATTTGCCATTTGGACTACTAAATTTAGGGGGTATTCCCTGAGACTACCCAAGAAAAAAAGCAAGCCTGTCTTACAAATGGGAGGCTAGCGAAGTACCGGAGGCTGCTGCGATTGATAAAAAATATCAAAACTGATTTTTTTTATCACCGCAGCGCTTGTAAAGTGATTGTGCAGTGATTTTTTTGTCACTGCGGGGGGGGGGGGGGGGGCGTGGGTGAATGCACGTGTGGGCGACCAATCAGGCTTGATC